>NW_027223762.1:67445303-67652803 GCF_028538775.1 Myotis yumanensis
TAAGTCCCTGATTCTATTACAATCACCAGTTCATACTGTTCATCAGATTATTTATTCACTTGATTTTTAGATTCACTTGTTGATAGATGTGTATTTGTTGTTCATAATTTGTATCTTTACCTTTTTCTTCTTCTTCCTCTTCTTAAAGGATACCTTTCAGCATTTCATATAATACTGGTTTGGTGGTGATGAACTCCTTTAGCTTTTTCTTATCTGTGAAGCTCTTTATCTGGCCTTCACTTCTGAATGATAGCTTTGCTGGATAAAGTAGTCTTGGTTGTAGGTTCTTGGTATTCATCACTTTGAATATTTCTTGCCACTCCCTTCTGGCCTGCAAAGTTTCTGTTGAGAAATCAGCTGACAGTCGTATGGGTACTCCCTTGTAGGTAACGGATTTTCTTTCTCTTGCTGCTTTTAGGATTCTCTCTTTGTCTTTTGCTCTTGGCATTTTAATTATGATGTGTCTTGGTGTGGTCCTCTTTGGGTTCCTTTTGTTTGGGGTTCTCTGCGCTTCCTGGATTTGGAAGTCTATTCCTTTCACCAGGTGGGGGTAGTTTTCTGTCATTATTTCTTCAAATAGGTTTTCAATATCTTGCTCTCTCTCATCTTCTGGCACCCCTATAATTCGGATATTGGTATGCTTGAAGCTGTCCCAGAGGCTCCTTACACTATCTTCGTATTTTTGGATTCTTTTTTCATTTTGCTTTTCCAGTTGGGTGTTTTTTGCTTCTTCGTATTTCAAATCTTTGACTTGATTCTTGCGATCCTCTGGTCTGCTGTTGGGAGACTGTATAATGTTCTTTATTTCAGTCAGTGTATGCTTAATTTCTAGTTGGTCCTTTATCACAACATCGAGGGTCTCATTAGATTTCTTGAGGATCTCACTACATTTATTGGCGGTCTCACCAGTCTTTTCGAGGGCCTTATTAAATTTATCGGTGGCTTCTAGACAGTTCTTTAAAGACCTTAAAAGTGTGATTTTGAACTCTATATCCAACAGTTTGCTTTCCTCCAATTCTGTCGTTTGTGTACTGTTTCTTTGTCTCGGCATTTTTTATGCTTCGCTGTGTCGATAGAGTGCCTTTCTGTACTAAGTGTCCCAATTACCTGAGGTAGACACTCTTGGTGCACCCCCTTGTGGGCTTTGTGCACAGTCTTGTTGTAGTTAAGCCTTGATTGTTGTAGTTATCACTGTGAGGAATTGACCTCCAGGCCAATTGGCTGTGAGAATCAGCTGTGTCTGCAGTGGGAGAACTTCTCTGCTGGAGACACCCCACTGGGGCTAGACTTGCTTCGATGGGGTTTTGGTGCTCACTGATTCTGCCCCCTGAGTGTGTCTTTTATGGTTCCACGGAGCTGCAAACTAGATGGTCCCACTCTGACCTCTGGGCTTCCTGGCTCCTGGATCTCTAGGGAGGTGCTAATCTAGCCTTTGCCTGAGGCTATCCAGCAAAAGTCTCCCTGCAGGGCTTGGGCGGGGCAGGTCCCACGGGATCAACAGGGCGGGGTTAGCAATTATGGCTGCTCTCAGTCTTGCCCTCAGAGGCTCTGCTTCTCAGTGTCCCAGTAATCGCTGCAAGCCCCTTGGAGAGAAAGCTGCCCTAGGGTTCTAAGCGATGCCAGACAGTCCCGCTTCTCCCGTATGAGTCTGGGTCCCTAGAGACTCACCCGGAACTGGAGCTCAGAGCCTGAGACTCCCTCCCGATTGAAAACGACAACCGCGCCCTCAGCAGCCAGCCCACTCAGCATGCAGTCCGAACCTTAGTATTTTACTTCAGCACTGCGCCTCCTCTGAGCCTCAGTATGCTTTTCTCTTTCCTCCTAGTTGTAGAACTTCCACTCAGCCAGTCTTCCTGTGGTTCTGGATGATGTCCGTTCCGTCTTTTAGTTGTATTTTTGAAGTGGTTGTTCAAGGCAGCAAACTCCGGTGTTTACCTATGCCGCCATCTTGGTTTCTCCCATGAGTCTTTTTTCAATTTTTCCCAATTTTTAAATATTTATTTTGTATCCTGCTGGATTACTGAAATCATTAATCAGTTCTAGAATTTCTTTGGTGGAATCTTTAGTGTTCTTTATATACAGCAGCATGTCATCTGCAAATAATGAGTTTTACTTCTTCCTTTCCAATTTGGATGGCTTTTTTTTTTCTTCTTCTCTGATTGCTAAGGCTAAGACGTCCAGTACTATCTTATGTAATAAAAGCTTAATATGCTAAGTGTCTGGTAATCTGTTTGTCTGTTCAACCAATCAAAGCATAATATGCTAATGATATGATAAGGCCGCTCAACTGCTTGCTATGATGTGCACTGACCACCAGGGAGCAGATGCTCCAACCAGTAGGTTAGCTGCTGCTGGGGTCTGGCCTCTCAGGACTGAGTGAAATGGGATGGACATACCCTGGAGCCCTCCTCCGGTCCCTCCCTAGCTGGCCAACCTCCCCTGTCGCTCCCCAAGCCTGATCATGCACTGGTGGAGTCCCTTGGGTTGGCCTGACCCCTCTTGCAATCTGGGACCCATTGGGGGATGTCAGAGAGCCAGTTTTGGCCCAATCCTGCAGACCAGGCCGAGGGACCACACTGGTGCATGAATTCATGCACTGGGCCTTTAATCCTATATAATAAAGAGGTAATATGCAAATTAACCCTCATTCCCTCACAAGATGGCTGCCTATGACCAGGCCGGTAGGGGGGTTAGTGAGGGACAACAAAACAACTGAACAAGCAGGATGCATGGGGCAACCAGGCCAACAGGGGGGTTAGTGAGGGATGACCAGGCCCACATTGGGGGGCAGTTGGGGACAACCAGGCCAGCAGGGGGGCAGTTGGGGGCAACTATGCCAGCAGGGGGGACAGTTGGGGACAAACAGGCCAGCAGGGGGGCAGTAAGGGGTGACCAGGCCAGTGGGGTGGGGAGAAGTTAGGAGCAACCAGGTCGGCAGTAAGGGGGCAATTGGGGGTGACCTGGCTGGCAGTGGGGTTCAGTTAGGGGCAACCAGGCAGGCAGGCAGGTGAGCAATTAGGAGCCAGAGGTCCAGGATTGTGAGAGGGATGTTCGACTGCTGGTTTAGGCCCAATCTCCGGGCCTAAATTGGCAATTGGACATCCCCTGAGGAGTCCTGGATTGGAGAGGGTGCAGGTTGGGCTGAGGGGACCCCACGCCCATCCATGAATTTTGTCCACTGGGCCTCTAGTGTGGAATAAGAGTGGTATACGTTCACATCATTGTCTTGTTGATCTTAAGGAAAATGCTTTTAGGTTTTCCCCTCTGATTATAATGTTAACTGTGAGTTTGTCATATATGACCTTTATTATGTTGAGGTATGTTCCCTTTTTTCCCACTTTACAGAGACATTTTATCATAAATGGGTCCTAGATTTTGTCCAAAGCTTTTTCTATATTTATTGATATGATGATATGGTTTTTATTCTTCATTTTATGTGGTGTATGACAATAATTGAGTTGCAGATATTGTTCCAATATAGCAACCCAGAAATAAATCTCATTTGATCATAGTGTATGATCTTTTTAATGCATTGCTGAATATGGTACGCTAATATTTTTTGAGGATATTTTCATCTCTAATTAACAAGATTATTGGCCTATAAATTTCTTTGTTTGTAGTGCCTTTATCTGGTTTTGGAATTAGGATAATTCTGGACTTCTAAAATAAGCTTGGAAGTCTTCCTTCTCTTGAAATTTTTTGTAATAGTTTATAAAGGATTGGTGTTAGTCCTTTTTGAATGTCTGGTACAAAGCATCTATAAAGCCATCCTGTCCTGGACATATGTTTGCTAGGAGATTTTTTTGTTTTTGTTTGTTTGTTTTTTATTACTGTCTTGATTTCATCCTGAGTTTTTTTATTCAGTTTTGGCAGATTGTATGTTTCTAGAAATTTATCCATTTATGCCAGATTATCCAATTTGATGTCACATATCTACACAAATAAAAGACAAAGATGCTAATTGACCATACCTTCACTATGCCCAAGCCAAGCCCACCAGCCAATCAGAGCGAATATATGCAAATTAACCCAACCAAGATGGCGGCCGGCAGCCACAGAACTGGAGCAAGCAGGAGGCTTGGTTGCCCTGGCGATGGAGGAAGCCAAGCTTCCAACCTGCCCTGGCTGGCTGTGACCTCCACAAAAGGCAACAAAGTTTCAATTATAGAAGCTAAATAAATTCCAGATACCTGCTTCCAGCCAGCCTTCTCTGGGAGCTTGGCTGGCTGGTGGCTGTGGTCAGCCTGCAAACAGCCATCAGCCCCTCACCCAGGCTGGCCAGGCACCCCAATGGGGACCCCCTACCCTGAAGGGGCTGTGGCCAGCCTAAAACAGCCATCAGCCCTCACCCAGAATGGCCACACCCTCATGGGGTGAGGGTCCATGCTGGGGGACTTGGCCAGCCTTCAAATAGCCATCAGCCCCTCACCCAGACTGGCCAGGACCCCAGCAGGACCCTCCACCCTGAAGAGGGTGTGGCCAGCCTGAAAACGGCCCTCAGCCCCTCACCCAGGCTGGCCAGACACCCCAGCGGGGACCCCCACCCTGAAGGGGCTGTGGCCAGCCTGCAAACAGACATCAGCCCCTCACCTCGTATTGCCACACCATCATGGGGTTAGGGTCCCCACTAGGGCCCTTGGCCAGCCTGCAAACAGCCATCAGCCCCTCACCCAGGCTGGCCAGGCACCCCAGTGGGACCCCACCCTGATCTGGGACACCCTTCAGGGAAAACCAGCCGGCCCCCACCCATGCACCAGGCCTCTATCCTATATAGTAAAAGGGTAATAGGCAAATTGACCCTAACAGTAGAACGACTGGGAATAACTGGTCACTATGACATGCACTGACCACCAGGGGGCAGACACTCAATGCAGGAGCTGCTCCCTGGTGGTCAGGGTGCTCCCACAAGGGGAGCTCTGCTCAGCCACAAGCCAGTACAGCAGGGGTGGTGGGAGCCTTTCCCACCTCCTAAGCAGCGCTAAGGATGTCCGACTGCAGCTTAGGCCTGCTTCCCACTGGCAAGTGGACATCCCCCAGGGCTCCCGGGCTGCCAGAGGGATGTCTGACTGCCAGCTTAGGCCCAATTCCTCAGGGAGTGGGCCTGAACCAGCAGGTGGACATCTCCCAAGGGATCCCAGACTGCGAGAGGGCACAGGCTGGGCTGAGGGACCCCCATGAGTGCACAAATTTTTGTGCACCAGGCCTCTAGTTTTCTTATAAGCCTTTGTATGTCTCTGTTGATACTTGTTTCTTCTCCTCTTTTAGTTCTGATTTTATTTACTCTCTCTATTTTTATTGATGATTCTGGTTAAAGGTTTATTATTTTTATCTTTCAAAGAATTAAATCTTGGTTTAATTAATCTTTTGTATTTTTTTTAGACTCCATTTTGTTTAGTATTAAAAGTTTATTAATTTTGTTTATCTTTTCAAATAAAAATCTCTTGGTTTCATTGATCTTTTGTATTGTTCTTTTAGACTCTATTTGGCTTATTTTGCTCTGCTCTTTATTATTTCCTCTCTTCTCACTTTGGGCTTTGTTTGGTGTACTTTTCCTATTTCCTTTAGGTGTAAGGTTAGATCATTTATTTGAGATTTTTCTTATTTCCTAAGGTAGGTCTGCAATGCTATTGATTTTTCTCTTAGGACTGCTTTTGCAGTATCTCATAGATTTTGGTTTGTTGTATTTTAATTTGTTTCCAGGTATCTTTTGATTTTTTTCACCTTGATCTCATTGTTAACCCATTTATTGTTTAGTAACATGTTATTTAGCTGCCACCTGTTCTTGTGTTTTTTCATTTTTCTTTCTTGTGATTGATTTCTAGGTTTGTAATATCGTGGTTGTAGAAAATGCTTGATATGATTTCAATCTTCTTAAATTTATTGAGACTTGTTTTGTATTCCAACATGTGGTGTATCCTAGAAATGTTTAATGTGAACTTGGGGTTAAATGCTCTGAAGATATCAATTAAATCCATTTGGTCTAGTGTGTCATTTAAGGTCACTATTTCCTTGTTGATTGTTGTCTGAATGATCTATCCAGTGATGTCAGTGGGATGTTAAAGTCCCCTACTATCACTGTATTGCCATAGATCTTTCTCTTTATGTCTATCATAACTTGCTTTTTATATTAAGTTGCTCCTATGTTAGCTAAATAAATGTTAACAAGGGTTATATCCTCCTGTTGAATTTATCCCTTATTTTTATCTTAGTGTAACCTTTGTTTTAAAGTCTGTTTTCTTTGATATAACAATTGCTATTTCAGCTTTTTGTTTGTTTGCTCCCATTTGCATGAAATATCATTTGCCATCTCTTTACTTTTCCTCTGTGTGTATCTTTTACTCTGAGGTGAGTCTATTGTAGATAGAATGTATATGGGTATTGTTTTCTTATCCATTCAGCTACCTTATGTTTTTTTTTTTTATTGGATCATTTAATTCATTAACATTTAAAGTGATTATTGATAGGCACATATTTATTGCCATTCTATTCTTTATTACTATGTTCCTCTTTATTTATTTTTCTTTCTCTATCTTAAGAAGTTCCTTTAACATTTCTTGTGATACTGGTTAGATGGTAATGAACTCTTTTAGCTTTTCTTGTCTGGGAAGCTCTTTATTTCTCCTTGAATTTTTTAGTAGTCTTGGTTGTAGATCCTTGCTTTTCATCACTTTGAATATTTTGTGCCAATCCCTTCAGGCCTGAAATGTTTCTTTTAAAAAATAAGCTGACAGTTTTATCGGAGTTTTCTTGCAGGCAATGCACTGTCTTTCTCTTGCTACTTTTAAGAGTCCCTCTTTATCTTTATCTTTAACTTTTGCCATTTTAATTATGATGTGTCTTATTGTGGGCCTGTTTTGGTTCATCTTGTTTTAAACTCCCTGTGCTTCCTGGACATGCCTGTCTTTTTCCTTCTCTAAGTTAGGGAAGTTTTCAGTTATTATTTCTTCAAATATGTTCTCAATCCCTTTTTCTCTCTCTTTTTCTTTTGGTATCCCTCCTTATGTTATGAATGTTCTTATGCTTGATGTTGTCTGAAAGGTCCCTTAATCTATCCTCATATATTTTTCTTTTTTCTTTTCTCCTTTTCTGTTTTGATAGGGTGTTTTCTGCTACCTTGTCTTCGAAATATCTGATTCAATCATTTGCTTTATCTAACCTGCTATTAATTTATTCTATTATACTCTTCATTTCTGAATGGTTTGTTGTAATGGTTTCTGTGTCCTTTTTTATGCTTATTACCTCGTTAAGTGTTCACTGAGTTTATCCATTCTTCCTCTAAGTTCCTTGAGCATTCTTATAACCATTGTTTTGAACTCTATATCTGATATCTTGGTTGCTTCCATTTTATTTTTTATTTTTTTGGAAATTTCTCTTGCTTTTTCATTCAGAGCATGTTTCTTTGTCTCCCTATTATCTGCCTCCCTGAGCTTGTTTCTGTGTGTTAGATAGATCTGCTGTTTCTCCAATCCTTGGTATGGTGGCTTTATGTATTAGGTGTCTTATGCAGCTTTTGTCTGGCTTCTTTATCACCTAAGCTATGTGCTCCAGAAATGTGTCCTTTGTGGGTTATGTGAGCCCTCCTGTGTGGCTAAGTCTTTATTATTGTTGGTTCTTTATTGAATGGAGTTGAACCTCAAGCTGGCTGATAATGAGGATCAACTCCAACCACAGTTTTTGAACTGCTGTGTGGAAGCAGAGCCCATGATGTGGAATTTGCCCCAGCAGAGTCTGGTACCTGCCAGGATCTCCCTCTGGATGTGCCATTTGTGTGGCTAATTGAGTTGTGCTCTGATGTGGTCTAAGGCCAGTGGTTTTGTTCATTCTGGGGCCTCTTGGGAGGGCATCATGCATGTCAATGTCAGAAACTGCCTGTGACCGGCCTTGAGCTACCTGTTTGGAGTTACAAAGTGATCCAAAATTTGTTGCTGCCTCTGCTGGACATGGGTATGCATAGGAGGGGCCCAAGTTGCACCCAAGGCAAGCTTCCACTAGAACCGCCTGGGGGCCTATGGAGCTTTGTTGTGGGACAGGATCTCAGGGAGTCATCTGGGTGAGGCCAGCATAGTTCAGCAGGCCCAAAGCAGACCATTATTTGGCCATGCAAAGGAGAGTTCTGAACAGGAACATTTGGGCCAGTCATGTACGCGAGAGAAAAATTGTCCCACCCCAGAGCCACACAATTAAGTCTCTGACCCCCTGTGAGTCCCCCCAAACTTCAAGAGTCCCCAAAAAATGTCTACACCTTGGACCCAGGCATCAGGCTTTACAGGGTGTGAGCTTGGAAAGGTGGGGTGAGAGGGATTTGGGAGGGTGAGGCTAGTGCATTTCCTCAGCTTGAAGCAGTATGGAGGGGAGTACTTGAGCCAGGAAAGATGGTGTCTGTGGTTAGTGTGAGAGAGAAACTCAGCACAAGGACCCTGGCAGCTGTCCCTGGAACTTCATCCCCCAAGACACACAACCCAGTCTCTCCTCATATAATTCCAGTTAGCTATGAGCTGCCCTCCCTCTGTTGGAGCACAGGATGAGTGTCTGTGAACAAGATTTTGTGCACTGGCCAGTTAAGATTGTGCCTGTGTCTCTAGCAGACTCCTGTCTTTCCCTTTCTGATAGTTTATTATTGGTGCATAAAATACTATACTTCTGTTCAGCTAGTCTTCAGCTGGTCATTCAGGTTGATTGTTCTATAATTTAGTTGTAATCCCAGTTTGGTCCCGGGAGGAGGTGAATGCAGCCATCTTGGATACCCTCTGATATCTATAATAATAAAAGGGTAATATGGTAATTAGACCAGACAGCCGAGCAATCTTCTGGATGTCTGAATGTCCTTCCTGACAAAGCCAGGGCCCGAGGGAAGCTGACTGGGGTCCCAGGTGCCTGCAGGCGGCCCAGAGGAAGCCAGCTGGGGTCCCAGGTAACTGCGGGCGGCCTGGGTCCCAAGTGCCTGGGGGCGGCCCGGGGGAAGCTGGCCGGGATCCTGGGTGCCTGCAGGAGGCTGGAAGAGGAAAGTCCGGGTCCCAGGTGCCAGAGGGAAGCCGGTGCTGGCAGTCGGGGTAAGAAAGGCCTAGTCTTGCATGAATTTTCATGCATTTGACCTCTACTCCTATACAATAAAAGCCTAATATACTAAGTGTCCAGTCATCCGGTCAGCCATTCAACCAATCAAAGCATACTATGCTAATGATATGCTAAGGCTGCTCAATTGTTTGCTATGATGTGCACTGATCACCAGGGGGCAGATGCTCTGACTGGTAGGGTAGCTTGCTGCTGGGGTCTGGTTGATCGGGACTGAGCTAGATGGGCCAGACATGCCCTGGAGCCCTCCTACGGTCCCTTCCCGGCAGGCCAACCTCCCGTGTCCCTCCCCGGCCCCGATTATGCACCAGTGGTGTCCTTCGGCCTGGCCTGCACCCTCTCGCATGTCCCTCCCCAGGCCTGATCATGCACTGGTGGAGTCCCTCGGGTTGGCCTGACCCCTCTCGCAATCTGGGACCCATTGGGGGATGTCAGAGAGCCGGTTTTGGCTCAATCCCACAGCCAGGCAGAAGGACCCCACTGGTGCATGAATTCATGCACCGGGCCTCTACTTAGATTATTAATTGAGAATATGCCACAGGGTAGATAAAAGATTAGCTGCTTCATCAAGCTGGTACTAAATTTAAGGAACGTGTTAATCATAGAGGTGATATAGACTGACCATAGAAGTAGACTCCAAAGGGAGTCCCATTAAAATAATCTGTATAAGGTTTTGCTGGGAGAAGTTTGCTAGGGAAAGAGAAGGAAGGAGTTTTCAGAGGTTGTAACCATAGCTATATTTGGTGTTTGACACTGTGAACACTTCACTGCAAAAGAAATTTTTTTTTTTATAGCAACAACAAAAAATTAAGTTAAAAATACATATTCTGACCTATATAAAACCTTTTTTCCTTAAAAGTACTATTTTAAACTTTAACATTTGTCTTAATATATAATGTTTTTACATGAGTTAGAAATATTTTTAAAGTATAAAAAGCTATTTGGCAAGTACTCTGTCCCCAGATACAATATAAGTACACATTTACATACACACATTTTTATATTCTCCACAAAAACAACATATTCTGCATGCTCTGTATATTGATCATTTCCACTTGGAATTATTTTTGTATCTTTGCTTAAAATTTCCTCATTTGTTAAAGCCATGTGAGCACAGTATCATATATTCAGCAAGATCCTAGTGATGAGCATTGGATGACGCTGAACTTTTATTTTATGAAAAGTAATGTTGCAATGAATAGATGGTCCTGTGTAAATAAATCTGTTGGATAAAAATTTCTAAAAGGGTCAAAAATATGTAAATTTTTTACTTTAGTAAATGGCACCAAATTGCCTTCCATAATGGTATAAATTTATAGCAATGTAATGCCATGTGAAATTTCTTACATTTCTAAGCAACTATTTCACCAACCAATCTAGCACCAAATCCTGATATATTTCTGTGAGGAGGCAAATTTCTGAGGGTGTAGGCTCATTCACTATACTTGAACAAAATGGCTGACTTCGTAAGACACTCCCAGTGCATTGTGGTTATTTGTCCTCCTTATCAGCATCTCATGTCATTTCCTTTGGCCTTGCTTTAGAAAACTCCCAGCAGAGAGTCGACAGGTGTGGTGCTTGAGAAAAATTTATTTGATGTTGATGATAATGATGAATGGCATTTTATATTTTTTCCAAAATATATTTTTAGTGATTTCAAAGAGGGAGAGAGAGATAGAAGCATCAATGATGAGGGAGAATCATTGATCAGCTGCCTTCTGCACGCTCCACACAGAAGATTGAGCCCACCAGTGGCTTCCAGTTAATGGGTCGATGCTCAAACACTGAGCAATGCTGGCTGGGCAATAAATGCATTTCAATTTACTGAAAGAGCAAATAAAGGTTCGGAAATCTCAGTCTCACTTAAAATAACACTCAACTACAACAGTCTACTTTTGCTGTCCTTTTCATGGGCAGTTAATATAAATACTTTTAAATAACAGTTGTGTTTAAATACTATTCATTTGGTATTAGTTATCTATTTTTAATACATTTTTATTGATTTCAGAGAGGAAGGGAGAAGGAGAGATAGAAACATCAATGATGAAAGACAATTTTGATCGGCTTCCTCCTGCATGTCCCCAACTGGAAATCAAACCTGCAACCCAGAAAGTGCAAATTAAATAGAGGATGAAATATTTTATCAAATGCAAATGTCTTTTCTTCCAAAGGCACCAGTAAAAAGTGAAAGCTAAAATACATAATAAGTTCAGCTGGTGTTGCTCAATGGTTAAGCATCGACCCATGAAACAGGAAGTCTCTGGTCCTGTTTCATGGATTGATGCTTAACCATTGAGCCACACCAGCTGAACTTATTATGTATTTTAGCCTTCACTTTTTCTGGTGCCTTTGGAAGAAAAGAGATTTGCATTTGATAAAATATTTCATCCTCTATTTAATTTGCACTTTCTGAAACCCAAAGATCATTAATAAAACCCAAACTGCCTGTTAAAAATAAAAATGAATGGGGTTCCCCAAAAGTGATTTATCTCTAGCACATGAGGAGCTAGTACATCATGTGCAGTTTCTATGGCAGCCAGAGACACCAAGATAATATTGTGTGAGATGGGTTTTGACATATAGAGCAATTCATGAGAGCCTCTAAGTGAAATTTTATAGCAGGTCCTAATAACTCACATAATCCTGAAAATATTTTCTCTAAGATCTCATGGCTCGAATCTGGGCTGCAGGGGCGTCTGGATATGCACGTAGAGCTCTCCTCTCTGGAAGCCTGCTGTCTCAGAGGCAATCAAAGTCATACAATCACACACATCCTGAACACATTTAACAGTTTTTAGAACAAACAACTGGTCAAAATTGAAGTAAATCTGAAATTACAGTACTTATATGTGTGGAAATAAAAGGTAGATATCTAACTTAAGCCACCAGTGGAAAAGCAAAATAAAAATAAATGCAACTAATTTGAAAGGATGTGTGAGTTAATCCTTTCTCAGTTCAGGACACATACAGTAAGATCCCTTGCAAGAGTACACTGGTCAGTAGAGATTTATTCATGTGCCTTCTTCAAAGAGCCCAAACTGAACAAGTGACATGAACTAAGTATGACTTGGAATATCTCTGAGAGAGGCAGGGAAGAAGAGAGAGGTTGCAAAAGTTATACATACGACAATGTACAATGGAGAAAAGCAAAGTCAGAGATAGGAAATGTGACCCTCGGGGGAAAGAAAAAAGAAAAGAAGTTAAGGAAATAGCATAAGCTGTAGAGGAGAATATTAAGATTTAAAATTTTTAACTGCATGTTTTAAAGAGGGAACTACATGCATCTTCATATTAATGAAATCCTAAATTCCATGTACTTACATTAACAATGAAGTCAAAATTAAACTGGGAAGATCCAAGAGATTCAAAGAAAAGAATAAAAGCTTTGTAGGCTATCAGTTTGTTTTTTTTTTTAAAAAAAAAAGTACAATCACACCTGGTCTTTTTTCTTAATTAATAAAATTGAGGGAGTAACTTGGGAAATATATATTATGTAACTCTTCTGATAATGAAGCTCAGATAACTTAAAATAAATTAATTGTTAAGAGTAAAAAATGAATGGTTCATACTTGCAGTTATCTTGCCCTGTGTTGGAGGGTGTATCCTTTGGGCAACCCAGATTGTCATTCGCAGTCTTGGCAAGAAGGAGACAGACCACACAAACAGGTCAAGCTGAGAAAGGAGAATGAAGAACTGATGTCTAAGGTTCTGGAGAATCAGGATAAGAAAACTAGGGCAATCAGAGCTCTCTGGGCTGGCAGCAGTAGGGAGCTATCTCCTAGCTAGGCCCTGGGGGTACAGGAAGAGCAGACAGACTCACGTGAGTCTGATGAGAGGAGCTGTGACTCTCCTGAGGAAATAGTAACTGTCAAATGCAGCACATGGTGATGCACAAAAAATCCTTATTTTCTTTAATCTGGCCTTTGTCTTTGAGTTTTTTGCTTTGACTATAACTGGCTTTACCCAACATATAGCCCAATCATTAAGCTCTCAGGACAATGAGGTTCTGGTCAGCACCCAATAATCTTAGAAAAAAGGTCCTGTACTATTGACTACTGGGACAGAGTTTGCAATCAAACTAAACACAATAGCTTGGCCTCAGTTGTGTTTTAACTCTGGACCAAGCAAAGTGGAACAATTCCTTGGAATGAATCCTTGAGAAATGATGAAATAACTCCATGGATGATGTCAGGACTAGATGCAATGATCAATTATCCAACCAATCAGTAGAGTCCATGACCCTAACTCCTTTAGTCAAGATGATTAGTGATTTTTTTCTATATAACCCATCCCCTGGAAACCACTGGGGAACCAGATCTTTAAGTAATAGCAAACCTGTGACTCCAGGCACAGCACCATCTCTTTAACTCATAAATCTTTTCTTGGCTGCAAACTCTTTTTAGTGTCTCATTGGGCATTGACACAGACAGGCAAACAGGCCCCTTCAGTCCGGTAACACCACTGGGAGGTAGATGAGGTTTGATGACCTGAAGTCACTGTGTTCCTTCCCTCTGATCTCCTACTACTTCTTTCCATTGGACAGAACCAGCAGAGCCCAAGGGCAAGGGGACCATGAGTACAAGCTCCTAAATGTCACTTTCCCAGGGCAAAGAGCAGGATAGAGAAGTGGGAGGAACTTGACAGGCACATGGAAAACTCCAAACATACTGGGCAAACATTTGAAGAAGTATGTTGAAAATCAAATTTATTTTTTGGAATTGGTTCCATCATTTATATCATCATAGAGGCCCGGTATACAAAATTTGTGCATGGGTAGGGTCCCTAGGCTTGGCCAGCAATCAGGGTCAATTCAGGGCCTTCCAACTGCCAGCCAGGGCCTTCCTTCGTTCTGCACTGCCCCCTGGTGGTCAGCATATGTCATAGCGAGTGATCTCCCAGTCTCCCGGTCCAACTCCCAAGCGGACACTTTGCATATTAGCCTTTTATACATATAGTTGTCAAACTCCTTAACAGCAAATTAGACATTGGAGGGCTCTGTATTAAGTCTCTGTCCCCTGAAATCTCTAAGCAATGCTCGAGCTTCCTTGCTAACATTGCTCACCGCCAGTAAGAGAACTTACCTCTATTCTGCTTCATGATTCCATGTTAAACCTTAATCAGTCAGGTAAATTTTGGTTATATTTTCCCACAGGAAGATGGAGAAAGAGAATGTGGATGAATATATAGAAATCTATTGCTATTGTACTTTGGGGAAAATAGTCAACTTCACATTTGTCTTAATAATAGTGACTCAGTGGAATCATCTCTCTGATTGAGAACAATTTTAAAATTGTGCCCTAGATGGTTTGGCTCAATGGATAGAGTGTCGGCCTGTGGACTAAAGGGTCCCGGGTTTGATTTCGGTCAAAGGCACTTGCCCGGGTGGGGAGCTCAATCCCCAGTAGGGGGTGTGCAGGAGGCAGCCAATCAATGATTCTCTCTCATCATTGTTGTTTCTCTCCCTCTCCCTTCCTCTCTGAAATCAATAAAAATATATATTTAAAAAATTGCAATATACAGGACTAGAAAATGGTGATGATTTCTCCAACTTGTATTAATTACCAAGATTAATTAATTACCAAGATTGGCACGTGGATTTATGAAGTGTGATAGAAAATTTCTCAGGTAAAATTTATAGATTTTTTTCTACCTCATATTGCTTATTGGCCTTATCTTCCCATGGACTTTCTGACTTTTCCCAGTCTCACCATTAGTGTCTTCTGAGTCTCTTTTGCTGAGTCCTCCTCCACCTGTATTCCCTCCAACTCACTTAAATGCTGGCTCCCCTTCTCTCACAGACCACACATAGGACTCATCATCATCACCAGGTGAAAGCTTCTCCCATCGCAAACCCCTCCAACAGGGTCCAGGTGATGGTGGTGCAGGCAGTGTGCTGCCTAATTGTACCTCACGGACCACCACCCTTGCACATTCTACAAGGGAAGGCTCACCTGCAACAAACCCTCCTATTTGTGTGTTCCCAGTAAGAATTCTCCCCGTCCTTGAAGCTGCCAAATGTATTCCTCACGGCAAGAGAAAACAGACCTTAAAGCCACGAGCAATAGGGTTGAAATTCACATCTGAGTGCATTTTCCTTTAACTTTTCCATGTTCGCATTCAGTGGCAAAAACAACTGGTCCCTTCAGAGCTGGCTGCTCACTTCGGAAGGGCATATAACAATTGCAGGTACAAGCTTTGAGGTGCGAACTTTGCAAGCTCAAACTTAACAGATAACAGTCACAGAGGACTGCTTTTCAAGAAGTAAGGGACAAGGGGAGGTATAGATCCTAACTTTAAAAGGTCAGAAAAAAAACCAACTCCATGAAATTTGTGGTGCTGGGTCAGACTCCACAGAAAATGTGAAACCTGGGTTGGAAAGGCGAGTGAAAGTATAGTAATTCTAATATCATGGCCTTATGGTTACTGAAGGAGCTAGGAAATATTTTCAAGTCCCTAAGGTTCATTTTTCCAAGAGTGTCATCTTAGCACCCACCCACCCCCTTTTATCTCTTCCAGAACTCAGGATAATGCCTGACACCTAATAGGTTTTTAATAAGGATAGTCTCTGCCTTTTGCAACAACATGGCTGGATCTTGGGAATACCATGCTAAGCCAAATAAGTCAGGTAGGAAAAGTTAGGATCCACATGATTTCACTCATATGTGAAATATAAAACTGGAGAAAATTATTTAAATGCCTACTTTTAGATTTTCAAAACAAGCCTGCAAGTAAAATAGTTGTATCCTCACCTGCATATTACATATTGTCAGCTGAAAGAAATTCCCAATATAAATTTTTCATCCCTCATTTCAGTTTATACTAATTTGAGGTTTATGGCAATTCATCATTTGTGTGTTTCAGTCATTCCCATTGAAAGGTGTCTATGTTTTTAATTTCAGCTTCTTTCCTGGAATCGGAACTATGCCATAAAAAATAATTGCAACTTTGTTTAAGATTTTTTAAAATTCATTTTTCAATCTTTAAAGAAATATAATAAAGATTTTATGTTAATATTATGTTAATATTTGTTTGATAAAGGTGGTGGTTGTACATAAGTCTGTTATTTTCAGTATTTTATATGGATTTGGAATATTTTACAATTATAAATAAAATTATTACATATAATGTATTAATAATACATCTTAAATCATTACAAAAAGAAGCATGGGCAAGTTTTGCAAAAAGAGAAAACATATTAATGAATCTTTTTACTATGACTAATACGTTATAGAATCAATTATAAAAAGACCTATCAGCCCTGACCAGTTTGGCTCAGTGGATAGAGCCTGGGGACGTGGGCTGAAGGATTCTGGGTTCAATTTCAGTCAAGGGCATGTACCTTGGTTGCTGCCTTGATCCTCAGTGGGGGGCATACAAGAGGCAGCTGATCAATGTTTCTCTCTCATTGTTGTTTCTAAATATCCCTCTCCCTTCCTCTCTGTAAAAAATAAAATATATATATAGATATAAAAAATTAAAAAAGACCTATCAACATAAAATATAAATACAAGAACTATCTGTTATGTTGATTCACCTGGTCACAAAATCCTCAGCCATTTATTTGTAGAGCCAGATAAAACTAAACGTGGTCCATTTTATGAATAAACAAAAGGGTTTTAACCCTAGTTTCTGAATACCTCCCTTCCCCCACCTTTAAGATACAACAACACAAATTCATGCTGCTTTAGAAAATAATATTTAAATTCACTAAAGAATACAAGCATGTTCTCTTAGATGCTAAGAAGTTTCATTTAGATGGCGGTTGAACCAGTTTGGACCCTGTCTCTAGGAAACTGACTTCCTTATTTACCTAGGCCAATGTTTTTTCTAGTCATTTGTCATTTACATAACACTAAGCACCCAGTGCTGGGAATGTGCTAAACGACAAAAAAGCCTCTATAACAATTTTTGACACGGGGGACTTCATGGAGAAGTTTGTATATTCATCAGCGGCAGATTGATTGCACGTTCTGTTTAGCGAGCCATTTCCTAGTGGAACAGTGGTGTTTTATTTGGCGAGCAGTAGCCCCTGGAACAGGAGAGCAGTTGTGTTCCCGGAGCCAACTATTGGAAAAAATGTCCTTGCTTATTTTATTCCTGTGTGTGTGTGTGTGTGTGTGTGTGTGTGTGTGCTCGCGCGCTTGCACATTCGTGTGTGTTTTTATTCAAGATCTTGGGTGCAAAAGCCACCTTCTCTATTTGTGAGGAATTTTGAAACATGCCTGTGCATAGTTTATATTTATGATCCTCCTATATTTTTCTTAAGCGTTTTTTTTCTAATTTACCAGCTATATTGTAAACTATTTAGTTAACTGTTTTTACTGCATTAATGTGTTTTACTATTATTTTTAGCTGAAGCCCATCTTCCACCATCACATCCTTAAAAAAATTAATAAAACAAATGATGGTTTTTTTCAAAGACAAAAGTGGAATGTGGGAAAGAGGAAATTAAGTTATAATTAACAACACAATTACTCCAATTAAGTTTCATTTATTAAAATACTTTAAGTGATAGCCTGTCCTAAGAGACAACAATGTTTCTACATTTGGTATCATTTTAGGTCATCTCACCATTCACAATAATATAATATACAAGCTAACATTTTATTAATTGTATGCCTTTAACAGATCTGTCTGGCAAACAAACATTCCCTTCTTGCCTTTGAAATCACTTTCTGTATCTCAGACCCTGACATTCTTATCCCGTAAGCTAGTTTAATCACCTTACATGAGAGAAAAGGATTGTCATAAAAAAGGAACAACTTCTGCTTTTGATATTGGATTCATTTTTCTCCTCTCCTTCCTGAGAGATCCAATATTTGGAGCACTGTGTTAAAAATCTGTCATAATTTTGGTCCCTTTTTAAGTGTATGTGGAGATTAGCAAGGTTTAATTCATTTAGACAAGGGAAGGTATTTTTTTAAAAAAAGAAAAAAAGAACAATAGCCTGCCGGAAATATTTTAAGAGAATTCAGTGATGCTAAGAGAATAAACCATGCCAGGTGTTCCGTGGCGCTGAAAGATGATCTCCAATCTCTTTTTATTCTTATTTACCCTAATGTTTTTAATAAACTTAAAATAACCAAGAAGTTATTAACTCTGCTATTTTAATATAGTGCACAAGAGTGACATTCAAATATAAAAGCTACTTTAAAGAAGTCACAGGCAGAAAGTGACTTTGGTTTGCCATTAATACACATCAGAGAGCATTTAAACTCTGCCCCAACAGCTCAACTTCAATCCTGAGTTCTCTAGGAAATGAAATTATTCAGTTTCCCGGATAAGCCTACTCAAATGTGTCCCACCTGCCCTCAGGGAGGCAGGGTGTCCAAATCAAACACTAATACAAACATGATTTCTGTGACAATGCCATTTACAACATTTTGAGGTCAGTGTAGCCAGCCGGGAAGCAGGCTTGAACCCGAAGTTGGGGCTCAGCTCTCTGCGTGCACCTATTTCATCACCTTCTTCACTGGGCAAAAGGCATGCAGCCTTGCTAGCCCTGATGCGTGGACAGGAGCAGGACACCAGTGGGCAAGTAGACAGGAAGATTACTCACAGGCGTCCACGGGAGTCACCAGCCAATAAAAGGGTGTCCTTCATGTCAAAAATGCCTTCATTGCTTTGAGAGGTCATCATCGCATTCTCATGGGCAGCTGTTTGCAGCTCTTGCCTTTGCCATAGGAAAGCACAGAGGGAAAGTTCGTCACTGATACACATTCGCATCTGATACTTTAAAAGAACTATACTGTATTGTACCTCTCAGAATACTTGACATAGTTGCTAGTTACAATTTTTCTATAGAAGGTGACTAGGGAGTTTTATTTGAAAATTGATACCGATTCTTCAGAATCATTTGAGGTCTTATATTGTTTCCTCTCAAAAATATTAGAAGTATTTTAATAATACTTAAAACTATGTAACAAGCATATAAAGCTATGCAATCACATATGCCATTAAGAACTACATATAAAAACAACAATGAGATTCCATCTATTCCTATTAGAATGACTAAAATATAAAACACTAACAACTCCACAAGCTGACAAAACATGAAGCCATGGGAGCTACCAGTCACTGTGGGTGGAGAGGCAAAATGATAGTCACTTTGGAAGATAGTTTGTCTGTTTCCTACAAAAGTAAGCACACTGTTTCCACATGACCCAGCAATTGGGCTAGTTGGTATTTACCTAAAGCAGATAAAAAGGTAATGACCACACAAAAACCTGCACACAGGTGTTTATAGCAGTTTTACTCATAATCGAAGAAACCAAGAATGGAGGAACACGCGGGCACCTACATACACGGCAGTATTATTCAATGCTAAAAGGAAACAAGCTATAAGCAATGAAAAGACGTGGAAGAAACTTCAATGCGTATTACTAATGAAAGAAGCCCATCTAAAGAGGCTACAGACAGTATGATTCCGGACATTTTACAAAAGGGGACGCTATGGAGGCAGTAAAAAGATCGCTGGCTGCCAGGTACTAGGGAGGCAGGAGTCAATGGGCAGCGCACAGAGGATGTCTGGGCTGTGAGACTGTTCTGTACAATCACCTCATTGTGGATAGATGTCATTACACACGTCAAAACTCGTAGAATTGCACAATGCACGCAAATAAAGAGCCTTAATGTAGTCAATGGATTTTAGTTAATAAAGTGTGTCAATATTGGCTCATCAATTGTAACGAGTGTTAATAAGGGAAACTGAAGGTGGGAAGATGGGAGTACGTGGGGACTCTGCACTTTCTGCTCAATTTTGTGGCAAACGTAGAACTGCTCTGACATAATGAAGTCTATTCATTAAAATAATAAATATTGCAGGAAAAAATAAAACTGTTGCAAAAATCACATCTTTGAACCAGTAATTTAAAGGCAAGGAATGCCTGTTGTTTCGTGGCACTGTGTCCACACTGCTGTCACCAGACTCCCAGGACTCTGTGGAAAGGGGCCCTGTGCAGAACACAACCCCTGCCGCAGCATCTGAGCAAACACGTCAGCTGCAGGAATGGCTTCGCGCCTCCTACAGCAGGCCTCTGGAAAGGTCAGTCAGCCCAACTTTTCAAGCAACTCATTATTCACCAGGAACTATGTGCACCTCCTGGCCAAAATGAATTCTGCTACATCACTAAGGATTAACATTTCAATAGCTAATACTGCAATCCAAGTGGTGAAGAATTACTAAATAAGTCATAGCAAAAGGTATACATATGTTCATTGCTTATTTTTATAACATAAATGCAATCCTTTGAAAAAAAGTTCCTTCTACAAATAACAGAAGATCAAGAAAATTACATAAAACAAGAGAAACGTGTCTTCCTCCCACCATGGTAACTGCATGCAATACCCAGAGAATAAGTAGAATGGGGAGCACTGATACAGTGGGAGCCCTTAAGAAGCCCCTCCTTCCAGTATCATGCAAAAAGCACGTCGTGACAGTCTCAGCTGTGCTAGAAACGGGACCAACAGTTTTCCTTTTCCGACTGAAAACTTTCCAGAGCAACACACACGAGAAAGCAATCCTTCTCCCGACGTGGCAGCGGCTCAGTCACCTGCAGTCGTCTGTCTTCTACATCCTCAGCATAAGTCAAACATTTCAGGCAAAAGGTAATAACTAATTCATTCTAAAAAGCTAACTAAAAGAGTGAATTTTGTAAGCCAGTGAGAGCATCATGGTTTGATGTCAGTATCCTTTTGCCAATTTTGTTGATTCACTCATTTAACAGTGATGCTCTCAGATGGTGTGCCGGGCGCTGTTGTAAGTTGCAGGACCTTTGGGAAGGACTGTGGAAGCGGCCTGCCCTCCAGATCTCAGGTCCCAGCTCTGGAGGTTTCCTGCTACATTAGATCAGAGTGGAATTAAAGTTAATGTTTATTTTTTTCTCATCAAAAATACCTGTTTTTCAAGATATCTTCATCTCCAACCTTTTGAGTAAGTCAATTGCAGAGGGTTTTTGTTTTGTTTTGTTTTTCCTCCTGAAAGTCTAAGAATGGAAGAAAAGAATGAAGGGGAAATAAGGGAGGAAGAAAATAAAGAGCCAGTTAATATAAGGAACGATGGATGCAAGAGTGATTTTATTTTTAAAATATGTGTAACATCAGAAACGGTTCATCTATCAAGGGCCTATTCTGTGTTAGGCATTGCATGGGGCCCCAGGGATAAAAAAGTGAGCAAAATATGCATAGTCTTGGTCCTCACAGAGTTACAGTGTGGGCTGGAAAAGGGAATTCATCACTTAAAAACACAAGTCTATAAGCAGAAACAGAAAGCCATCTCAGTATAGACATACACAGAGGCTGGTCAGGAAAGGCTCCTGCAGAAATGACAAGTGAACGTAGCTGTCAAGGATGAGAAAGAGAGAAGATGACAGATGAAAAGAAACAGTCATAGCACACGCAAAGCCACTGAGCGAGAGCATGGCCAGTGCTAGCCGTGGAAGGAAGCTAAGTGCAACAGAACGTTAAAGAAGAGAAATGGTCTCCAAAGGGGGCGCTTGCTTCCATGAGACATTCAGAAAACAAAAGTAATCGATGGCTGAATCACAGAAATAAGTAAATAAGCTTTTTTTCTTCATAAGAAAGATTTTATTTTTTATTTTCCTACTGAGGCAGAATAGTAAGAAGGTAGGAAAATTCCTGGGCAAGTGGAATGAGGGAACTGAGAAGAGATGATTAAACAAGGCCAAAAATGTTGAACAACTTACAGCCAGCCAGTGAATCGCAAAACCCTAACCAAGGACACTTGAGAGCAAATGGTTAATACTGCTCCTCTAGCCAGAGAACACATAGCTTAAATCACCGGGGTCGGGAGATAGAGAACAGAGACCCAATTAATGCCATTTGTGCCAGCCATACCCAAGGACAGAGGAAGTCTCAGGAACGAATAACAAGAAACGGATTAGAGCCAGACAGACCCAAGATAAAAGTAAAACAGTTAAGCGGAGAACAGAGTAATCCCGAACACCCCACACACGCACATGTTGATGCATTAGCATATTAACAACACACCTAGAAAGCTGATGAATGCTCTGCAAAGCCTCCTCTAAGATGAACACAGCAGAAGAGACATAAAACCCTCAAGACAAAGAGTATCAGTGCGGACTCGTTGGAGAGCACGCCCATGCCCCATCCTGGGCATGAACTTTATATCTCTTCCTGAACTCCAAGGGCCCCCACAAGACTTGCAACCAGGGGAGCCCTGAGCAGCGGCAGGTGGACCCGGGCTCACCCCCTGGTCCTGTCTCCGAGGCCCCCTTTTCTCTGACTTCCCAGTGAGCCAAAGCAGCCCATCCAGGCTCACTTCATCACTGACTTCACTCCCCAGAGAGCTAACAGCAGCCCCACCTGGGCTTGCAGCTTCCCTATAACATTATAGAAGCCAATGCAGCCCCCCTGGGCTCTCTCCAGTGGCTTCTTCTGTCCGAGCCTTCCTTGTTTCACTGCCCCAGCTTTAAGAAATGTACTTTCAAAACCACCTGTGAAAACTTTCCTGCTCAAAGTCCAGAACCCACACAGGAGACAGACCCGCTTTGGGCCTGGCCCCGCTCCAGTCACACTGCAACCTAGAAATAGTGAACATTGTGACAGTTCTCCTATTGGTTTGGCATTTACCGTGACCCTAACCAATTTCCTCATAAGTGTCATCATTCTAGATTGGCATAAAGAGCTGCCGATGGTTACAATAAGCCATCTTATAAAGGCACCTACTTGCTGTTTGGGTGACAGTAGCTGACTTTTGTTTTCCTTATATTTACAAATTGAAATTTTAGTTCAAAACAATCATAATGTGTACATGACAATCATGTAAACACATATACTTACACATAAAAAACGTGGAATAACAGCTTGAGGAAATGGTTGATCCTTTGTGAGGCCCCCAGTCCCCTCAGCCCCCCAGCCGCCCAGGGCTGGCCCAAGGCATAGGTAACCAGGGCTGGCCAAGGCTTGCGCTGTCAGCAGTGGCAGCAGCAGAGGTGTGATGGGGGCATTGCCTTCCCCTGATCGTCGGGTTGTCTCCTGCCCCTGAGGGTTCCCAGACTGTGAGAGGGGGCAGGCCGGGCTGAGGGACCCCCTGCCTCCAGTGCATAAAAATTTCATGGACCAGGCCTCTAGTCCTATATAATAAAGAGCTAATATGCAAATGGTCATCACACCCTCAAGCCTTCATGCCCTTGCACCCTAGTGCCAGGGCCAGGGGACCTGAGGTCGTGCTGGAGGACCTGAGGCAGCACCCCTGCCCTGGCGCCAGGCCGGGGGACCTGATCCTGTGCCCCCAGTATGTCGGGGCTTGACGGGGCACCGGAGGCTGTGGCCCCTGCCTGGTGGGGCTTAACAGGGGACCTGAGGCTGCCCCCCCCACCTCGTGGGGCTTAACAGGGGACCTGAGGCTGTGCCCCCGCCCAGCAGGGCTTGACAGAGGATCTGAGGCTGCGTCCCCCACCCCGCAGGGCTTGACAGAGGACCTGAGGCTGCATCGCCAGCCCTGCAGGGCTTGATGGGGGTGGGGCCGGCCGGGTCTGGGTCTCGCATGATTTCGAGGCACGTGGGTGGGTGGGGACTTGACTCTGGGTTCTGCAGTGTGCCCCAGACTCTGACAGGAGGGAGATTTTCATATACATTTTACTAATTTTATTTCATCTCTGACACTTCTATTATAGAGAAAGGGCAAATAGCAATATTAAAATATTTCCTCTAATTAATTCCCTTTTAATGTGCTCAAATTTCGTGCACTGGGCCACTAGTACACATATAAAAGCACATCGAAGTAGTAAATTGCCAATGATCAAACACCATATCCCTGTAAAATTTTTGTTTTGTTTTGTCTTGCTTTGTTATAACCAGAGATTTCTTGATCTTTGAGGAGAACTCCCAGATTTAGTAACTATTTCTTCTTAGGGAGAAATACATCCATAATTGTATCCACTTTTACTAATATTGGACATTAGGGTGGCTTTTCTTTTCTTAGGGGAGAAGAAATAGCTGAGTTTAAAATGGCTGTGCAGACTTGGAGAGAGGGAAGGGTAGCAGAACCGGGTGTTATAAAACATTTAAGTAAATGAATTCAACTGAATTTTTTTTTAAAAAAGTAAATTTTCTTTAGAAAACATAGTGCAAAGACCCTAGACTTATTGAAAGAAAGGACTTAAAATAAATTACATCCCACAAATTCAATACATAGATATCTATCCAAATACATAAAAATTTTTTTCACAAAAATTTGTATAAAAATTCATAATGCATAGCCAAAATTTACAAAAATTGACCATAAATAGGAGGGTAGATGAAAAAATTATAGCTTATTTATACAATGAAAGACTACCAATATGTGCAATAACATCAGCAATATGGATGAACATTGTAAAAGTGAAGACACCTATAGTAGTTCCTCAAGGAGGAATCCCCTCACTCCATGTAACTCTGCATAATTCACCCCCCTTGAGTGAGGGTGGGAACTGTGAATAGGAAAGATGTCACTCTTATGATTAAACTAGAGACCCGGTGCAGGGCATTCATTCACTGGGGGGTGGGGTGGGGGCGTTAGCCTGATCTGCGACCTTTAGCAGTCAGGGAGCCCTCGGGGGATGTCCGACTGATGGTTTAGGCCCGCTCTCCATGGGGAGTGAGCCTAAGCCACAGTCAGACATCCTTAGCGCTGCCTTAGCAGAGCCTCTCCTGCCACCGCCACCACTGCTGCGCTCGCCAGCTATCACCCCATCTTGTCGCTGAGCAGTGCTCCCCCTGTGGGAGTGCACTGACCACCAGGAGGCAGCTCTTGCATTGAGCGTCTTTCCCCTGGCCATCAGTGTGTGTCATAGCCACCAGTCGTTCTGAGGTTCAGTCAATTTGCATATTACCTTTTTATTATATAGGATTACATAATATGGCAACAGTTAAATTCCTAAAGCATTTGATTTTGAGTTAATTAAATGAGACATTGTACTGGGTAGGTCTGACTTATCAAATGAAGGTCTTCCTGAAGAAAGGCAATGTGGGTTTTTTGGCATCAAACAGCCATGTTGTAGATTGCCCACAGGGGGACCTCAGTCTTAAAACCATAAGGAGCTGAATTCTGTCAGCATCTGAGTAGGTGGAAGGAGACCTGGGGCTCCAGAGGGAAAGGCAGCCCTGAGGACCCGACTTCAGCCTGTGAGACCCTGAGCAGAGGACCTAGCCAAGCCATGCCTGAGTTTCTGACATGTGGAAACTGTGAGATAATGAATATTGTTTGAAGCTTCTGAATGTGTGGTAACTTGTTATACAGCAATAGAAATCAATACAAAGCCAGACATAAGGGATTACTTCTGAAAGGTACCATTTATATAACATTCTGGAAAAAGCAAAAAGGATATTTAGTGAAAGATGCAGAACAGGGGTTACCACTGCTGGTGAAGGTGTCTGAGTGGCGGGAGGCCTGAGGGGACTCTTGGGGGTGATGGACATGATGGGCTCATACACTTCAGACCGGTTCATTTCACGGGTCTTTAAGTATACCTCAGAAATCGAAAGTAAATTGAGCTTGTATTTATATGTACCTTTTATCTGCAAAGCCACTGTTCTCTGTCATATATATATTTTTTTAATTTTGTTTTTGTTTTAGGTGTACATACTAGTGGTTAGACAATCATATACTTTATGTATTGTTCCCCTCAATGTTTCCAGTAACCAAACTGGCACATCCATAATTATCTCAATATTATTGACTATACTCCCTGAGCTTTATTTACTCCCCCCTGAGTAATCTGTACCTACCAATTTGTGCTTCTTAGTTCCTTCACCTTTTTCACCCAATCCCCTAACATGCCCTTTCCCCTGACAACTACCAGCTCTCTCTGTACCTAAGGGTGTGTCTCAGTTTTATTTGTTTATTTTGTTTTTCAGATTCAACATATAAGTGAAATCCTATGGTACTGGTCTTTCTATGATAAATTTCACTGAGCATAATACTCCATCCATGCCACTGCAGATGGTAAGATTTCAACCCCCAGCCCCCACCCACCCAAACTATTTCCAGGCATTAGGTTTACCACATCATTTCGCCCATCAAGTTTATTTTCAAGCTAACGAAATTAGGTTATGAGCTGTATTTTGAGATACCTGTAAATTTACTTTTAAAAGCTAAAGGTTTATGGTCGTGTGACCTCAAAACATGTTATATATCTTTACACAGGGGTCAGTCAGTAAACTATGGCCCTGAATCCAAATGCGGACTTTCATGTTTTCATAAGTAAAGTTCTATTGCAGCACAGCAGGTGTATTCATTCACGCATTGTCTATGACTGCTTTAGCGCTGCAGTGGCCACACAAGTGGTCTGTGACAGAGACCTCACAGCCACACAGCACACAAAGGCTCTAATATTTATTGAAATTAATATTTTTACTTTATAGGAAAATATTTGCTAACCTTACTTTACACCATTAACTTTTTCTCTATGTATGAGCCTTTGATTAAAAGAAAAATATTTAATTCCAAACTCTTGCTAGTTATGTTACATTAGGCAAATTATGCAATTTCTCTAGAATCTTCATTTAGAGCATTTGAGAGATAGATAAATAGATAGATAGATAGATAGATAGATAGATAGATAGATAGATAGATTGACAGATAATAGATAGATGATAGATAACTAAGTGAAACAACAAAGTTTTCAAACCATGTTCCCTGTTGGGTGGATTATTTTTTATGTCAGATAACTATCATATGCACATGATAAATAAGTATCATGTGGATAGTATTATGAAAACAAACTTTCAGGTAAAAATACTAACTCAAATATGGTTTAAAATAAACATCTGAAACTTATAGAACCCCTCCTTAAATGCTCAAAATTATTGTATCTTCTGATTCAAATATTTCATCCTGAAGATATCAACTAACTACGTACTGATATTTGATGTCTTTCCTTTTAAACTATTAAATATACCAAAAATACTAGAGAAAAAGCAAATAATCATTCTAATATTTGTGTTGCAGTAACTCATTTTTCAAAACCAACCCTCTACTAAAATTAGGAGGACTTTTTCTCTTTCCCCTGTCAAGAAGCTTTATTTATTTTTTGAAATTCGATGTTGTATTATGACCGAATTTACATTTTGGAGTTTGGCCTCTGGAAAGTCAAATTAAATTCTTCACCTCAGAATTGTTAGCTATGAGATCCATTATTTTGATGAGAAAGTAAGTCTGAGGCAGGACAGCATAATACTCAAGAAGATATCTTGAAAGTAAATGCTTTAGAAAAGAATCAATGCAGTTGTAATTCCAGAGAACATTGTGGTCAAAGTAGGAGTTCTTAGAAAACAATGGGGTTCTTTAAACCCCACCTTATCAACTGAATGACAGTTTACTCAGGGAACTATTGTGTTCCAAATTCCACCTCAAGACAAACCCTGCTTCCCACAGGCCACTGAAAAGCCTTTTATTTTTCATCCTCTTCTGAAGGCTCCTTTAAAACTTTCCCAACCAACTAGGATTTTCTGCCATGAAAAACAAAAGTAATTTTTTAAGAAAAGAAAATGTTACCTCTCTCAAGTAAGTTTCATGACAATAAAAGTTCTAGCAGATTTCAGAGACTACACAATTCGAACATTTAAAAAAAAATCATACTTAATTGTTTTAATTTCTTTCTTTTTACCATCTTTATTGTCTACTTATTCCACAGAATAACTAGATAATACTATATTATAAAACTAAACTTAGCTGCCTAATAAAATGCCTCACCATGAAATCTGTGTAAGAATTTTTGTTTAAAGGCTACCCATTTAATCTAAATTTTCTAGTTATATTTGTTCTTTAAATAATTATATTTTTGAAAGGTGCTCTCAGAAATTATCTCCCAAATGAAAGCACTATTTTATAAAGAATATTATGTAATATATAAATGTAAACACCCATACACATGTAGTTTGTAAGGCTATTTAGTATTATTAATTTCATTTAAAATGTACGCATATCTAAAAGGATTGTTTCTGAGATCTAGGTGGTACACTAAAATGAGCATTAAGAACTTAGGAGAAGCTGTATTTTGCAAGTCACCCTTAATTACTCCCTTTCCCCAAAGTCACCTCAATGAGGAAATGTGAATCATATACATTTTGACAAGGTCCTGTTTTACTCATGTAGACTGGAGAAGGTGACCCCTCCTAGACACACATTGTAAAAATGCAAAAATTAGGATCAATTTGCCATCTTCTTTGGCATTCTCCTCTTCTACAATAGCTTCTTTACTTCTCCTGATTCCTCCCATGCAGTACAGCTCTTTCTAAAAGTGCAGTAGAAAACAACTTCATTTTGTTGTGCAGAATATTTTTAGTTTGATGGAGTCCCATTCATTTATTTTTGCTTTTACTTCCATTGCCTTTGGGGTCAGGTTCACAAAAACTCCTCTGAGACCATCATCTATAAATGTAGTGCCTCTGTTTTGTTCTCTGTATTTTATTGTTTCATGAAAACAACCTAAGTGTCCTTCAAAGGATGATTGATAAAGAAGTGGTACATATACACAATGCAATACCACTCAGCCATTAAAAGGTGAAACACTGCCATTTTTGACAAGATGAATGGACATAGGGAGTATCATGTTAAGTGAAATAAGTCAGATGCAAAAGGACAAGAACTGCATGATTTCACTCATATGTGGGATATAAAACAAAACACAAAAAATAAACAAACGCACTCATAGATACAGAATGGTGATTGCCCCGGAAAGAAGGACGAGGGGAGAACAGAGAGGGTAAAGGGTGTCAAATATATGGTGATGGCAGGAGACTAGACTTTGGGTGGTGAGCACACAATGGAGTTTATGGATGTCATATTATCAAGTTGTACACATGAAATTTATATAATGTTATTAACCAAGGTTACCACAATACATTTAATTTTAAAAAGTAAAAAGAAAATAATTGTCATAGAGAAAATTGTTTAAAACAATGATAAAAAATTAAGCTCATTAATACAAAATTGAGAAAAAGGAAAGAAAAAAACAATGAAATAAATAGAATTTTATAAAATATATAATTTACTGAAACTAAGAAAGGTCTAGGTTAGAAAATCTAGCAAAGAAAGCCAGACTTTTCTGAATATATCATAACATTAAATTTGTCAGTGAATAATGCCAAATAATTATAAAACACAGGATTTAAACTATAAATTCACAGATGTATACATAGGAAGATATGCTACAAATAAATAAATAAGAGCTGCAAATATATCTTAAGATATTCAGTAGTATATTTGTTAATAGTAATATTTATGTTATTTCTAGTACCACTTTATGTGTATATATTCAGATGAAGCAAAAAATAAAACCCAAACATATCAATGCTGTTAGGAATAGATATTTCGGTTTAAGATGAAAATGTGTAAAATCAAACAACTTAAGTAAAAATCTACATGTTAGACATATCTATATAAATTTATGTTTCACTTTAGACATCTATTTACTGGCTTTGTCTTCTAAGAATGTCCAGAATCAATGACAACCCAATAACAATGAGCACCCTTAGCGCCCAGAATATATTCTCCAAATGCTGTTCTCAACTAAAATGTATTAGAACATCTTGCAGTGGTTGGCAAACTCATTAGTCAACAGAGCCAATATCAACAGTACAATGATTGAAATTTCTTTTGAGAGCCAAATTTTTTAAACTTAAACTATATAGGTAGGTACATTGTTATTAACTTAATTAGGGTACTCCTAAGGCTTAGGAAGAGCCACACTCAAGGGGCCAAAGAGCTGCATGTGGCTCGCAAGCCGAAGTTTGCCGACCACGGTCTTAGAGCATTGGATAACTTAAGATGTAAAACAGGAAATATACATGATGAGCTTAGAAATGTCTTGTGGCAGAAAACAAGAAACCAATAAAAGACATGAGTTGAGCATGAAGGACAAAGAAGGCAACTTAAGCATCTCTCACAAGCCGAGAGCCAAGGTTGGGACACCTTTAGCATCCAAAAGAATAATTTATTTGAAAATATTGAATATGTAAACATAAATTCACAATGACATGGGGTGGGGAATAGGGAAGAGATGTAAAACATCCCAGGCACTAACACTTCACCAACAAATGAAAATTGTCAATGAAAACAGCAACATTGATTCTGACTCTCCCATGTACCCTATAACTCACAACAAATAAATAAGGCTCTTTGATAGGATAAATTTCTTCTTCCAGAAGAAATGTGGCCAATGAAGAATGACAAATTTAGAAAATCAACATTTTTCAACACCTAATGAATTAATTCCGTTGTAAAGTGATCCTCAGTGGGATTAATGATTGATGAGAAATTTGGCAATGAAAAGATTTCAGCACCTGAAAATTATCAATCTCAGCATCTCTGAAAATGGGACCACCAGACTGTGTGAAACACACAGTAACTGCTTATTATGGATTTTGGAAGAAAAAAAATTGAACCTGAACAAGTCTGATCAAGCCTCTAGCAGCGGTTCTCAACCTGTGGGTCTCGACTCCTGAAAATACATCCTGCATATCAGATATTTACATTATGATTCATAACAGTAGCAAAATTACAGTTATGAAGTAGCAATGAAAATAATTTTATGGTTGGAGGTCACCACAACATAAGGAACTGTATTAAAGGGTCGCAGCATTAGGAAGGTTGAGAACCACTATGGGAACTTTTAGGAAATGTAGGGGACAGAGAAGAAAGCTCAATTACAACAAAAGGAAGGAAAGGACAGGTGGGAACTGGGACAGTCTACAAGAATACTACTTATTTCTGCTCCAAAATTTTTTATTACATAAAAATAGTAAATAGAAAGAGGCCTGTGAGAGAGGAGACTGCTCTAGATTTTAAAAGTCTTAGGTGTCATGGCACTTAAATATGATGTGTAGACTCTGGATAATGACTTATAATCTTTGCAAATATTTTTTAGATATCTATACCAAAGACTTACAGTCAATTTTTTCAGTGTAATAAAGACATTGTTATACAAGAAAAGCTTTATTTTTTTCAGATGCATACAAAAATATATATGAATGAGAAATGTGACATCTGAAATTTGCTTCTACTACAGCAAAGAAAAGGAAAGAGATACACATAACTAGGAGAGGGAAATATGGCATAATTTTGATAAATGTGGAATCTGATACTCATAGTGTTGGTTATACTATTCTGTGCTTTTCTGTGTGTTTGGAAATCATCTACACTAATAAAAGAGAAACATGGTAATTAGCGTACGACCGCTACCCTTTTCATTGGTTAATCAGTGAGTATATGCAAATTAACTGTCAGCCAAGATGGCGGCCGGCAGCCAGGCAGCTGGAAGCGAACATGAGGCTTGCTTGCTGCAGTGACTGCAGACTCCAACGTTCCCCGCCTGACTTGCCGGCCTCTGAGCCTGCAGTTTGAAACATTCTAACAAATATAGAAGTTAACAAATGGCCGGGATCTCAGAGCTGGAGTTATACATTGTTTCGATTATAGAACGCTCAGCAGCGGAAGCCTCAGAGCTAGAGCCAGAGCTAAAGCTGGCCCAGAATAAAATTTAAAAAAGAGAAAAAAACGGAGCGGTTGGAGCTTCAGTCAACACCCACCAGCCTGAAAGCAGCCCTCAGGCCCTCACCCAGACTGGCCAGGCACCCCAGTGGGGACCCCCACCCTGATCCAGGACACCCTTCAGGGCAAACCAGCCGGCCCCCAGGCCTCTATTCTATATAGTAAAAGGGTAATATGTTTCCCAGCACCGGGATCAGCGGAGCAGCGAGGCCTCATGGCACCAGATCAGCGTGACAGGGGGCAGCGCCCAAACCCCCTGATCGCCCTGCGGCTCTGTGTGTGACAGGGGGCGGGGCCACAACCTCCCTATCCGCCCTGCTCTGTTCGTGACAGGGGAAGGCACCCCAACCTCCTGATCAGCCCTGCTCTGTGCCTGATAGGGGGTAGCTCCCCAATCCCCTGATCACCCTGCGGCTCTGTGTGTGACAGGGTGGGGTGCCCCAACCTCCGCACCCCCCCCCCCCCGCCCAGGCCCTGCCTCTGTGTGTGACAGGGTAGAGCCATAACCTCCCCATCGGCCCTGCCCTGAGTGTGACAGTGGCTGCGCCCCAACCCCCTGATCAGCCCTGCTCTGCGGGTGATAGAGGGCGGTGCCCCAACCCCCCCCCCCCCACAGGCCCTGCTCTGTGTGTGACAGGGGGCGGCGCCCTAACTCCCCTATCGGCCCTACTCTGTGTGTGACGGGGGGAGCTCCCCAACCCCCTGATGGGCCCTGCTCTGTGCATGACAGAGGGCAGCGCCCAACCCCCTGATGGGCCCACTTCTGTGAGTGACAGGGGGCAGCACCCAACCCCCTGATGGTCCCTGCTCTGTGCATGACATGGGGTGGAGCCGCAACCTCCTGATTGGCCCTGCTCTGTGCGTGACATGGGGTGGAGCCGCAACCTCCCCATCAACCCTGCCTTGAGTGTGACAGGGGGCAGTGCCCCACTCCCCCAATCAGCCCTACCCTGAGCGTGACTGAGGGTGGCATCACAACCTCTTGATTCGCCCTGCTCTGTGCATGACAGGGGGCAGTGCCCCAACTCCCCAATCAGCCCTCCTCTGAACCCAACCAGAGGCTGCACCTAGGGATTGGGCCTGCCCTCTGCCACCCAGGAGCAGGCCTAAGCCAGCAGGTCGTTATCTCCTGAGGGGTCCCAGACTGCGAGAGGGCACAGGCTGGCCTGAGGGACCCCCCCTTCCCCCCTGAGTGCACAAATTTTTGTGCACTGGGCCTCTAGTATATATATATAAAGATCATCAGAGAAAGGCAGCCTGGTATCTCAGAAAAGGCATTCAGTTTGATATCAGACAGACCTGAGGTCATATCTAGCTCTTCCATTTGATCCCTGGCTTAGAGAAAGTTAGAGAAAGTTATTTACTTCCATGAAGCAATGTCTAGTAATGTTCATTGAGTCATGTATAAAATAGGCATTAGATTTTCTAAGATGATAGATAGAATATGGAAGAAAGAGGCTCCTCTTGACAATGTTTTACTAATGAGGATTAGTCAGAAAGTTTCTGGCTGCTCCCAACATGTCTAAATGACCTTTTAATCACCAAGGGGTTACTAGTATTCCTGAATCTGTGGAGGCTTTATAAAATATACTACTACTACTGTGCAGTGCTACTCTAATTATCATTAGCAAGAAAGTCCCCTACTGAAGACTTCTTGGAAATAGTGCTTTTAAGGCAGCTTGCATGATTATCGTGATATAGTAACACAATTGTGGTGTGTAATTACTTCACAGTATCATCACAGGTCCCAGTGAACTATAGGTCATTCAGGCATGTATACCTACTGATAAGAAAATACTGGAGAAGGTCTAAAAAGGATTAAAATTAAGGAAATGTAAATATTATAAGAAAGTTTTCGAGAAATTGGAGCAAGGTTGAGAAATATGTTAATACTATACAAAATTATATGAGGTGGGCAAAGAGGGTTGTGGTGGAGATATTTGTAATTGTGTCAACAATAAAAATAAAGTTATAAAAAGAAGTATCAGCAACAATCTGGCCCTCTCCACCAAAAAAAAAAAAAAAAAAAAAAAAGATGGTTACCATCTACATAATAAAAGTCCAGGGGCTTTCATGACCTAAATGACCAGACGGACAACTGGTCACCAGGAAGTGCATGGAGCATCTCTTGGTCCCTCTCCCACAGCCCACAGGCTCCTATCACAGCAAGACTGGTGGCCAGTGGGCAGGCGGGACAGCGGGTAAGTGTGTGGGGCAAGGCGGGCACCGCAGTTGTGGATCAGGCCCAGAGATGGGCCTGGAGATATAGGCCCAGAGATGCTGCCTGGCATAGAAACCGACCAATCAGAACCTAATCTGGGTGAACTGTGAAGGCAAGACCTAAGGTGGGGGCTGAGGAGGGGTTTTAAGGGCAACAGCTCTTTAGTGTAAGGTGTAAGAAAGTGGTTTAATTTTTTAATAACTGGTTTGACAGTATAGTGCATATAGCTGGCTACCAGTCCAGATATAGGGATTATGAATTTTTGTCTGCCAAGAGCATCTCCTCCTATTGAAAAAGGCTTTTCCCTTCCCATTTAAGCAATCCTATCCTATATAATGTATCTATACTAATAAAAGGGTAATATGCTAATTAGACTGGGTCGACCTGCCATCTTCTGGATGTCCAACTTCCTTCCAGACAAAGCCATGATGATGAGGGGCAAGGCAGAGGCAGTTAGGGACAATCAGGCCGGCAGGGGAGGGCAGTTGGGGGCAAGATTAGGCAGGCAGGGGAGGGCCATTGGGGGCAAACTGGCCAGCAGAGGAGGGCAGTTGGGGGTGATCAGGTTGGCAGGGTAGCAGTTAGGTGTGATCAGGCAGGCAGAGGTGGTTAGGGGCAATCAGGCAGGCAGGCAGAGGGGTGAGGGGTGATCAGGCAGGCAGGCAGGTGATCGATTAGGAACCAGCAGTCTCAAATTGTGACAGAGATGTTCAACTGCCAGTCAGACATCCTCAAGGAGTCCCTGATTGGAGAGGGTGCAGGCTGGGCTGAGGGAACGCTGCCTCCCATGCACAAATTTCATGCACCGGGCCTCTAGCTTAGAGATAAAAATTTTATATGATAATTTCAAGCAGTATGGGCTCTGCTGAAGGACACAGGATAAGAAGATATACAAATAGTAAAAAAAATGATTAGTGTTTCTAAAATGTACAACTGTATTCTACAAGAGAAATTGTGATGGGATTTTCCTTCAAATAAAAGGAAAGAGCAAAAAACCCAGAAGTCTCCCATACAGTGAGTTCCCTTTTCATTTTGTTGGGTTTTTTTTTTGTTTTGTTTTGTTTTGCTGTGCAGAAGCTTTTTTATTTTTACATTTCCATTTGTTTACTTTTTTTCTTTATTTCCCTTTCCCTAGGAGATGTATTGGTAAAAATATTGCTGTGAGAGATGTCTGAGACTTTACTGCCTGTATTTTCTTCTAGGATTTTTATGGTTTCCAAATTTACATTTAAGTCTTTTATCCATTTTGTGTTTGTTCTTGTACATGGTGTAAGTTGGTGGTCTAGTTTCCTTTTCTTTTTCTTTTTTTTTTTTTTGCATTATCTGTCCAATTTCCCCACCATTTACTGAAGAGACTGCCTTTGTATGTTTTGCCTCCTTTGTCAAGTATTAATTGACCATGGACATGTGGGTTGATTTCTGGGCTCTCTGTTCTGTTCTATTGATCTATATGCCTGTTAGTATGCCAGTAGCAGGCTGTTTGGATTATAATAATCTTGTAGTATAATTTGATATTGTGATACCTCCAACTTGATCTTTTTTTCTCAAGATTGCTGAGGCTATTCTGGGTCTTTTTAGTTTCCATAAATTTTTGGAATAGTTGTTCTATAACTGTGAAATACGCCATTGGTATTTTAATAGTAAATGTGTTGACTCTATAAATTGCTTTGAGTAGTATGGACATTTTAATTATGTTAATTCTTCCAATCCATGAACATGGTATATGCTTCCACTTATTTGCCTCTTCTTCAATTTTTTCTTCAGTGTCCTATAGTTTTCCAAGTACTTGGATAAGAAGTTAATTTCCAAAATATATAAAGAATGTACACAGCTGAACACCAGGAAGACAAACAATCCAATTTAAAAATGGATAGAAGACCTGAATAGACACTTCTCCAAAGAGGACACACAAGTGGCCAATAAACATATGCAAAAATGTGCTATGTCACTGATCATCAGAGAAATGAAAATTAAAAACACAATGAGATATCACCTCGTACCTGTCAGAATGGCTACCACCAAGAAATCAACAAATAGCAAGTGCTGGAGAGGATGTAGAAAAAGGGGAACTATAATGCACTGTTGGTGGGAATGCAAATTGGTGCAGCCACCATGGAAAGCAATATGGAGTTTCCTCCAAAAGTTAAAAATGATACTACTTTTAACCCAGGGATACCACTTTTGGAAATATGTCCTCAGAATCCCAAAACACCAATCAGAAAGAATAAACACACCTCTGTGTTCATGGCAGCATTATTTATAATAGCTAAGATCTGGAAACAGCCCAAGTGCCCATAAGTAGATGAATGGATAAAAAAGCTATGGTACACAATGGAATACTATGCAGAATTAAGAAAGAAGGAGTTCTTACCCTTTGGGATAGTGTGGAGGGACCTGGAGAGTATTATGCTAAGTGAAATAAGCAGTCAGAGAAAGACAAACACCATATGCTCTCACTTATATGTGGGCTCTAATGAACAAACTAAACTAGCCAGCAAAATAGAACCGAGGCATAGATGCATGAACAGACTACAGCTGCAGAGGGGAGACTAGAGGAAGGAAGGTGAAGGGACTAGCCAAAGATAGTGTATGCATTACCCATAGTCACAGACAACAGCATGGTGATGGCCACGGGAATGGGGAGCGGAGGCTGGATGGAGGTGGGCAAAGTTGAGGAAGAAAATTGGGATATATGTAATAGTGTCAAAAATAAAAATAAAAATCCCAGAAGTCTCCTTAGTAAAAATTGTTCTTTAGGAAATTAGAAATTGCTGCATAAAATAATATACTCATTGAGCTCTATTTTGGGGGGTAGAGCTGGATGTTTGCAAATGTCCAAAAGTAAGGCACAGTCCAGTTTCTTAAGGAGCAGCAATTAATTAAACAAGACTGGTGTTTAAAATATAATGTGATTTGGTACAAAGAGTTTTATGGAAAGGAGAACTAAGAAAAAGTTCTCTGATTACTCAGATGTGTTTCCAACAGAAAGCACATCTGGGATGACAGAGAGTGATTCATCACGCAAAGAAAGAATTTTGTACGGAGGAGCCAGCACCCAAAAAGGCACAGGGCTTGCGTTCACAGGAAGGTGAGCAGTGTTTTGCACCACAGCAGCGGGTGAGCACGATGATCATGGAGACACTCTCCCATCTGAAAGCTGCCCGGCTCTGCTCTCGGTGCCGGCTCTCCAGGCACAGCCCCGGGGACCTGGATGTGCTCTCTGTTTCTATATTTTTCTGGAATTTCATATAAATGGAATCATAATTTTCAGTCGGCTTTATTAGGATCGATTTTCAAAATTTACCGTAAACTATTTTTAGGATTGCTTATGTTATTTCACACATAACTTACTTTGTTCCTATTTATTGCTGAGCAGTAACCCAGAGTATAGATATAATGCAAGTTATTTGTCTTTTTATCTGTTGCCAGTCATTTCGGTTTTGGTCTATTTTAAATAATGCTTACTATGAACAATCACATATACATTTGGGGGCATATTTATTTTCAGTGTTGCTGGGTAAATACTATGAATGAATCATGTGAACGTAGTATAACTGTTTCCAGAGTAGCTGTACCATTGTGCATTGTCCTCAAACCAGACATGAAAGGTCCAGCTGCTCTCTATCCTTACCCAGACTTAGTATCTGCAGGCTTGTTCCTTCAGTGGGTGTCCACTGATATTTCACTGTGGTTTTAATTTGCATCTTTTTGATATTGGTGATGCTGAGAATTTTTTGATGTGCTTATAGACCATTTGTATATTTTCTCTTGAGAACTATCTGTCCAAATTTATTGCCCGTTTTGTTATTTTTATTGTTTTCTGAATTAATTTCATCATTTAATTAAGTGGCATTTTTCCTTGGAAGGCTCCCCGTTCTCTTCATGGTTCATAGTTTGGCAGCATCACTTTCCTCGGTCTCCAAGGAATGAGACTGGGTTTTCCATGAGTGCCCTCTGCTGCAGCCTCTTTAGTCTCACGCTAGAAGCTGGGGGGATAGGAACTGACTTGTATGATTCTCCATCTCTCCTCTTCCAAGTGTGAATTTCCCACCAAGCCTTTATATGTTGCTTTCTTTTGTATTATGCCCCAGTTTTCTGCAGGAGAGGGCCATTCAGAAGGGTTTTAGGCCATCATAGTTGGAAATCTGAACTGTTTTCATTATCATTCAGTCTAAAATATTTTCTCATTTCTTTGTTTAATTTCCTGACATACTTCATTTCATTTGAGGTACTCCCAGATATTTTATTGTAACTAATTTCTCATTTAGATCCACTATAGTCAAAGAATACTCTGATTTCAACCCTTTTAAATTTATTGTTTATTTTATGACTATGATGGTGAGTGAATGCATATGCATGTAAAAATATTGTATTCTGAAGTTGTCAGAGAGGGTATTCCAAATGCCAACGAGGTCGAAGTGGTTGAATATGTCATTCAGATCATCTATAACTTCATTGACATTTTGTCACTCATTTTTTAATTACTAGGGGCCCAGTGAACGATTTGTGCACCTTGAAAGGAACTGTGGGCTGCAAGGCTGCATTGGGCACAGGAGAGGGTCGCAACCCATCCTCTGTGCTCCTGCCCAGCCCTTCCTGACACAGCCCCTGGTCCCCTGTCTGCCGGCACCCCTGTTCCCACTGCCACCGCTCATATCCACTGGTGGTACTGAGCGATTGGTACTGGCACCGGGTGCCAGCAGTGGGTGCAAGCAATGGCTCCAGTGCCGGCTGTGGGTGTGAGCCGGGCCGGCACCAGCAGCAGGTGCAAGTGCCAGGCAGGACTGCGGCACATGGGAGCAAAGAATTTTCAGTAACCACCAGAGGCTTGCCCCGATGATAGAGACCAGCACCCCGCCTTGGTCTGGCACCCCCACTCACCTGATCCACCATCCTGCTGCAGCCAACACCCACCATGTTCCACACTCTGCCGCCTGCTGCCGACACCTGCCATGTTCTGCATGCGCCCCCCCTGGTGGCCAGCACACGCCATAGTGACAGGTTGTTCGGTTGTTCTGCCATTCACTCTATTTGCATATTAGCCTTTATTATATAGGATTCCTCACAGGGTCTTCAGAGTGTTGTTTATAGTGTTACCTCTAGGCGGGCTGCTGGTAAGGGCTTTCTCAGCCTTAGGAAAGTGGATTTTGTCTCCTTCACTTTCACATTCTCTTTTTAGCATATTTATACTTTCTGAATGTCTATTTTTAATCTAATCCATGGGTAGGCATGTTGATAGTTGTTTTATTATTGGAACAGAGCTATAGAACATTCAGGAACACAAACTTTGAGAAGTGTTCATAGTCACTAGCTTTCATAGTCACTTTTTTAGAGATTTTTGAAGCTCATTAGCAAGTAAGTTCTGAGAAATACATCAAACTTTGTTGAAATCACTAGTGTTCAACTCACTTGAATACAAAACTTTTCCTTCACTTAGGACATGGCATGTAGCAGAAGTTAGTGGACCCATTACATATTTCATTTCATTCAATTACATGGGCTGCACTTCTCATGACAATGAATTTTCCACATGGAATTTCTTCACATTCTTGCCCATATTCTTTCTCTCTGAACTTAATGAATGTATGTTGACTCTGTGTAAAACCTTACCTACTGTTATACACATATCTTTAACATAAAGCTGAATATAAGGAGCCTTTACATTGCAAAGACCCATCTTATAACAATATCTCTTAGAGTTTAGGGTTTATAAGCAGTCAACTTTTTCAATATTGTCAGGGTCTAAATTTCTGGCATTTTCCTATTTCGTTTTTATTTCTCTTGCAAACTGGCCAGTTCTTCCTAGGGCTCGTCTCTTTCTTGTGATACCTTGCCAAAGACTGCTATGATTCACCATCTTTCCACCATGCAATAGCATTTTCCTCACCACCCACCACATAGTATGAAGCCAATGCAAGATATGTTGGGGTTTTGTAGAACCCCATGCTTAGCACAATTTACATGCTATTTTATGGTTCTTTTGTATATTATCTAAATCATACCCATCTGTAAAGCTGCATAAGGTTTTCTTGTACTTTCTTCGTATATGGTCAATTTTGTTCTATAGGATTTTCTATCTCTGACATATGGAAAAGTTTTTGCTATCCATACTCTAATATCAATTAGACATTACTAAAATCTCCTATTAGTTGTAATAGGTTTTTTATTTTGCTTTAAGATTTTCTTGGTAAGCATTGGATCTACAAAATGAACCCAATTTATTTGTATTTTCACTCTCATTGTACTGACTAATATCTTTAAGCCAGTGTTAGAAAATATTGGTCATAGTAACATCCATATTTTTTTTCTTGATTTTAGTGTCTCCTAGTTTTCATCAATTAATATGAGGCTAGCTGTTGGAATTATATAAGTAGAATTTATAATATTAGGATTAAAATTATAAATATATCAAAATGGGAGATTTAATACTGCCAAAGGCCCATTTACATCTGAGATTAATTATCTAATTAATTCATTTTTTAAGTATTTATTGTCAGTTACTATGCTCTAAGACAGTAGTGAATAACAGCAATATAGTCTCTGTCTCTATTGATTTTTCAATCCAGAGATGAAAATTATGTTTATCACTTTATTTATATTATATTTTAATAACATATAAATCTTATGTTACTAGCAGAAACAATACGTTTAATAATATTTTCTTAAATAACTAATTTCTATTATTTCAAAGCATTTTGCATTCAAACCAATAAGCAAATTAGATTTAGCTTTTATGTCATTTTTTCAAAAGAATATTGTGCCATGATGGCTATGCTAACTTATTGACATCCAGTGAAACATTTCCCTACATGTTGGTAAACTTATTGGTGGCATTTGGGCAATAAAAAGGTGCTCTAAAATATTTTATCATTTCTTTGTTCCCTAAACAATTACTTAGGGACATAACTTAGTTTAATAAACATGACACAAGTGAATAATTTGACTCTGAGTTTGCTATGATTAGTATCTGCAGATTGGTTAAGTTTGACTTTCAATGTTTGTTTAGTTTTAGATAAGGAAGAATTTGTCCTCATGGGCTAAAGAGGGGCTAGGAATACTGGTAAAAGGGTCAATATACCTACCCCTTTTCTTGGATCTTAAGATCCAAGTACTATTAACAACTCTCTTTTGGACTGAAATGGTCTTAACTAAGGCCTCATGAGTAGAAGGGAAGAGGCTGTTGGACTGGTGGCCAGATAGCCACACCCAGGCCTTGATATCAGTTAAAGAGGTCTACCTGCAGTAAACATGCAGTAGCCCATATAGTCTTCTGAGCCATCTGCCCCACAGAGGTTTTATAAGTGTAAAAGGAAGAGTGTTATATTTCATTTTTTCTTTGTGAGTCATTGGGTCCATCTGTGTGGGAATCTAGACTTAGGTATGTTAAGATGTCATTGCAGCTGCTGCCAAGAAAATGTATAATGGGGTGGGCTCCATCTCTAACACCGACTGCGAGCTGCTGCATGAGTAGAGGTGTGTGAAATCACCCGTGCCAGTCTTGACCAGTTATAGCTCACCATCCGTGCCCCCCATCTTTTACCACGTCTTCCCGACTCCCCTTTGCTCTCCCTGTCAGTGTGTGTGATCCAGCCCAGACATCAGAGACATCTGTTCTCCTGCATACAGCGGTTGGGGTGGAGTGGGCACAAGATCCAAATGGACAATGAGTCCCCTCGAAACATTTCTAGCACAGAAATCTGAGAAGATACTTTCATTCTCTGGTGTCATAAGTGACAAGAAAAATGGAAAGTAGAGCTTGAGCTTTATCACAAGAAAGAAAACTACATACAGAAATTTTAAAAGGAAATGATAGTGAAACCAGGATGATGTTAAGTCCCAGATTTCTACTCTGTCTGAAGCTCAAACTATGCCTAGAGTTTCATTTATAGGAACCATCATCTAGTTTGCTTAATCTAGTATGAGTTCAATTTTGTAATTTGCTGCTCAGATTATATTCAATTCTACAAATAGTAGATGCTAGCATTTGAAGGGCAATACTTGTTGTTGTCCACCTACAAGCAATACCAAAAAGGAAGAGAGAGAGACTATCCTTGAGTCTAACTAAATCATTTTCTGAATAATCATTTCTTCTTTGTAATGGGTGTTTAGACCAACTGTTTATGAAGGCAGATATTATCCTTCAACATTCATGTGTAATATTAAATAATTAAGAGTTAACACTTGCTCTGACATTTTAATAATAAGGAGACTGGATTATATTGTTGAGTTTCTAATATCTCTTCATAACTTTGATTCTTGAATAAAACATAACTTTTGCTACCATTGCTGAACTAGCAACATCACTTCTTTAGTCCATTCAAGTGGTTATAACAAACTATCATAGACTAGTGGCTTAAAGAACATTTATTTCTCAAAGTTCTGGAAGCTGAAAGTCCAAGATCAAGGCGCTGCCCAACTCATGTCTAGTGAAAACTGGCTTCCTGGTTCACAGATGCTGTCTTCTCACTGTGCCTTCACATGACTAGGAAGCTCTTGGGGCCTCTTTTATAAGGACACTAATACCATTAATTAAGGCATTGCCCTCAAGATCTACTCACCTCCCAAAGGCCCCACCTCCAAATATTATTGTATTGGATGCAAGATATGAATTAGTGAGACACATTCAAGTAGAGAGCAATCACAGTCTGCATTGAGCCAGCTCCCAGAGTCCAGCATTAAATGATCAAACAAAAATTAGGTACCTCCAAGTTCAGCTGTAAAATGAGAAGCAAACATCACACTCCCTAACAAAATTATAAATTTGGGGTTGACTAGGACTTTTTAAAAAATAACTTCCTCATATAACCTCTAATGCCAAGTATGTAAAAGGTGCTCAGCAAAGCAATTGTTGATGCGTTCCTCATTAGAACGTGTCTTCAGCCACGCACTTTCAATCCTGTGGCAGCCCACTCACAACAGGGGCTGGGACTGAGCTTCGTGAAGGAGGGTTGGCAGGTGAACAGAAACCAGGAGGGTGAGTGAAGCATCGGACCTGAGCTATGTCTAGACCTAAAGACCCACAGGGAGAGAACAGGTCTGGGAAACTGCCCAGAGGGGTCGCTGTACAGGAGGACTGCCCAACCACAACCCCACGGTGAGGAAAAAGGAATGAATTCCCTGCCAGTCTCTCCTCCCAACTCCTGATCTTCTGCCAGTGCTCTGTACAGCTCAAGTCAAATCCAACTCCGAGGGCGAGGGAGCCTGCTCCCAGGCGGACCGCAGAGAACACCGCCAGGCCCGGGGCACGCTGGGGAAGGTCACAGAGCAGATCTGCTAGAAAATGAAAATATTTAGCACTCTTTTTCAATTGCAAATTATTATTTTGTTTAATTTAATGACACTATGTTTTTCAGAGAGTCACGAATTTATTAAAACAATATGTAAATTTTGACATTACAAATACTGACCTTGATATTTTCAGCACATGCATGATAAAAATATACCCTACTCGTATATTTTTTTGCATTTTTTCTTTGAATACATTGGAAGGTCAGCGTCTTTTATGCTTTTGTGTCATGCAATTTCAATGATTATGAATTGAAATATATACAAGTTTGGCTTTTTACATCCAGAGGAACCTTCTGGGAGCCGGTATCATTTCTGGGTGTGACATCTGCACAAGTAATGTGGCAGCTGAGTAAGAACCTTCTGTTCACAAGAGAGCCAGCTCAGAGCTGACCACTCAAGGTGACACCCTGGAGGCGTGCGGAGAGCAGTTCACTCTGCCAGCCAAATCCAGGAGCCCAAGGGCTGCCCACCTCTGACAACAGACTTTTCTGACATTTGCAATTGCTCTCTCTCTCTCTCTTTCTCTCTCTTCTTTCTCTCTCTGTTTCTTTCTCTCTCTCCCTTTTACACACACACACACACACACACACACACTTTTTTTTTTTGCAAAGTTAAAAAATTTAAGTCAACCTCCTTTGCAGAAAACATCTATTTTGTATTTGATAGGTATTTTAAAAAAGGAAAAACATAAAACTTGCCACCATGCTTTGAATTCTATTTATAGTATCTGAGTTCTTCCAGCCATTTCTGAGACGATCTACAACTATATTCAAGGCTGATAGAATTAAATGTTCAGATCTTTTGAAGTGAATAAGACATACTCTGGGTGCATTTTAAAGTGAGTATTTCCCTGCAGGCAGAGGGTGGCCAGTACGTGGCTGTGGTCACACTGGAAATCGCTCTGATCCTCCACCTGTGCTGCCACAGCGCACGGAGGAGCCCCTGGGCTGGAGGTAGCTGCATAGCCGAGGCAGCCCCCACTTCCGTGGGACAGACAGATCCCCCAGGGCTCCTTCCCCCTGGCCTTTGAGGGTGGTACCCAGCCTGGCAGGTCCCAGAGCTGCACACAGCTTGTCTGGCCTGGGAGAGTCCCCACCAGTGGTTCTCAACCTTCCTAATGCCGCGACCCTTTAATACAGTTCCTCATGTTGTGGTGACCACCAACCATAAAATTATTTTCGTTGCTACTTCATAACTGTAATTTTGCTACTGTTATGAATCGTAATGTAAATATCTGATATGCAGGATGTATTGCCATTGTTACAAATTGAACATAATTAAAACATAGTGATTAATCACAAAAACAATATGTAATTATATATTGTGAAATATTTACTTCTAATTACAAATAAATGAATTTTTTTCTTGAAGCATGATGTAGCATGGGTAACAGTCTTAATATAACAACAGTAAACTCCATTGCTACATTTTGCGACAGTATGCGTAAAAAGCCAACGTCAGTGTGAAGGTTGAGATTGCTTCTTTCTCACCAGATCAGAAATTCTCGGAGCAGTCTTTGCAAGAGCACAGTGAAGATCATCTTCCACAACAAGTCTACTTCTGTATTTAGACTTGATAACCAGCAAGCTGGAAAACGCTGTTTCACAAAGATATGTTGTTGGAAATGGAAGAAGAAGGTGCAACACAATCTCAGACAGAAAAGGATATGACTGCAAACACTTGATCCTGAATTTTGTAACTGGCATTGTAGAGAAATCAGTTCTCGCTGCATCATTGTTAATAAGTTCAATGAACTCCTCTTGTGCTGTCTCAGGAACATCTTCAACTTTGACTGTGAATGGGCTTCTGGCAAGTGCAAATGGGGTGTCAGGTAAATTTTGAAAGTACGATGAAATTTCGTCTGCAAGCATGTGCAAGGGTTCTTTCACAGAAATTATCATTGAATCCTTTTGTCTGGTTCAATGTCATGTTCCTCAAAGAAAGCAGATCAAGTAGACAACATATAAATTTTATTTTCATCCATTTTTTTTTGCCAAAGTTTCATTTGGAATGATTGGATCTTTTCAGACAAATGGAGGCATGTTGTATTTGGTACTTGCAGTGATAAGTTTAACTCATTCAAGATGGCAAAGATGTCAACCAAGTAAACTATTTTCTACAGTTCACTTTTATTGCCGAAAAGTGCTTCGAACTGGGGTCTTGCTTTCTGATTAAAAAACGTTTTGAGTTCATCAAGAAGCTCAAAAACATGAGGCAGACGTTTTCCACACAGCTGATTTCCACAGCCAGTCGACCTGGGGGTCAAATCCCTCTAGTGTTAACTACAACAATTAAGGCTTGGCTAGAACAAGACTGCGCACAGAGACCACAAGGGGGTGCACCAAGAAAGCATAAAAGATGCGGAGACAAAAAAACATGACAGAAATGGAGGATATGGAGCTAAGAATCGCAATTTTGAGGGCTTGCCATAAATTTGTGCAGAGCCTCACGAAAACTAATGAGACCCTCGATGCTACGATAAAGAAATTAGAAAGTAAGCATACACGGACTGAAATAAAGAATATTATACCCAATAGCAGACCAGAGGAGTACAATAATCAAACCAAAGATTCGACAAAAAACACCCAATTGGAAAAGCAAAATGAAAAAAGAATCCGAAAGTGTGAAGATAGTGTAAGGAGCCTCAGGGACAGTTTTAAGCGGTCTAATATCAGAGTCATTGGAGTCCCAGAAGATGAGAGACAGCAAGATATTGAAAACCTATTTCAAGAAATAATGGCAGAAAACTTCCCCCACCTGGTGAAAGAAATGGACTTACAGGTCCAAGAAGCGCAGAGAACCCCAAACAAAAGGAATCCAAAGAGGACCACACCAAGACACATCATCATTAAAATGCCAAGAGCAAAAGACAAAGAGAAAATCTTAAAAGCAGCAAGAGAAAGAGGCTCAATTACCTACAAGGGAATACCCATACGACTGTCAGCTGATTTCTCAACAGAAACTTTGCAGGCCAGAAGGGAGTGGCAAGAAATATTCAAAGTGATGAATACCAAGAACCTACAACCAAGATTACTTTATCCAGCAAAGCTATTATTCAGAATTGAAGGTCAGATAAAGAGCTTCACAGATAAGGAAAAGCTAAAGGAGTTCATCACCGCCAAACCAGTATTATATGAAATGCTGAAAGGTATCCTTTAAGAAGAGGAAGAAGAAGAAAAAGGTAAAGATACAAATTATGAACAACAAACATGCATCTATCAACAAATGAATCTAAGAATCAAGTGAATAAATAACCTGATGTACAGAATGAACTGGTGATTATAATAGAATCAGGGACATAGAAAGGGAATAGACTGACTATTCTTGGGGGAAAAAGGGGTGTGGGAGATGCGGGAAGTGACTGGACAAAAATCATGCACCTATGGATGAACACAGTGGGTGGGGAGTGAGGGTGGAGGGTGGGGTGGGAGCTGGAAGGAGGGGAGTTATGGGGGGAAAAAAGAGGAACAAATGTAATAATCTGAACAATAAAGATTTAATTTAAAAAAAAAAAAAAAAAAAAAAAGAAGCTCAAAAACACGTTTTAAAATTTTTCCTCTTGCCAAAACCGGTTTGGCTCAGTGGATGGAGCGTCAGCCTGCAGACTGAGGGGTCCCGGGTTTGATTCCGGTCGGGGGCATGTACCTGGGTTGCGGGCACATCCCCAGTGGGAGATGTGCAGGAGGCAGCTGATCAATGTCTCTGTCATCGATGTTTCTAACTCTCTATCTCTCTCCCTTCCTCTCTGTAAAAAATCAATCAAATATATTTTTAAAAAAAGAGTTTTTCCTCTCGACAACCATCTCACTTCAGTGTGAAATAGCAGAGCATTGTTTGGCACATCCAACTCATTGCACAGTTGCGAAAACAGTCGACTGTTTAAAGTGCTCGCCTTTACAAAATTAACACAACTTATGACGCTTTTCATTACTTCTTGTAACTCTTGTGGCAGCGTCTTCATTGCTAATATTTGTCGATGAATCATACAGTGAGTTCTGATGACTTTTGGTGACTCATTCAGTACCAAACTTTGAAATCCAGATCGACATCCCAGCATAGCTGGAGCACCATCTGTGCAAACACCACAAACCTTTTCCCAAGAGATCTTTTGCTCTTTCAGAAATGAACCAACTGTGTCAAATACATCACGTGTGGTAGTTGTCGTTTCAAGAGGTTTGCAAAAAAGAAACTCATCTTTAAAGTTGCCATCATTAATATACCTCACGTAAACCAGTAAACTGTGAACAGTTTGCAATGTCTGTAGATTCATCAAGCTGTATACTAAATATTGGAAGTGGAGATGATTTAATTTCCTGGATTACCTGATCAAGAATATCAGCAGACATGTTATCTATTCTTCTGCGGACAGTGTTGTTAGATAAGGAAATTGCACTCAATTTCATAACAAATTCATCTCCAATCATAACTCGAACAATGTCCTTGGCCACTGGAACAGTAAATCCTCAGCAATGGTGTGACATTTCATAGCTCTGGCGATTCTGAGTGCCACCAAATATGAAGCTTCAATGGCTGCTACGTTTTGCTTGTGGTACTTGCCACCAGTGTCAAGTCTGTCTTTCTTGAGTCCATCAGCTTTGCTTCTAAAATAGGTGGTATCCTTACTGGCAAAGCTCAGATGCTTGCTATCAAAATGGCATTTTAGTTTGTTCGGCTTCATAGATTTGGCTGATAGAGCTTCACAATAAATAACACATTCCGGTTTCTCAATTCCTGCTGTAATTATTGAGGTAAAACCATACTGTAAAAAAATCCTCACTATATTTTCTTTTCTTAATGTTCTTCTGTACATGATCCATTGTCATGGGATGGTTTGCTAATGAAAATAATATATAACAATAGCTTTAATAATACAAAAGATGATGCATGGCATAGTTCAGTCAATACAGTTCATTAAAGTTTCCTATGATTTACCATTCTCTGTGTTGTTTTTTTTTTACATACCTGTTACTATCACAAGGGGGCAGTATTCACATCAACCACAGCTGGATATAAAAAGACCAATCAGCATCCAGATTAAGTTCCCATGGTACAGATTTTTTTTTTTTTTGCAGTAGTTGATGATTTTACAGTACATGATTTTACATTTACCCAGTAATTATAATTCATGAAGTGCCGTTTTACCTCCAATACTGCTGCTTTCAACACAGTAGTTGCTTTTAACAGAGTAGCTGCTTTCAACACAGCAGCTGCTTTCTACAGAGTAGCTGCTCTCTACACATGTGTGACTGGTCCGCATAAGTACATTATGGCACCAACCCTGTCACATACACCTGTATTTGTACGGGGTGTATGTGAGGGGTTGGCGCGATGATGTCATCACGCCGGGTACTAGTATGTGGGCGTATCTGCATGTGGGCGGACCCGCCTGGAGACGGATAGAGGAGCGGTGTCTCGGTTCCTAAGACCATCGAAAATATGTGTTTTCCGGTGGTCTTAGGCGACCCCTGTGAAAGGGTCGTTCGACCCCCAAAGGGGTCGCGACCCACAGTTTGAGAACCGCTGTTCTAGAACGAGATTTCAACATTATTAATGCAAAATCTTTGAACTGACAAGATCAGTGGGACTGCAAAGAGTATGATGAAAGGAGAGATGCTATAGGTCTGACCTCCTCGTTCCAGAAGCTCCCCTGCAACCTTCATCCTGCCCTATCAGGCCCCAACAGCAACAACAAAAATAAGTAAAATAAAATTTTAAAAAGAAAAGGTTAAATAATTAATTAGTTAAATGGGCAAGACAAGGAGGAGGAACAGTAATGTCATTCAAAGATAACATGAGACAAGGCACCAGCAGCCCTGTCTGTGCCTGGGAATCACCTGCAGCTTTGGAAAATCTGGCACGTGAATGCCTTCCCCTGCCCCTGCCTACAGACACACCTGCAAGTGGGCATTGTTTTGAGTGTATTGTTTTAATCTTCCCTCAGATGATGGTAATTTACAGCAAGCTTGACTACTGACTAGATGGTCACATTTGCTTTAATTCATTTAATGTATATATGTATATGTATGCATGTATGTGTGTGTGTATATACTAGTACATGTATATACTAGTATATATAGACATACATGAAATGTGCTATACACATGAAATCTATTATCTCATCTCTTCTAAATTTCAAATTACTGGAAAGAATTACTCATATAATTTTTATTGATTATGCTTTGTCAGGAATTTGTTAATAATATGATAATTGCCCCAGCAGATGTGCTCAGTGGTTAGATTACCGGCCCTTCAACCAAAGCGTAGATAGAGGGTTTAATTCCCAGTCAAGGGAATGTACCTGGGTTGTTGCAGTTTCAATCCTCCGCCCAGTTGGGGGAGTGCTGGAGGCACCAATGGATGTGTCTCTCTCACATCTCTCTCTCTCTCTCTCTCTCTCTCTCTCTCTATCCCTTCTCCCTCCCTTCCACCCTCTCTCTAAAAAAAAAAAATCCTCAGGTGAGGATTAACAACAATAAATAAATAAATAAATAAATAAATAAATAAAATAATACGATAATTATCTGCTATATTTAGCGGAATCCATTTTTAAGAAATCAAAAATTCCTTACTGTTATTATTAAAGAAATGGCAGAAAATGACTTATGCCATATTATCCCACGTAAACATTGTTTTATTATCACTTAGTGCTAACTCTGCAGAGGGAAAAAGTTCAGGACAACTTCTAAAAAACAAAAATTGAAAAATAGATAAATAGATAAAATAAAATAAAGCGCCTATGCACATGTTACTACTTTTTACCTAAAAACTGTTCTTCTCCCCTCCCCCCCCCCCGATTCTCACAAAGGATTAACCACTAAAGTTTCGATGACTTAAACGTTATTAAAGCCATAATGTTTGGACCGAGTTCTCTGAGAGCAGTAACATTGAGTGTACTATAGTAATATTAGAAAAACAAGCAAGAACAGTGCTGCCTGCAGAACTCTGTTCCAGTAAATAACTTATGAGGGACATTGGCTTGTCATTTACATGTATATTGACTTCCTATTGAATACCAGGCATGAAACACAAGGTGTGGGCTTTCAGGAAAAGCCGCTGTCTGGAGTACCATGAGAAGAACCCACTTCCTTCCCTAATAACCAATTTTCTCCTAATGTGGAAGGAACATGCTTTGATGCAAATCTTACGGATTTACAGTCCTCCCTGATGCTCGTGTAGGCCTCCAGCTCACTGCAAAACCATCAGACTGCATTCTACACTAGAACAGCAGGTATGTTTACAGTGAGCATCTTAATATTGCACATACCAAGGTTTTCATAGCATAGGAGGGTGTAAGACTGAACAATGAATTTTTTTCTGGCAGGTGAACATTAACTTCTACTGAGCCCAGGGTTAATATGTAAATAGTCTGGCTAAGTGCTCCATTGCCCGACAAAAGGCTACTCTCATAGTCCATTGTTCTCCATGCTTTGCTTTCAAGGCCTTTCCTTTTTTGTAAATCCATGATTTCTTTCTCACTGGAAGAAGGTCACCTGAAGAAGGCAAAGAAGGCAGTGGTGTGAGACCTCTTCTTTATTCTCATTATCAAACTTTATTGAGCACCTACAGTGTGCTTGGCACAGTAGAACTTTTATTCCACTTACATGAACTTAATACATGTGTTCTCAACAGTTATGCTTAGATTGTTCATGAAAATTTCATAGACATTAAAACAAAGCTAGCCATCATCTCGAGTGATTTCCCTGGGAACTGTTTTATAGCACATGGATGTTTGATATACATTCAGTAATGAATGTCAAGCAATTAATTTTACTGCATCTTTACTTGTACTTTTTCTTTTAGGTTGACTAAAATACTTAACTACACTACAAATAAAATGAGTGGTGGAGCAAAAATAATGAAAGCAAACAGCAGGTAACTTGACAAATAGTGGAATGTGAACTGTCCTGCCCTTATCCAGGGAAGGCAAGGTCACAGCTAACGGAGCCCTCCTGCAGCTACGGTCACAGGTGCGCGCACCAGACTGAGTGTCCACAGACGCGCGGGTCAGCCTGGACTGTCCTGGGAAAGCCATTCCTGCCCCAGCCCTCTGAGCCTCCAGAGTTTAAATACCACCACTACCACGCTGTAACCGGGTCCAATTACCCTGTTTATTCCCCCCGGGGACAAACCAATATGCAGGCAGTTTTCTTTGCTTCTACATGGAAACAATTTTAACACTGGCCCTTGGGAAGCCACGATGGACCAAAAGTACTATGCCAAATATTTATAACCGGTGGAAAATTCCACATCCCCACATTGCTCGCCTCAAGATGAAAACAGAACTCCCGAAGTGTTCGCTGGCTCTTAAAGCCTGCAGGCCACGGGGAGCTCTGAGGTTCTCCTCTCTCAGGCAAAAGTGGAGCAGATGGCAGAAGCCCCACCGCTGGTGCCTTCCTCCCTGGGGACGGTGACACCGCTTCCCCAACCTACCAGAAAACTCTGCAGCGACCTGCTTAACCACTACAGGCAAGTTACTTCCATCAGTAGGCGGGGTATTTGTGTATGAGCCTGTGTCCCATTTTAAATTCCAAATCAGTCTCTGTCTTCACAGGACCCCTACGTGATGAAGTCTTAGTTTCTGGCCTAAGAAGAAGGAGAGGAAGGAACCTTGGATGGTAGTGAGGCGTGTTTGTACATTAGAGGAGGCGATTTCTTGGACTCACGAATTTGTGTTTGGTTATAAACATTTCAAAAAGCACAATCTAAAATTAAATCAACACTTTCATGATTCAAAAGTCATCAGTATTTATAAAGTCACATACATTTTCTGCTACTTTTCTCTAAGAAAAGAACAGATTATATACTAGGGAGTTGAAAAAAATCTAATGAGAAATGCACCAAAATATCGCTATAGTTTGTGAAAATGAAAGTGATTTCTCCTCTGTTTCCTTAATATTCTACAACAAATATATCACCTTTATAGTAGAAAATGCTAAATAAATAGCAGACTACATGGTTTATATCTTAGAATTAGACTAGATTTCACATCTGTTGCTCCTTACAACTCTAGAAGGAGAATCTGTTTCCTGGTGAGGCAGTCCCTATCAGAAAGGCTTCTAATTCCATGTACATTTTTAAGGTTTGTATTTTCACTCAATGTCAGAGACAGAAGATGGAGAGTTGAATAAATTAATTATTCCTATATATACTCAATTCAGAGAATGGTGTCATTAAATTGTTCTTAAATCTGAGATAAAAAATTATATAAAAATATAAAGAAATTATGTAATAAAATATAATTTATACAAAAATCCAGTTATATCTGAGTTATGGAGAATGGGTAAAAGGCAACAGCAATTAAGGGTTCTTCCAATAAGTTTGACATATCTTCACCTATATTTTATAAAATGAGAAAGGTAGGGATATTGAATAATGCTATTCATTGTTTTTTCCTCAAACTCGTGAAGCCCAGAAGAATCTGTTTATATTCATGAACAGTTATCAGTCATCACTTAGACTTATACAAATTGCCTCATTTTATAGGTAAGAGAACTGGTTTTTAGGGAGGCTAATTGTCATATTCACAGTCATCAAGAAGGATTATGAAAGATTTGGAACTTGAATCCATGTTTTTCTATCTTAGTTTAGTGCATTTTTATATTTATTATTAGTTCTCATTCATATGATTATTTTCTTATAGGTAATGTGATGGGTTTTTTGTTGTATTTTTTTTTGTTTTGTTTTTTGTTCCTGGTCAATGTTTTCTCTTTACTTTATTGAGCTTCTTTGTTGAAGTTATGTTTTTCAACAAATTTGGAAAAATTTTGGAAATTCCTTTTTAAATATTTTGTTTCTGTCTTTTTTTAAAAATCTCTTCATTGTCCTATTTTCTCTATCTCCCAGGTCCTAAGGCCCTGTTCCTTTTTTTCTATTTTTTCTCCTTGTTTTTATATTAGTAATTGCTATTAATTTGTCCTTGGGTTTAGTATCCTTCTTTCTGTCTTCTTGCATTTTCACATTAAGTACATTTTTAAATTTTCAGATTGTGTGATTCATAGTGCTAGGATTTCCACTTGTTCCTTTTATATTGAACCTTTTGTTTTTTGTTTTATATATTTTTTTTTATTGATTTTTTTACAGAGAGGAAGGGAGAGAGATAGTTAGAAACATTGATGAGAGAGAAACATCGATCAGCTGATGTGCCTGCAACCAAGGTACATGCGCTTGACCAGAATCAAACCTGGGACCTTTCAGTCCGCAGACCAACGCTCTATCCACTGAGCCAAACCAGTCAGGGATGACCCCTTTTTTTTGATATTTTCTATGTGTTATGTTGGTTACAAGTATGTTTCCCATCGTTACAATATCAATTTAAAACTCTTCTGACAAATGCAGTATTTGTCTCGTCACAGAGTTGGTCCTCATTGACAGCCTCTTTTCCTCAAGTATGAATCATGTGTTGCTGTTTCTCTGTAGATTGAGTAATTTTAGACCAAATGCTGATGATTTTGTGTTATATTGTAGAGATTCTGGGACCTGCCATACTCCTCCCAAGAGTGTTGTTTTACTCAGTTGACATCTAACTGGGCTGAGCTAAATCTTTAAACTGGATGGTAAGTAGAAGCTGAAATATTCTGTTAACTTTGGCTACACTACTTAAAATCTGCCTGTTGCATGGATAGCCCAAGGTTGGGGGAGATTTAAATGCATCATTTGGGATACTACATCTGTGGTTTTCTCTTTCCAACAGTCCTCTGGCCCTTCACCTCCCAGCTGTTGTGATGGCTTCTAAGCCAGTGCCTGGACTCCTCTGGCCAGGAAGACCGAACGTGTTCCTCTCTGCACAGGACAGTCACGTGAGGAGGCGGGGCCTGCCTCAAACCAAATGCTGTGAAACTAGGGCAACTCACTCAGTGGCATTCCTTCTTCAAAGTGTAGCGTCCCCTTCAATTTTTGCTAGTTTGGGTCATTCTCCAATTTATAGTATTTTTTAAGGAAGAATTTTTTGGATAAGAACAATTTGACTATGACACAAAGTAAAACTATGTTAACATTAACTTTTGTCTTCTCTTTTTTTAATTTATATTTAATCCTTATGATAGTTGAGGCATATAATTCAGTTGAGGTATAAGCAGGTACTACTTGGATTTAAATATTAGCTCTGTCACTAACTCTGTCATCTTTTTGTTTCTCGTTAAAAAAATGAAAATTGTTATATTAGTACCAGTCTCACAGAATTGTTTGTGAGCACCAAATAAAATACTATGTGCAAAGTGGTTAGCATAGTGATTGGTACAAAACAGATACTTGAATGTTAGCTATTATTAATATAATGAGCATTCTTTTATTAAATTATGAATTACATACACTCTGTCTTGGGAAGTCAAACCACTAAGATTCCTAAAGATCTTTCATTGGCTATTTTTCACAATAAAATCTGTACCATTCCCAATTTGAAACCTTCCTTTGAAGGATTAAAGAAAACACGTAAACATATCAATGTACTTAGGTACACCTGCCTTTGTGGAATGACTGAATTTTAGCTAATTAGAAATGAATTATTAAAACTGCATGACGTTCTCCCCCTCCGGTCAATTATTTTATGTGGCTACCTATGCTTTACTTTTGCTCTCTAACTGCCTAGACAGAAAAGTGGACATGGATTGGAACCTTATTTATTAAGGAGAAGCATCTTTTAATAAAAAAAGCAAGCTTACTTTCTTGCATCTGCTTATTTAACTTTCTGCCATTCCATTTTCACTTTCAAAAGTCAATGTTAGGGGAGAGAAAAACGGTGGCCGAGTACGCAGACCTGTCATACACCTCATCCCAGGGCCAGGCTGGAAATACAACTAAATTGGAGAACCTTCACCTGGAATTACCACCTGAGGTCCAGCTGAGGAGGTGACATATCAAGGAAGGACAGAAAACACCAGCAGAAGGGTAGAAAGGGTGAGCTGGCGAGAGGAGCTGACCCAGCTCCCAGGACAACAGACCAGCCGATGAACGAGGAGGGAGTGCTGGGCTATAGGAGAGGCTGTTCCCTCAGAAGATAGAGGCCCAGTGCCCAGGCTGAGCTCCCTAGCCCCAGAGCAACAGAGCCCAGACCCACGGCCCACATAACATCCAGCCGCGAAAGGTGGCATGCGGCTGGCCAGCAGACTGTGGCAGGTAGGAGAAAATGCTGCAGTTTCATTATTTTGTTTCCATCTCTAAACCCAGAGCACAGGAGTTTTCATTTGCAACTACTCACCCAAAGCTTTGCCACAGGGAGGGAGGCGCGGAATTGAGGTGCCTGAGGAGAGGCTGGGATCGGAAGCAGGGCAGCCAGAAGTCCCTCACTGGGCATTCATACGTGTCCAAACCAAAATGGACATTTTTCCCTAGAGGAGCTAGCTGCTCCCAACAGCAAGAATAAAGAAAAGAAACCCCGCCCTAGGTGATACAGCCTGCCACACTCGGCATTGGGAGCTTTACAGAGGAAACAGAGGCAGAGGCCAAGCTTACGGGTCTAAACAGTCTCAAGGAGCCCTCAGTGATGGGATTGGAGGAGGGCCATCTGCCCCACTATTCTGGGAACCAGACTGATAAAAACTCCTGGGTCCCAGCCATCCCCATTGGTCTTCATACAAAGATCTCTGTCCAGCCAAGGGCAGAGTAATATTTTGGGCCACTCACGGAGGAATAGCTCTGGACAGGAAAACACATGCAACATATTCCCTAAAAACTAAACAGTACCTCCCCCATCTAAAACCCTATCAGAAACAGAATTTTGAGTGATTAAGATTGACAGCTGGCTAGCATACAAAGGCAGGCAGAGGCAGAGCCTGGGGATCCGGGAGAAGTTTGTTGAGTCAGGCCTGGGCCCCAAGCCGTTAACAAACCTACTTTAGAGCAGCCACTGGTGGTCCGAAGACCACTGGTGGTCCATGAGGTCCGAAAGGTTGGCGACCGCTGGTTTAGGGGACAGATTGGCCCCTCTGTTTACAGCCCAGTCCTGTGGAGATAGACAAAAGCAGTAGATCAGTGGATCGCTTGGAGCTTCAAACAGGTTGCTAAAAGCCAAAAGACAGTGCCTGACAGTGATTAGCACCTAAGTACTTCACAGGAAGCCCAGAATTGGCAGACAGAAGAGTGGGATCCTAAGCCAGAATCCATGGGGCATGAAACTCAGCTGAAACAAATGCCACTTCAGTTTTATTTTTCACTTTTTTTCCTCTCTTCTCTTTTTTCCTTCTGTTTTTCTTCTCTTTTCTTCTTTTTAGTTCTTCTCTTTCCTTTGTTTTCCCTATTTTACATTTATCTTCTTTATCTTTCTGCTTAATTGACTTATTTATATTTTATTCCAAATCTATGGGACACAGTAAAAGCAGTTCTGACAGGCAAGTTTATAGCACAAACTTGCAGTAAGTTATCTAACCCTACAACTTAAACAATTGAAAAGAGAACAACAAGAAAAGCAAAGAGTAAGTAGAAGGAAGGAATAATAAAAATCAGAGCAGACATAAAAAGAAAACAATAGAGAAGATCAATAAAACCAAGAGCTGGTTCTTTGAAAGGAAAAACAAGATTGGTGAACCTGTAGCCAGACTCACCAAGAAACAAAGAGAGATAACCTACATAAACAAAATCAGAAGCAAAAGAGGTAAAGTAACAACTGACCCCACAGAAATACAGAGGATAGTAAAAAAAAATACTATGAAGGACTTCATTCTGAACAAAATGGAAATATTCCTAGAAAAATACAATCTTCCAAAAATCAATTAGGAAGAATCAGAAAACCTGAATAGGCCTATAACTACCAATGAAATTGAAGCAGTAATCAAAAAACTTCCAGCAAACAAAAGCCCTGGTTTGGATGACTTCACAAGGGAATTTTACCAAACATTCGAAGAAGAACTAACACCTATCCTCCTCAAACTTTTCAAAAAAAAAAAAAAATAGGGCAGATTTTTTGAAGGAACACTTCCAAGTTCTTTCTATGAGGCCATCATAACTCTAATCTCAAACCAGATAAAGACACTACAAAGAAAGACAATTATAGGCCATTATCCCTGATGAACATAGATGCAAAAATCCTCAACAAAATTTTAGCAAATTGGAGTCAGCAGTACATTAAAAAGATCATACACCATGACCAAGTGGGATTTATTCCAGGGATGGAAGGCTGGTACAATATTCACCAATCAATAAATATGATACAGCACATAAATAGATTGCAAGACAAAAAAATCACATGATCATATCAATTGATGCAGATAGAGCATTCTACAAAATTTAACACCCTTTTTAAATAAAAACTCTCAGCAAAATGGGAATAGAGGGGTTATACCTTAACATAATAAAAGCCATAGATGACAAACCTATAGCCAACATCATAGTTAATGGGCAAAAACTATAACCATTTCCTCTAAGAGCAGGCACAAGACAGGGATGCCCACTTTCACCACTCTTTTTCAACACAGTAGTAGAAGTCCTAGCCATAGTGATCAGATAAGAAGAAACAAATAAAAGACATCTAAATTTGAAAGGAGGAAATACAGCTGTCATTATTCACAGACTACATGATATTGTACATAGAAAACCCCAAAGACTCCATCAAAAACCTACTAAATTTAATAAATGAATTCAGCAACGTAGCAGGATACAAAATTTCACTCAGAAATCTATGGCATTTTTACACACCAATAATGAACTATCAAAAACAGAAACTAAAAACACAATCCCATTTACCATTGCAACAAAAAATTTAAGATACTTAGGAATAAACTTAACCAAGGAGATAAAAGACCAGTACTCAGAAAACTACAAGACATTGAAAAAAGAGATAGAAGAAGATATAAACAAGTGGAAGAATATACACTGCTCATTGATTATTAGAATCATTAAAATGTCAATACTAGCCAAAACAATCTATAGATGCAATACAATCCCTATTAAAATACCAATGGCATATTTCACAGACCTAGAACAAACACTCCAAAATTTATATGGAACCAAAATATCCTGAATAGCCACAGTCATCTTGACAGAGAAGAACAAATTTGGAGGAAACACAATACCAGATATAAAATTCTACTACAAAGCCACTATACTCAAAACAGCCTGGTACTGGCACAAGAACAGGCATATAGATCAATGGAACAGAACAGAGAACACAGAAATCAACCCAAGTCATATGCTCAATATTTGACAAAGGAAGCAAGAGCATAAAATGCAGTCAAGACAGCCTCTTCAATAAATGATGTTGGGAAAATTGGACAGATACATGCAAAAAAAAAAAAAGAAAGAAAAGAAACTAGACTTCCAACTTATAGCATACACAAAAATAAACTCAAAATGGTTAAAAGACTTAATGTAAGATGTGAAGCCATAAAAATCTTATAAGAATCTATAGGCAGAAAAATATCAAACATATGTCGTAGCAATATCTTTACAGATACAGCTCCTAGGGTAATGGAAACTAAGGAGAAAATAAACAAATGGAACTGAATCAAAATAAAAAGCTTCTATGCAGCAAAAGAAACCATCAACAAAATAAAAAGAAAGCCCACTGCATGGGAGAACAAAATTGCCAATGATATATCTGATAAGGGGTTAAAATCCAAAATATATAGGGAACTCATACAACTTAACAATAGGAAGACAAATAATCCAATTAAAAAATGGGCAAAGGACCTAAATAGACACCTCTCCACATACAGGTGGCCAAGAGATGCAAATTAAAACAACAATAAGCTATCATCTCACACCTGTCAAAATGGCTATCTTCAACAAATCAACAAGCTATAAGTGTTGGTGAGGATGTGGAAAAAAGGGAACCCTAGTACACTGCTTGTGGGAATGCAAACTGATGCAGTCATAATGGGAAACAGTGTGGAGTTTCCTAAATAATAATAATAATTAATCAATCAATCAATCAATAAAATGGAATGGGACTCCCATTCCACCCAGTGATCCCACTTCTAGGAATATATCATAAGAAATTGGAAATGCCAGTTAGAAAGAATACATGCACCCCTATGTTGATAGCAGTGCAATTACAAAGCCTAAGTGCCCATCAGCAGATGAGTGGATAAAAACACTGTGCTACATTTACACTATTAAATACTATGCAGCTGTAAAAAACAATGAACTCTTACCTTTTGCAACAGCCTGGATGGACCTGGAGAGAATTATGCTAAGCAAAATAATCCTGTCAGAGAAAGACAAGCATCACATGATCTCACTCATATGTGTAATATACTAAACAAAATAAACTGATGAACAAAATAGATCCAGAGACATAGAAGCATGGAACAGACTGTCGAATCTCAGAGAGAAGGCAGGGGATTATAGTGGGTGGGAAGAGATCTATCAATGAACTTGTATGCATGTATGCATAGCCCATGGACACAGACAATAGGGTGGCTCAGACCTGGGGCTGGGATGGGCTAGAAAAGGCCAATGTGGGAAAGGGCACATATGTAATACTTTCAACAGTAAAGATTTTTTTAAGTCACTGTTAGATATACAGGTGAACTATTAAAAATTACTCAAAAGAATTTAATAATTTTGAAACTTACATTTTTAACTCAAAATTAAATTTAAATTCCATTAACTGATGCATCCTCTTTCTCCTTATTTGGATTACCTCCAACTGCCCATTTGCAAGAGGCCATGTTTTGCAAATACGTTAATAGCAAATATAGACTGGAGCCGAGGAAATAAGTCTGTCTCCTTTTTTCATTTTCGGAAGCTGCCTCTAGATTGAGAGTTTTTAAAATTAGGAGCATTATGGAAATTACAGAACTTGTGAGGGGGTGCCTCAGGAAAGCAAAAGTTATAAAGTTCACCAGACTCATGAATCATAGGCAAAATATATTCAGAATAGAAACTTCTATGATGTTCAGACATCATATCAACAGTGCTTCCTTTGCAGGGCCAGTCTAGCCTGAAATCCAGCCATTGCTGAAATCATATTATGTCATCATCATTTTTCCAACATTGTATTTCTCTAATCTATATAGTATCCCCCAGGCAAAGATCAAGTGAGGTTTTTCAAATGTTGTTGGTAAAGTAAATTTACATGTTGTCATATTATAAATTAATAATAATGTTCTATTACAAAGCAGATATTTACAGTAAGGCATTAAAAGCAATTTAACAGAAGGCATAAAGATTTAGTATGAAGCAATGCTCAGGAAAATATTACAGAAGCTACCAGTGCCTCTAGCTGTAATATATTATTCAGTTTCATAAGTTTGAAAGTTTTTTTTCCCAATAATAACTGCAAAGTGTTGGTGAATGACTTTACCCCATTTCAATCAATCACCCTTTCTATATATGAAGATAGATAAATGAAACTTTCTTGCATTCATAGTGAATATTTATACACAATATTTTTATTCTAAATAATTGTAGCTAAACTTCCCTTGAACCACATTAAAAAGCAGGATGCAAATTGTCTGTATATTGTGGTTGCAATTATGTAAAAATATGATTGCCTATGAATAAAGGACTAGAAGGGAATATACAGAAATTACTTTAATTATATAAGTATGATGGAAATTGTAGTTTTCCCCACACATACCATTTAAATTTCATGTAATATTCTGTTGTTTTTACAATAATACACTGTTGGTTTAAAATTGCATTAGGTAATTTTTAAATTAAAACTTTTATTTTTTTATTCTTCAGAAGCCCCTGCTGCAAGGTTCTTTATCCATTCCTCCTACAGTGAATTAATTCAGTTATTCACTTAAATGAAGTTGACTGAGTATCTAAACTATGTGGTGGCCACCAATTGTCATGTCAATTGATTTTCCTCTCAAGTCTTCAGTCTTTACTGATTCTCCCTAAGTGCTCCATATTTTGTTTTAGAAATATTTTTACAACAGAAATTTTCAAAAGCACAGTTCAAAGAAGAGTATATTGAACTCCCATGGATGCACCAAATTGCAGCTCTACTGCTTACCTACTTTTCTTTCACCATCCCATACTTAAAACGTGGAATTACTTTGAAGCATATCAACATTTCTAAATCCTGATAAATATTAACATTGCAGAGAGAGAGAGCCAGACCTTATGGGCCTTAAGTACTATAGGATGCATGCATCACCCAGGAGATAGTCTTGCCAAGTAATTGAACTTAAATCCAATCAAGCCTCTAAATCAGTGATGGCGAACCTTTTGAGCTCTGTGTGTCAGCACTTTGAAAAACCCTAACTTAACTGTGGTGCCGTGTCACATATAGAAATTTTTTGATATTTGCAACCATAATAAAACAAAGACTTATATTTTTGATATTTATTTTATATATTTAAATGCCATTTGACAAAGAAAAATCAACCAAAAAAAATGAGTTCACGTGTCACCTCTGACGTGCGTGTCATAGGTTCACCATCACTGCTCTTAGATCTTTCTTACAATTGGAAGGAAATACAAATGTCAGAAAATGCTCCACTTTTCACGATGGTGCTAGCTTCATTCCAGTCACAACCAAGTTTCCTAAAAGAACAATCTCTGAAGCAGGTTCATGTAACCAGAGTGTAGTTCATAGCCCTGGCTGGTGTGGCTCTGTTGGTTGAGTGTCAGTCGTCCCGTATACCAAAAGGTTGCTGCTGATTCCGGGTCAGGGCACATACCCAGACGTGGGTTCAATCCCAGGTCAGGGCATGTGGGGAAGTCAAGCAATCCATATTTCTCTCTCACATCAATGTTTCTCTCTCTCTCCCTCTCTCTCTCTAAAATCAATTAAAAAACGTAATTTTAAAATACGTAATTCATAACCTCTTTGATATCCTCTCTTTGGCAAAGTACATATCTCCCTGGACAATCGGCTAGCCAAGCTCAGTGACATCTTCTCCTTCCCCATCATTTCTCTTGAGAGCAGGACATGGAACAGACTTCACCAGCTGCCGCTTTGGAAACCTCTCCTCTATTTTGTCTGCTACTCTAAAGTCAGCTTCTCTTTCATTTGAATGGTCACTACTCTTGTTTCTCTATCCCTCCTCCTTTTCCTTTACTTATCTCCTACTTTTGAATTCCCTGTCCCTCAAAATCCCTTGCTTTTATCTCACTCTCTCAATGATTTTATCTGTTGAGATAATGCTTAATATAATCACTATGTATCCTATCTAATAAAGAGGCAATATGCAAATTGACCATCACTCCAACACACAAGATGGCCGTCACCGTGTGGTCTAAGATGGCCACCCCCATGTGGACACAAGATGGCCAACAGGGGAGGGCAGTTAGGAGGGACCAAGCCTGCAGGGGAGGGCAGTTGCGGGGGGACCAGGCTGGCAGGGGAGGGCAGTTGGGGGCAAACAGACCTGCAGGGGAGGGCAGTTAGGTGTGACCAGACTGGCAGGGGAGGGCGGTTTGGGGCAATTGGACTGGCAGGGAAGCAGTTAGGCATCGATCAGCTGGCAGGGGAGTGGTTAGGGGGTGATCAGCCTGGCAGGCAGAAGTGGTTAGGGGCAATCAGGCAGGCAGGCGAGCGGTTGGGAGTCAGCAGTCCTGGATTGTGAGAGGAATGTCCAGGATTGGGCCTAAATGGGGAGTTGGACATCCTTCAAAGGGTCCCAGATTGGGGAGGATGTAGGCTGGGCTGAGGAACATGCCACCCTCCTGTGCATGAATTTGGTGCACTGGGCCTCTAGTATAGTTATAATTAATTTTTTAATTGATTTCAGAGAGGAAGGGAGAGAGAGGGAGAGAGAGATAGAAACATCAATGATGAGAGAGAATCATTAATCAGCTGCCTCTTGCATGCCCCTACTGGGGATGGAGCCCAAAACCTGGGCATGTGCCCTTGACAAGAATTGAACCCAGGACCCTTCAGCCTGCTGGCTGACTCTCTACCCACTGAGCCAAACTAGCTAGGGCATATAATAGCTAATTTTTTGAGGGATCAGTCTATGCCAGGTTTTATACTAAGTTCAGGCTTTGCTTTTGTGATTTTATTTAATCTTCAAAACAACTATAAAAGGTATCAACTCTTACTTTTTGTGTTTGTAATGAGAAAATTCTGAGCATTCCTCCTAGAATGGCACAGTTGTGAGTGAAGGAAGTGAGCACCACCCTCCCTGTGTCTGATTGCAGAGACCAAATTCCTAACTGTTGGGCTGTGGCCCTGCTCAGTGCCACTCCAGGAACTGCAAGATCTAACCTGGCCTCCCTGGTAAATTCATTTCTCATCATCCCGATCCCATCCAAATATCTGCTTACCTTTCCACAAAAATGACACACGAGGACCTTCACACATTTAAGATGATTGCTCTTCCCCTAAAATCCTTCCTTCTCTGATTTATCTACTCATTTCAATGCCATCATCACTGTCATTCATATTCAAAACACGGGTCTTAGCCCTGGTTTTGCCTTCTCTGTCACCACCCATATCTACAAAGTCACTAAGATTCATTGATTTTTTTATCTTCAAAACCTCTCTCAATTTACAAAAGGAACACACACAAATACATACACACACACACACACATAGATGTGTGTGTTTGTGTGTGTGTGTGTGTGTGTGTATAACAGCATAAACCACCAGCAAGGACTTTTTAAGATAAAGAATTAAGAAATCATACATAAAAACAGATGGTAGCCATCTTTTATATCAATAAATGTAGATAAAGTTATCAAGTGAAAGAAAAAATGTTTTAAATTGTATCAGAAAACAAAATCAAAGCGTGTGAAAGCTATGTCTAAAATAAAATTACTTAGATAAACTAAAAATAAGAGTGTAAAAAATGTACCAAACACTAATAAAGAGAAAGCAGTAATTATTTATTTAAAAATGGAAATAAAAGAAAAGCATACTTCATAATGAGAAGGTATATAATCCCCAAAGTTAGTGACAGACACCTCTGACTCACTGGGATTTTTGTGACTTATTGAGATTTGTTAACCTGCTCTCACTGCAAATGCACAGTCACAACATTAAATGTTCTGTAAACTGCTGTCTCCCTTTGAGAGCATCACAACACAATGGCTGTGAGAACAGACTCTCATGGCTGATGCCTAACTTCAAGTCCCAGCTCCAATTACTTTCTCAGTAACCTTGGAAAGTTACTTAATCTCTGTGCCTTGGTTTCCTCACAGGTAAATTGTGGCTAATAGTATTAACTCACAAGGGGTTTATACAAAATAAATTCATTAATATTTGTAAAGTACCTGGAATAGGACCATATAGATACACAGTAGGAGATAAATACTTGTTATCTTTATATATATATAAGCCTCAGCAACCATTACGATGGAATGACCAAAATGACCGGTTGACCAGTCACTGATGTGCACTGACCACCAGGGGGCAGATCCTCAATGCAGAAGCTGCCCCCTGGTGGTCAGTGCCCTCCCACAGCCAACCTCCCATGGCCCCTCCCTCTGGCCAGCTGGCCCCCATTGGCCCCTGGTGCTAAACCATTCGTAGAGACCTGCCGGGTCAGGGTTTTGTATGTAGCAGAGCAGCTCCCTCACTGCGATCTATTGAAAGTCTGCCCTCTACACAAGGGTTTAGTGGTGCATTGGTGAGGGAAGGAGGAGGGGGGGATCTGGGGAACCACACAGTGGGCGGTGTCAGCGTCCAGCGTCTATTCCTTCCACACCTGGCCTGGCAACCATCACCTCCTCTCCTGACCCTGTCAGGGCCTTTGAGCCTGGCCTGGGACGCGGAATCAGGGGTGGGTGGCAGTGGATGCAGTCCCTTTCCCAGGAGGGTCGAGGGCCAGCTCCCTCCTTGGGGCCAGCGGCCAACCTCCATAGTCCCTCGCTGCCCCTGAGCACAAATTCATGCACTGGGCCTCTAGGTGTTAAATAAATATGTATATTTCTCTGGCTAAACAACTTTTATATTTTTTCTTGACTACTGAATAAAATACTATTTCATCAAACCTGAAACTTAAGCTCTTTTTTTTTATACTGTAGTGTATCTTACCAGCATTATATGCCATTTGTTCTTACTCTAAATGCTGATAAATCAGATGACTCACCCGGTGGGCTTGACTACTTCCTTCTCCCATGTGTTAGATTCTGTACTGGTCTCCCGATTGAAATGTGCCCCATCATCTCCATCTGGATATTCTTCAAACCTTGGTTCTAGTGCCACTTCTTTCTGACCCATGCAGAGCTTATTTGGGTCTCCTTATAAATCTCATCACTTTTTGTAATTTTCCTATGAGACTTATGGACTAAGTGACAAGAATGTCACATTTTATCACATTTTTATTTCCCTAGATTTTAAGCTCAATCAGTAAGAAGGGTGTACTTATTACTCCTTTGTAAATTCACAGTGTCTGATACATGTAATCTGTTTCATGGTGTCACAGTACGTTCACCCTATTGTCCACTGAAGGATAGAGGTGATGAACAACTGTGTGTCACACATGCACTGACACATCATAGACTCTGAAAAGCTTCCATCAAAACTTAGAAAAGTATAAACAGTTTCCAAATCCCTAACTTCTATAATGTCCTTCTTTCCCCGTTGTCCTCCACAGGTGGCCACTGTAGTACATTCACACTGTTGTCCTCTGCAGGTGGCCACTGTAGTACATTCACACTGTTGTCCTCTGCAAGTGGCCACTGTAGTACATTCACACTGTTGTCCTCTGCAGGTGGCCACTGTAGTACATTCACACTGTTGTCCTCTGCAAGTGGCCACTATAGTACATTCACACTGTTGTCCTCTGCAGGTGGCCACTGTAGTACATTCACACTGTTGTCCTCTGCAGGTGGCCACTGTAGTACATTCACACTGTTGTCCTCTGCAGGTGGCCACTGTAGTACATTCACACTGTTGTCCTCTGCAGGTGGCCACTGTAGTACATTCACACTGTTGTCCACTGCAGGTGGCCACTGCAGTACATTCACACTGATATCCTCTGCAGGTGGCCACTGTAGTACATTCACACTGATATCCTCTGCAGGTGGCCACTGTAGTGCATTCACACTATTGTCCTATGCAGGTGGCCACTGTAGTACATTCACACTGTTGTCCACCGCAGGTGGCCACTGTAGTGCATTCACACTGTTGTCCACCGCAGGTGGCCACTGTAGTACATTCACACTGATGTCCTCTGTAGGTGGCCACTGTAGTACATTCACACTGTTGTCCACGGCAGGTGGCCACTGTAGTACATTCACACTGATGTCCTCTGTAGGTGGCCATTGTAGTACATTCACACTGTTGTCCACTGCAGGTGGCCACTGTAGTACATTCACACTGTTGTCCACCGCAGGTGGCCACTGTAGTGCATTCACACTGTTGTCCTCTGCAGGTGGCCACTGTAGTACATTCACACTGTTGTCCTCTGCAGGTGACCACTGTAGTACATTCACACTGTTGTCCTCTGCAGGTGGCCACTGTAGTACATTCACACTGTTGTCCTCTGCAGGTGGCCACTGTAGTACATTCACACTGTTGTCCACCGCAGGTGACCACTGTAGTACATTCACACTGTTGTCCTCTGCAGGTGACCACTGTAGTACATTCACACTGATATCCTCTGCAGGTGGCCACTGTAGTACATTCACACTGTTGTCCTATGCAGGTGGCCACTGTAGTACATTCACACTGTTGTCCTCTGCAGGTGGCCACTGTAGTACATTCACACTGTTGTCCTATGCAGGTGGCCACTGTAGTACATTCACACTGTTGTCCTATGCAGGTGGCCACTGTAGTACATTCACACTGTTGTCCTCTGCAGGTGACCACTGTAGTACATTCACACTGATATCCTCTGCAGGTGGCCACTGTAGTACATTCACACTGTTGTCCTATGCAGGTGGCCACTGTAGTACATTCACACTGTTGTCCTCTGCAGGTGGCCACTGTAGTACATTCACACTGATATCCTCTGCAGGTGGCCACTGTAGTACATTCACACTGTTGTCCTCTGCAAGTGGCCACTGTAGTACATTCACACTGTTGTCCTCTGTAGGTGGCCACTGTAGTACATTCACACTGATGTCCTCTGTAGGTGGCCACTGTAGTACATTCACACTGATGTCCTCTGTAGGTGGCCACTGTAGTACATTCACACTGTTGTCCACCGCAGGTGGCCACTGTAGTGCATTCACACTGTTGTCCACTGCAGGTGGCCACTGTAGTACATTCACACTGTTGTCCACTGCAGGTGGCCACTGTAGTACATTCACACTGTTGTCCTCTGCAAGTGGCCACTGTAGTACATTCACACTGGTATCCTCTGCAGGTGGCCACTGTAGTACATTCACACTGTTGTCCTCTGCAGGTGGCCACTGTAGTACATTCACACTGTTGTCCTCTGCAGGTGGCCACTGTAGTACATTCACTCTGTTGTCCACTGCAGGTGGCCACTGTAGTGCATTCACACTGTTGTCCTCTGCAGGAGAATCAATAAGTAGAACAAAATATCGTAATGGCCTCTATTGTTCATAGCTGACTAGTCCTCATACTGTTTATGGATGAATGAATCTAACTAAAAGTACATCAACAAAACTCAACTGCCTTTCACTTAATATTTTTATACAAAATAAAAGAAAAAATGTAATCAGATAAAATTACATGTGTGAAGATCCCCATTTCTTGGCAAACTAGCATCATCATAAGTAAAATATGGATGAAGTGCGTTTCTTAAGTAGAAACAACAGTTGACCTCAGAAGTCAGAAAACTGTACCAACTTAAATAGCCCTTCCACCTTCCTGATCTGCCAACTTAATACTTCCTTCTTACACCTTTCCTTCAAGGCCCTCCTTCCTCAAGAAATTCCTTCCTCCAGAAATTCCAGGTGAAGTACCTTGTGGGTAAAGTGCTGCTCTTCATCCCAGAAAAGGTGAGTAGCTCATCAACACACAAATGACACAAGCCCTTCCCATGCCTATCCCAATACCTGGTTTTAACTTAATGGTTAAGATTGCTCTCTGTTCTCATTAAGGGGAGCAGTTGGATTCTACTTTAATTTGTTCTAAGCCCATGACTTTTTCTTTTTCTTTTTTTTTTGGTAGCTAAATCATTATAAAATTCTAAATTTTGGTAAAACGAATTAGCATGATTCACAGTGGCCTAGAGTAGCAATTATTCTAATCACACTGCCTTCGAGAAAGTTTGTACTATTTGGTTTGACGTAAACATGTAGTTTAATGAATGACTCTTTATAAAGTCAATTATGTAGGCAAGGCCTAATCTGCTGGTAGTCAGTCTTCAGAAATGTCCAAATTATATATGAGGCACAACAATTTAGACACAGATATAGTGCAACTCAATAGATTAATAGAAATTATTATTCCTAAAATTTTTAATTTGCAGACTATTGTTTGTCGTTGACAAGCTCTAGCCTGTTTTTGAGGACCTTACATGTAAAAGGCAGTAAAATGAACTGATCCACATGTTGCAAATTCATTAAAACTAGGCAGTGTCTTGTGATTACTAATTAAATTGGTACATCTGGAACAAGGAATTCTTGGGTTTATAGGTTTTTGTGATTTTGCCTTATCATAAAATAATAGAAATTGTGGCTCTGACTTTTATTTTATTAAAGGAATAATTTCATTGTTTATTAAAGGAATCATTTCATGGCTCTTTTATTTTATTAAAGGAATCAGTTCATTGTTCTACTTGGAAAGGTATGTAAAACATTTGGAATAGACATATGGGTTGGTTTTGCCCATGTTGTGTGTTAATTTGGCATTGTTAACAGTCTGCTTTCCCTCCAGTGTACGTATTTTTAGTTAGTCAGAAAGTATTTAGTTGAGCGGTTTTCTTTAATTTCCACTTTTCCCCCCAAGAGGGCCTTTTTACTTAAAATGTGTTGAGAATTTTTATTGCTTTTAGATTTGTTTGAATTATCACAAGTATCATCATTTTTATGTGCTAGTTGGATAAAGACATTTTAGAATCCCCCTAGAAACATCCTATAGACATGATTTGCTGGAGGCAAGCTAACACCACAGATTAAAAGTCTACATCAGGACAAGAGAAAATATCATAGTACCTTCAAATCTAAAGGGTAAGTATTTCTATCTTTTTTCACTGAGACTGAAAGACCTATTTAGAACGTTGCCTAAAACAAAACCACATCCACCCTAAGGTGTCACTTTCCAGTCATTCATTATAGCCCCCATTTGTACCCATATCCCAGCTACAGGCATAAGCTAGGAAAGCACAGAAATTCCTTCCACAGCAGATTGGCTGATTCATGCTGAGTAACTATAGTGGTGGCCCAGTAAAATGAGCAATGAAACATCCACATTCCCTAAAGAGGTGGACAGCAAACTCACTGGTTGGAAAATATTTCCTATTGCCTGCCTCCTGGAGCAGATTTCCTGCTCACTTACAAATGTAGATAAAGCAACATCCAGTGCTATCAAAAATAAACAAATGCATTCAGAAATACTCTAGCAATTTATGAGTCAATAACAGTTCTATTTGTTGCTAAAGCTGCTTCCTGTTGCATTGAGTTCAGATCGGTCACTGAAGGAGGTGGCCATGGACTCCTTCCTTCCTGGCCCACCTTACTTAACCTGCATTGGCTGGTCATTTGCTAGGTTTGCATTCAAAGGAAAAATAGTTCCGTAGAATGGTTTTACCTTTAAATTCAGGTACATCTTTCTACTTGGTTTCACATTGTTATACATGCTAACATATTAAATGTGTTCCTTTAATTCATACCCATCTTTTTTTAAAAAAAATTTATACTGATATTGAAGATTCTATTCATAAAAGGTTCATGCAATGGCCATATAAATCAGAAATCCAGCCCGGCAGGTGTGGCTCAGTGGTTGAGCAGGACCTATGAACCCAGAGATCACAGTTAGATTCCTGGTCAGGGCACATGCCCAGGGTTGCGGGCTCGACCAGGATTGAGGGCTCAACCCCTAGCATGCAAGAGGCAGCCAATCAATGATTCTCTCTCATCGTTGATGTTCTTATCTCTCTCTCCTTCTCCTTCTCCCTTCCTCTTTAAAATCCCTCTCACTTCCTCAGATATAAATATATATGTGAAATCCACACTCATGCAGAAGCATCCGCTCTTTTCAGGAGAAATGCTTAATATCAAGAGAACTTTCAAGTTCTCAACTTAAGTAGAATAAAAACCATAATACACTTAAGGTTTTAAATCAAAGTAAATAGTCTGAGCAGATTACTAAGGAGTAAATTCAAGGCATCTTTGCAATTTGAGTAATGTTTTCATAATTGAGCAACATCATAACCCAAGACCTAAAATCAAGGTTAGCACTTGTCAGCTGATCACACTGGTGACAAGTTATTGGTGTCTGGGAAGAGGACCAAGAGGAAGGCCATGGAGAGGGGAGGCCGAGAGCACTCCAATGTGTTTCCTGACCAGCCCTTTCAAACAGCACTTTCCCTTTCTAACTTCCCTAAAATCCCCATCATCGAGTCAAGCTCTTTATTCTCTTATTGAGTAAAGATGTCCAACTACTTATTCACCTTAAACATATGGTTGTTTCTTAGCTGATAAGACCAATACAGCCATACCAATAGTTAATAGTTAAGTTTGAAACCCCCTCTTCAAAGCAGTGTCACCTCCTCAACTCCCATTGGCAGCTCCCAGAGGTCATTAGGTCTTCATTCAGGACCCAGCTTGAGCCCAATGGATAACACCCATTCTTAGTGGTCAGTAGCTTTGTCTTAATAGTTGTTAAATCTATATATACTAGAGGCCCTGTGAACAAATTTGTACATAGGTGGGGGTCCCTCAACCTGGCCGGAGATTGAGGCCAAACAGGACTGATCAGGGCCGGCTGGCCGGGGGGAGGGACTGTGGGAGGTTGACTGGCAGCAAGAGGTTGCCTGTGGGAGCGCACTGACTACCAGGGGGCAGCTCTTGCATTGAGTGTCTGCCCCCTGGTGGTCAGTGCATCATCATAGCAACTGGTTGACTGGTTGTTTGGTTGACTGGTCATAATGGTCGCTTAGGCTTTTATATATAGACTAGAGGCTTGGTGCATGAAATCCCTGCACCTGGGGGGGCACTCAGCCCAGCCTGCACCCTCTTGCAGTCCGGTACCCCTTGCTCCTTATTGCCCACCTGCTCACTACTCCTTACCACTCAGCTTGCTGCTCCTTAGCGCTGCCTCAGAGGTGGGAGAGGCTCCTGGCACTGTCACTGTGCTCGCCAGCTGTGAGCCTGGCTTCTGGCTGAATGGCGCTCCACCTGTGGGAGTACACTGACCACCAGGGGGAAGCTCCTGCGTTGAGTGTCTGCCTGCTGGCTGTCAGTATGCAACATAGTGACAGGTAGTCATGGTTGTTCCACCATAATGGTCGCTTAGGCTTTCATTATATAGACTAAAGGCCCGGTGCATGAAATTCATGCATGGGGGGTGTCCCTCAGCCTGGCCTGCATCCTCTCGCAATTCGGGACCTTTTGGGGAATGTCGGACTGCTGGTTTAGGGATCCCTGCAGGATTGGGCTTAAACCGGCAGTTGGACACCCCTCTAGCAATCTGGGACTGCTGGCTCCTAACTGCTGGCCTGCCTGCCTGATCACCCCTAACCACTCTTCCTGCCTGCCTGATTGCCCCTAACTGCTCACCTGCCTGCCTGATCATCCTTATCCACTTGCTGGGGGCCGGGGCCAGCCTGGGTGAAGGGCTGTGGTTGTTCTGGTCTCTGTTCATTCTTGTCATCTGCCTTTTCTGTTGCTGGGCTTTTATTATCCTATATAATAAAGAGGTAATATGCAAATTGACCCTCATGCCCTTGTGTCATGAAAAGATGGTCGCCCCATGTTGTCACAAGATGGCCACCCCCACATCATCACAAGATGGCCGCCCCCACATTGTCACAAGATGGCTGGCAGGGGAGGGCAGTTGGGAGCAACGAGGCCTGCAGGGGTCCCAGATTGGAGAGAGAGCAGGCTGGGCTGAGGGACAACCCCCCTCCAGTGCATGAATTTTGTGCACTGGGCCTCTATTATAGTATAAAAGCCTAAGCAATTGTTTGACCGTTCGACCAGTTGCTATGATGCGCACTGACCACCAGGGGGCAGATGCTCAATGCACAGGATCAAGCTCCCTCCAGTCTGTATCAGGCCTGTGGGGATTGGGCTGAAACCAGCTCTCCATCATCCCCCAAGGGGTCCCAGGTTGTGAGAGGGCACAGGCCAGGCCAAGGGACCCCACTAGTGCATGAATCCATGCACCAGACCTCTAGTATTTTTAATATTATTCTTGATTACAAGCAAGCATATTTCTCTAGAAAGTTGGGAGAATAAAAGATCTTCCTTTTTTCTATCTCTCATTTTCTCAAGAACACGTGTAGGCAAGCAGACATTAAGCAGATTCTCTCTAAGACCAAGTGACAATGAGAACTGGGAAGGTAATTTTTCTAAGTAAACTGTGCATGAATGATGAAGGCTGGCACAGGGGACAGGCCAGGGGAGGCAGCCCTAGCATGATTCTCCTGGGAAGAAGCTCCAGGGACCCAGGTGTGTGTGTGTGTGTGTGTGTGTGTGTGTGTGTGTGTGTGTGTGACAGAAAATTGAGGCCCTGGGTCAATTGGCAATGGGAGCAGCACAAATAAGAGAAGAAGAAGAAGAGGAAGAAGAAGAAGAAGAAGAAGAAGAAGAAGAAGAAGAAGAAGAAGCCGCCACCACAGGCAAACTTGGCCCTACTTTATTATTTTCCAAGAACTAGTTTGAATTAACAAAATGTCTTAACAAAATGTTTCATTTCTTTTAAACAAGTTCCCATTCATTTTGCAAACTATACACATTGCTCCCTCTGTGGTTCTCTCAGCACAGAGAATGTGTCTGACTTCGCTGAGTTATAGGGTACCTGTTTACTAGTGTCATTGAGCCTTAAAATAACGGTCACACTTTAGTATCCAGACCCCTGTACAATGTTGCACATAGTAAGTTCTTCATTAATGTCAGTGGAAGAGGCTTACTAAGAACCAGCAACAGCAGACAAATGTGGGGGGAAGGTGGTAATATTACTCTGTATCTGGGATGGCAGGTGAGGGCTTCTTTGAATGAATAGATAATATATACTTTCTTGGAAACACATTCCCAAAGTCCTTTAAAATTCCTCTGTAGTCTTGTTTACATTTGAATTTGGCCAGCCAGAATGTAAAGGTGATTTGTTCAACAAGATAATGACATGTAATCCTTCCCTACATTTTTACAAGTACAGGGTTAGGAGCAACTAAATTATTATATTTGTGTTCACAGACAATGCTCTTTACCCAGGGTTATCCTACTGAGACGAGGAAGGCCAATCCCAGCAGGGAGACCCAGTGCTCTATGCCTGTGAAGTATCTGAAAAGTTGACACAAAGGGGGCATCCCATTCTAGATTAACAGGGTACAATACATCTCTTGACATTTTAAGACATATCTTTCTTTTCCTTACGTCTGGGGATGAGAACAAGTTTTTCCACCACAGAGGAACTTCCAGGAAAAACTCATCTCCTATATGCCTCCTCCACCAGCAGGCCAAATGGACACAGTATAACTGGAGGCATATGTCTCTGCCTCAGGCAATTCGGGCTGCCATGACAAAATTCCATATACCACATGGCTTAAAATAACACCAATTGATTTTTCACAGTTAGGGGAGCTGGAAGTCCAAGACCAAGGGTGCAGACAATTTGGTTCCTGCTGATAACTGGTTTCTGACTTACAGATAGATACCTTCCTATTGTGTCCTCACAAGCAGAGAAAGACTCCCTTCCCCTGCACATCTGGTGTCTCTTCTTGTACTGACACTAATCATACTATGAGGGCCCCACCCTCTTGCTGAATCTAACTCTAATTATGTCCTAAAGGTTCTGTCTCTAAATACCATCATATTGGAAGTTAAGGCTTCAATATATGTATTTTTTGGGGGGGAGGGGAGCAACACAAACAGTAGGCTAACACCTTCCCATGATGAGTCAATGGGCATGGCCATGAGGAAAGAGCGGATTTGTTATTTCCTGTAGAGACCAAATACTTGTACCTACATATCTACTTCCAGTTGAACATGAGCTTGCAAAGCCATGACCCCTGAGCTCAGCACAGGACTGCACATAAACGCAGGATGAGGAAATGAGGGCAGGGATGTTGAAGACAGTATGTACTAAAATGTATGCCATGGAACACTGGTTCTAAGGAAGTTACTGAGCTTCCCAGGTCAAAACCATTGGGTAACTATCCAGTAATCATGAGCACAGGCTCCCTGTTTCTACATATCAGCAATGAATATACCACAGAAGTAGTATTCCCCAGAATTCCCTTTGGAAAGGGTTTATCTGAGTAATGCTAATTTGTCCTGTTGCTAAAGTGTCACTACTTGTAGGATAAAAAGAAAAAATCATAGAAATCACAGGAACTTACTAGAAAGCACAAAATATTTATTTAACAGAAAATTGAGAGGCTACTGTTGCTACTCAAAAGGGGTTTGCTCTGTTTCTTAACTAATAAAAAGCTCTAATTCCATTAAAAATATATGCTCATCCACCCACCATTTGTTCAAGATGGTGTCAGGACCCCTTCCCACTCATAGAGCAAACCTGAACTGAGTAACGTTATGAGGTACCAGATCTTGAGTTTAGATAGAGGATGCAAGGTGTGTACACATATTTGTATACAGATATTTCTGCCTGATGAGAAGACAAGAGTTCACTGAATGCTCCAGCAGGAACTTGAAGAATCAATTAAAATCATCTTCCAAAACTCACATGAGAAAGAAGTCTGAATAGGCCAATTCCTATTAAAAAATGAAATATCAATAGCCTTTGAAAATATAAAGCACCAGGCCCAGATGGATTCACTGATGAACCCTACCAAACATTTGAGGAGAAAATTATGCTGATTCTCTATACTCTCAGAAAATAGAAGCAGAAGGAATACTTCTAAATAATTCTATGAGTATTCTTTTAGAATACTTCTTAAATTATCCTAGGAGGCTGGCATTATCCTAATACCAAAGTCAGACCAAGACTTTACAAGAAAATAAAACTACAGACCAATATCTATCATGAACATAGATATAAAAATCCTCAACAAAATCTTAACAAATTGAATCCATCAATGTATAAAATGAATTACACAAAATGGCAAGTGGCATTGATCCCAGGTATACAGAGCGGATTTAATAGTCAAATATAAATCAATGTAATCTATCACAATATCAAACTAAAGAATAAAAATCACATGATCATATCAATAAATGGAGAAAAAAACAGTTGTCAAAATCCCAAACCCAGTCATGATCAATGTTTTCATGGAAAATGAGAGGACTAGGAATAGAAGGCAACATCCCAACTTGGTAAAGGATTTTTATAAACACCCCACAATGAGCATCAAACTGAATGATGAGTAACAATAAGCTTTCCCATTAAGATCAGAAACAAGACAACGATATTCCCTCTCACCAACACTTTTCAACATCAGACTGGAAGTGATAGATAATGCAAAGAAAAAAAAACACAAAAAAGGAAATAACAGGTATACAGATTGGTAAAAAATAAAGCTATCTTTGTTCACAGATGACATGAATCCTATATAATGAAAGCATAATATGCACATCAACAGAATGGCAGAACGACCAGTCACTATGATGTGTACTGACCACCAGGGGGCAGATGCTCAACACAGGAGCTTCCCCCTGGTGGTCAGTGCACTCCCAAAGGGGGAACACCGCTCAGCCAAAAGCCGAGCTCACAGCTGAGGAGCCCAGCAATGGTGGTGGAAGCCTCTCCGCCTCTGCTGCAGGCAGATGGTAAGGAGCGAGGGGAGGGGTCCTGGACTGCAAGAGGGCACAGAACTCCCCCCCTCCCCCCAGTGCATGAATCTCATGCACTGGGCCTATATTATGTATATAAAAAATAATTGATATAAAAATCCTGAAATTAATAAGTGATTATATTAAGGTTACAAGATACAAGGTTAATTAATATACAAACTCAACCTCTTTCCTATATAACAGCAATCAAAAAATAAAATTTGAAACTAAAAAAATACCACTTATATTAGCACCCCCCAAAATGAAGTACTTGGTTATGAACCTGACAAAATATTTACACCACCCATGTGAGGAAACCTGCACAACTCTGATAAAACAAATAAAGGAAAACCAAAGACACAGAGAAACATTCCATGCTCATAGATAGGGTGACTCGATCTTGTCGAGCTGTCAGTACTTCCCAATTTCTAGTCCTGATTAGATTGTAATCCCAATCTAAATTCCAAAACGCTATTTTGTGGATATCAGCAAACAGGTTCTAAAGTTTGTATGGAGAGGCAAAGGGCCAGAATAGCCATCACAACACTGAGGAAGGACAAAGTGAGAGGACTGGCGCTACCTGACATCAAGACTGAAGATAAAGCTTCAGTAATAAGACTGTGCCATTGTTAAAGAATGGGCAAATAGATCAAAGAAACAGATCAGAAAGCCCAGAAATAAACCCACATATCAACTGATCTTTGACAAGGGAGCAAAGACAATACAGTGGAGCAAAGGGAGTCTTTTCCCAACCAAGACGCTGAAACAACTGGACATCTCTGTGAAAAAGTTAAATCTAGTCACAAACCTTACTCCCTTCACAAAACGAACTCATAATGGATCACAAACCCAGCTGTAAAATGCAAAATTATAAAGTTCTTAAAATATAATATGGGAGGAAATCGAGATGACCTTGGATGTGGCGATAACTTTTTAGTTACAACACCAAAGGCACAACTCGTGTAAAAGACATAGTCAATAAGCTAATTTCCACTAAAATTAAAATTTTCCCCTCTGAAATACAATGTCAATTTGATGAGAAGACAAGCCCTAGACTTTGAGAAAATATTATAAGAGACATATCTTATAAAGGACTGTCAGCCAAAATATACAAAGAACTTTAAAAATGCCACAATAAGAAAGCAAACAACCCAATTATAAAATGGGCCAAAGACCTTCAAAGACACTTCACCAAAGAACATATACAAATGGAACATAGGCATCTGAAAAGATACTCAACATTATATGTCCTCAGGGAAATGCAAATTAAAACAATGAGATACCACTACACCTGTATTAGAATGGCCAAATGTAAAAACACTGACAACACCAAATGCTGGTGAGGATTTGGAGCAACGGAAATTCTCATTCATTGCTGGTGGGAACGCAAAATAGTACAGCCACTTGGGAAGACAGTTTGTTTCTTACAAAACTAAACATATCCTTGATCTAATAATCACAGTCCTTGATATTTATCCAAAGAGTTGAAAACATGCCCATGCAAAATATGCACGCAATGTTTATATCAGCTTTATTCACTTACTATTGCCAAAACTTGGAAGCAACCAAAATGTCTTTCTGTGGGTGAATAGATAAACGATAGTCCATTGAGATAATGAAATATGATTCCCTTCTAATAATATTCACTGTCTAGGCTTGAAATAACATAGAGAAATGTTAATGCATATTACTATATGGAAGAAGTCAATCTGAAAAGACTACATACTGTATAATTCCAACTATATGTCATTTTGGAAAGCAAAAAAAAAACCTATGGAGACAGTGAAAATATCAGTGGCTGCCAGAAGTATGGAAGAGGGAGGGATAAAGAGGCAGTGAATGGAAGTTTTTTTAGGGCAGCAAAACTACTCTATAGGAACAACACTGGTTCAGAGATGCCATTATACACTTGTACAACACCAATACCAAACCCTAATGTAAACTATGCACTCTAGGTAACAATGATGTATCAATGTACGTTCATTTATTGTACCAAATGTATCACTCTGTCAGGGGATGCTGATAGTGGGGTGGCTACACAAGTGTTAGGGTGAGGGCTATATGGGAAATACTTCTGTGTCTTCTACTCCATGTTGTTGTCCAAGCATGTCAAACTCATTGCCCATGGGCTGCATGTGGCCCACAATGGATACTTAAAAAAAATATATATATATATCTATATATATATATCTATATATATAGATATATATATATATATATATTACTGATTTTTTACAGAGAGGAAGGGAGAGAAATAGAGTTAGAAACATCGATGACAGAGAAACATTGATCAGCTCTCTCCTGCACACCCCCTACTGGGGATGTGCCTACAGCCAAGATACATGCCCTTGACCGGAATCGAACCTGGGACCCTTCAGTCCACAAGCCAGTGCTCTATCCACTGAGTCAAACCGGTAAGGGCCACAATGGATACTTTTGTGGCCCAGCCAATATAACAGTATGTAAGAAACGTTTTAATAAAAATTTTGTAACTAAATTTTTACAATATCCTGTTATAAATAATTATTAATAATGAATTACAACAGCAAATATTTTAGCAGCTGATTGCCACATCATTAGTCTTGGACTGACTTGTTTGGTGTGTGCAACAGAAAATATTTCACTTTCAGAGAACAAGAAAAATAGGTTTATTTGAGTTACACATATTAATTTGTGCAGTTATTCAGTGTCTGGTAAGTTAATGTACAAGAAAAAATATTAATTTTTATTAAAATGTTCTATTATCTTATGTTAACAATTACTCATTCATTTCAGCCCTTTGTATTCAGCATGTCTCTATCGCAATAAACTACATTTCCATGAAAATTGAAGCTTTTGTTATTTTTGTGGCCCACATAAGCTTCAACCTTGTTTATTTGGCCCGTGTTAGCCTTTGAGTTTGACATGCTTGCTGTTGTCAAACTAAAACTACTCTAAAAAAGTAAAATCTATTAAAAAATCATCCAGCTCATCCCTCATTTGAGAAATAAGACTGAGAGGTATTGTCAATTCTCCAAAGTCAAGTAGTGAAAGAATTAGAATACACATTTTTCTCCCTGTTGGTTCAGGGCTCTCTCTCCAGAAACCCAATGTGCTTAGCCATTAGGGACAGTGTGTATTGATTTTGTTTAAGGAAAAAGAAAGAACAAATTTAGTTTTTAGTTAGAAATCTAGTCACACGCTTAATCCAATCATGGTATATATAGAATAAATACCTAAAACAAAAAATTGGCACTAATCTTCTGCCTAGATCTTGAACTACCTAAATCTCAAAGGGGTATAACATAGTTATGGAGGAATTTCTTCCAACAGCATTAATTCATATATATTATTTGTAATATTACTAACAATTAATATGAATTGATACTTGCTTTGTGAGATGTTTTGTCCCCAGTCATTAATCTGTCAATCCATCGAATATAGTAGTAGTATCAGCACTACTTTACAGGAGGGAAAGCTGAGGCATGGGAAAGTCAAGACACTTGGTCTCCTGGCAGTCAGAGTAAGATGTAAACCCACGCTGTAACCGGTTTGGCTCAATGGATAGAGTGTCGGCCTGCGGACTGAAGGGTCCCAGGTTCGATTCCGGTCAAGGGCATGTGCCTTAGTTGCGGGCAGATCCCCAGTGGGGAGTGTGCAGGAGGCGGCTGATCGATGTTTCTCTCTCATCGATGTTTCTAACTCTCTATCCCTCTCCCTTCCTCTCTGTAAAAAATCAATAAAATATATATTTTTTAAAAAAGATGTAAACCCAGTTCTGTCAGGTTCCAAAGTCCGTGCTTTTAACCACAACGTTACACAATCTTCATGGGAGACCGGGTGGGTGATAGTGTTATAACTGTAATACATAGAAGATTACCTCTTTATGATGTCATCCAAGAAGTCAGGAATGGAACAGTGTGGTTAATTTGTGTTGTCTTACAGAAGAGGTAGCTGAGGTAAAAGGGAAATAGAAACAACTCTAGTGAAAGCAATGAGCTGAATGCCTGCTTTCATCATCTAGGTCAAGCATGTCAGACTCGTGGTCCGCAGGCCGCATGTGGCCCACAAAGAATATTTTTGCGGCCCAGCCAATATAAGGGTATGTAAGAAACATTTTAATAAAAATTTTTTAACTTAATTTTTACAATATCCTGTTATACATAATTATTAATAACAAACTACAAAGTTTGCTAATAACTGATTACTATAATCGTGTTTCATTGGTTTCCCTTACAAGCCTTACGCACAGGCGCACCATTTCTCTCCACTAATACTAGCAGCGAATATTTTAGCAGCTGATGGCCACATCATTAGTCTTGGACTGACTTGTTTGGTGTGCACAACAGGAAATATTTCACTTTCAGAGAACAAGAAAAATAGGTTTATTTGCGTTACACTTATTAATTTGTGCAGTTATTCAGTGTCTGGTAAGTTAATATTCAAGAAAAAGTATTAATTTTTATTAAAATATTCTATTATTTTATGTTAATGATTACTCATTTATTTCAGCCCTTTGTATTCAGCATGTCTCTATCATAATAAACCTACATTTCTATGAAAAATGAAGCTTTTGTTATTTTTGCGGCCCACATAAACTTCAACCTTGTTTATTTGGCCCATGTGAACCTTTGAGTTTGACATGCTTGATCTAGGTCCTATCTCACATTGATTCTCTCCCAATGCCTAGGAGTAGCGATGGCTGACCTAAAGAACAGCAAGTAGCTATTAAATTTGTGCTAAGCACAAAGCAGGACTCAATACACGCTTGAGTAAAGAAATCATCAATAAATTTCTTATAAGGGATATGAAATGTCTTGATTTCAGTTTTTAATAAATAGTTGTTAGACTATAACTAGACCTAAAGGGAATTTAACTTTTGGAAATCTTGACTTAGTTATAAAGGAAATTAATTTCAGTTCAGCTTTCTTCATAAAGAAAATAACCCAGATATGCTTGGTGTGGGGATTTGGATGAGTTCAGGACTTACCTCATACACTCACACACATGTCATGCAATTGTCAGGTATTCCAACATGACTTAAAATCACACTTATGTTCAAGGAGAGTAATAACAAAGATGTTCAATCATAATTACCTATTTAGTAAAAAATGGTTTAAGCCAAGCTGGCACTGCCTAAATTCACTATCAAACCAGGGAAAACTGTCTTAAGCACACATTACCCTCTCTGGGATTGGGCTGGGAGGGTTTAGGATTTGAGAAGGAGCATGCAAATGTTTGCCCCTGCAAGTCATTTTATATCAGACCATTTCCTGTAAAGATATCTCTCCATTTTTTCAGATGTTACTTGCTAATGAAATTATTATTGGCTACCATTATTTCCCTGCTACCAGGGACTATACAATGTTCAGTTTTCTTAATTCCCCACATGACGTTTCCCCATGGGCAGCACTGCTTGGCTGCGCCCAGGTGGTAATTAGTAAGTGGTGCTGAAGAGTGTCCCACGTCTGGCTGCAAGGAGGTATGACGACAGGAAGGTGCAAAGCATCCAGAATTCGCGTTTGAACAAAAAGTCAAATAAGAAACCTTTGAAATTGGAATTGTGCCATTTCTCTACCTTTCCAGCTAGTTAAGTGCTGGTCTGTAACTGGAAAAGGAGCAGATGTGACCAAGAAAGGTGCCACCTCCAAAACTGTGTGAGGTGCCGATGGAAAGAAATGCCAGGAATAATTAATTCACTCAAATGTAAATAAGGAAAAGTATAAATGGAAAAAATTCAAAATCTACTGGGAAGTATAAATGAAGAGCCGTGGAGGATTGAATATGTAAACCACCAAGTTCTTAAACTTGGAGGAAGCAGGAGGGAGAGGAGCTGAGTTTTGAGCTTTCGATTCGTTGTTTTTGAGAATGAGAAAGTCACCAATAATCAAAGGGCTCTCTTTTTAGATAATAATTATTGAGGGAAAAGCCAAAGCCAAAGAAAGCAAAAATATGGACAAATATGGACAAATGAAAAATATATGGGAAAACATAACCAGACATGCATTTAAAAACCTATATTAAGAATTCAAGAATGGATTTGGTGAATTTTTTTTCAAAATTGTATCAAGAAACTTTATTTCAAATTCACAATATAAGTTTACATACATAAATAGTAATAAAAAAGAATTTGTAAAGAAAATGCCTTTTAGAGTTAAAAATATTACATGTAAATAGTTAAGTGCTGTTCAAAATTATTTATTTTTTCCTAAGTATTTTTTTTTTTATTGTTCAGATAATAGCCCTAAATCAATAGGGGCAAACTATAAACATACATATTTATTTATGCACATCTTATTCTCATTGTTGTCTAAAATCATTTCTGATTTGTTCTTTTTTATGTTTTCCATATCCTTTTTTTTTTTTTTTTTTTTTTGTAATATATTTTATTGATTTTTTACAGAGAGGAAGGGAGAGAGATAGAGAGTTAGAAACATCGATGAGAAAGAAACATCGATCAGCCGCCTCCTGCACATCTCCCACTGGGGATGTGCCCGCAACCCAGGTACATGCCCTTGACCGGAATCGAACCCGGGACCCTTCAGTCCCCAGGCCGACGCTCCATCCACTGAGCCAAACCGGTTTTCGGCTTTCCATATCCTTTTTATGCTGTTGAAGTTCTCACTAAATTCCTTGAGTATCCTTATTACCATAATTTTAAACTTTGTATCTGGTGGTTTGCTTGCCTCCATTTTATTTTGTTCTTTTTCTAGAGATTTCCCCTGTTCTTTCATTTGGGACCTTGTCTTTGTTTCCTCATTTGGTCAGCTTCCCTGTGTTTGTTTCTGTGTATTAGGTAGAGCTGCTACATTTCAAAGTCTTGGTAGAGTGGCCTTTTAGAGTAGTTGTCTATAGGACTCTGTGGCACAGCTTCCCAGTCACCCTTCCAGTCACCTGAGCTTGGCACTTCAAGTGCACCACCTGTGTGAGCTGTATGCACTGTCCTGTTGCAGTTGAGCTTTGATTGCTGTTGACCAGCAGACTCTGAGTGGGGCTGACCAGCAGACTCTGAGTGATGGATGAATGATTACTTTGACACATGTTTCTGTGAAAGAGAGGGCTAAGGGACTGCCTGGCTAAAGGAATCAGACAGCCCCGTTTGCCTGCCTCCTTACGCTTTTACCAGTATTGTAGCAACCGCTTAAACTAAAATTAACCTTTAGATACTATTAGCAGTGTAAGTATCCTTGAGAAAACACATGTATCTGTAGTGTCTTTGAAACAAGGAAGTTTTGAAGTCTAAACATAAAGGTTCCAGTAAAATACCTAGGAGCTCAGACTTATTTGGAAAAGTCAAGACAGGGTCTGCCACCTTCGGCAAGGTTCCCCTAGAGGCCTCCGACCTTTCAGAGAATCCTCCTTACAGTCTTTCCAACCAAGTCCCATGCTTCCCCACAACACATCACTGGAGGGATTATCCCTTAGGCTCAATGACTACAAGGATCAGATAAGAGTACAGCAGAGGTGGTTCTATGCAGGGGCCAACTCCATGGAGCTGGACTCACTTCAGTAGGGCTTTGGGTAGGGCTTTGGGCTTGCCCAGTTTGTCCCTTGGGTGTGTTGCTAGTAGAGGTGGTTGGGTTGTAATCTGGTGTGGACTGAAACTGTCGTCCAGTGTACAGTGGTTTTGGAGCCTCTCAGGAGGTGAAAGGTCAGTTACCACCTATGTCTCTGCCTCTCCTACCAGTCTCCACTTCACTTGTTCTTTATAGCCTTAGTTGCAGATCCTCTAGATTACAGGTTCTGAATAACAGTTGTTCTGTAGTCAGTAGGAATTTTGATGTGGTCGTGGGAAGTTCTGAGCACTGTGCTGACCTATGCTGCCATCTTGACAAGAACTTCTAAGAATGGATTTTTAAAAGAACTGCTCTTTTCCTCTCAGAAGAAAAAAAAAAGCTTCAGTAAAAAGACAAGAAACAAGTTAAAATGATCTCCAGAACTTAAAAGTAAAATCAGTTTGATATAGTTTGTGACTTAAACCAGATTTTTAAAATATATATAAGTATGTGTATATATTTATATAAATTTATACCTATACATACATTAGTATATATATTTAAATTTTGTTCCAATTGGGGGATAATGCTAAAAGTATAAGTAATTGTCTATAATCTTGCTTCACAGTGATAACCACTATTAACAACTTATGTATGTGTTCTAGATATGTAAATTAATATTCTATGTGACTAACAAAAACACAATAAACAAAACATATTATTGGAAAAACAACTTTAATAACTTGAAATATTTTGTGAATATTTCTCGATAGCACTAATAGTCTTTACAATGCCATTTTTAATGCATACATGACATTCTATTTTGTGAACTTATCACAGTTTAGTTAATCAGTTCCTTTTTAAGATTACTTCTATTTTTTCTTCTATCAACTATGCTGTTGTGAACATTATTGTGTCTAAATTTATGAATGCTTATATCCTTAGGATAAAAGCTTAGATTTCTTTGAGATGGGTCAAATACACAAGCACTTTACAGTATTTGATCTGATACTAAGGAAAATGTCCATCAAAAGTCTTGAATCAATAATGCTGTTACCATGGGTGAACATCGTCTCAGGGAAACCTTAGTACACTGAGTGTCTGCATTCTTTTTTTCAGTATAGGTGTGATGGGGGAAGACAGGATCTTATTGCTTTAGATTTTAACTAGTAGTAAAATTAAACATATTTTTTGGCTATTTTAATGAAATGTCTATCTGCATCCTTTGCTAAATTTTCCCCCAGGGGGTAAGACTGAAGTTTGTCCTTCTTTTTAAATGAAATTTGTGAGTTTTGATGCTCTTGGTACATTTTCTGATTAACCTTGACATGCATTTGCCTGTATTTTCAAGAGGACAGAACTTGGCTTTATAATCTACTTATTAATTCAACTGTTTCTCTACTTTCTATTGCATTAATTTGCTTTTCTCCTGTTTTCCCTACATTTACTTAAAGGTTTCCTTTAAAGATACCTGAGATGACATGGTAATTTATTTACTGTTATAATCCTACAGCAAGTGTCATGTCTATTTGGATCACCATTAATGTTGTTAGTGTTCAGAATATAGTAAACAAATGTAAATTATTTATTAAATTAATTAATTAAAATGTAAGGATATAAATTTTCCTATGTTTGGCAATTTCCATAATTTATTCCATTATTTTCTAAATAATCTGAAATTAGAAATAGATTACTTATTTACCCTAAAACAAAGTATAATTTCTATACATTTCAATGTGAAATAACTATTAATATTGTTGAAATTTTTCTTAGATAACATGACAGGTACAACTTCTATTTAGTAAAATAAAACTGTAGTTATTTTTATTTACTTTGTTGCCTGGCAAATTATCAATTTCTAAAAATGTTCCCAAAGTTGAAGCAAAACAAAATTTGCAGTCTTTGCATATCTCTCTCAAAATATTTCTTAGCAACAAAGAGCAAAATAGAAACTTTCTAGTTAGAGACACTCAGCTGACACCATCTTAACCAACTGATCAAAGTCAGTATTGCAAATAATTAGACATGTCAGTCTCATAAACCCCCTGATATGATGCCCTGAGACAGAACCAACACCATCTGTGGTGTTCAATCAGAATATATTAGATGAGCCCAAATTGAGGAACATTCTATAAAACAACTGACCAACTACTCTCCAAAAATGTCAAAATCCTGACAGGTAAGGACAAGAACTATTAGAGGCTGAAGAAGACCAAAGAGGAAGGCCGGGTGGAGTCCTGGATTGGATCTTGGGATAGAAAAAGGACATTAGTGGGAAAGTGAGTGAAATTTGAATAAGGTCTTCAGTTAAAAAAATTGTGCCACTGTTAACTGCACATAAGGCATGAACTTTAGGGGAAGCATGGTGAAGGGCAAAGGAACCTGTTCTAGTATTTTTGCAACATTTTTTAAAATCAAAAATTGTTTCCAAAAAAGTTTTAAAAATCTTCATCTGTTGAAATGAATCACTTATGTAACCTGATAACTTCTTACTTATCAGGAAATCTGGGACAACAGCACATCACATGAATATTCTGAAGAATAAATAAATATGTAAACTCTCTTGGCTCATTGTACAGACTCATCAAATGTTTAATGAAACTAAAATAATCATCTTAAGTGCTTCTGAAGGTAATGCATATTGTTTATTTGTGGGGTGTAAAGTTTGATGCAAGTCTATTCAATCCATATTTATTTTTATCTACTTAATCTGCTGAAGACAGAAAAAGAGGTATCGAAATCTTCCTTTCATTTTTAATTAAAAAAATTTAAATAGCCCTTATGGCAGTACATGTGGATACATTTTCATGACTGTTTCATGACTGTGTGAAGACTTCTTTGTGCTTTCTTTCAGCTGATGTCAATGATGCTATGGCTGCTTCCTCTTTACTTGCAATTTCCTGATATGTAATTTCTTCTTTTTAATTCCTCTCCATTGGAGGTTTTATTTTTTTAAAATAATTTATAATTATTTATGTATTTGAGATCTTAGTCTTGTCTGTCATGTGTGCTGAAAGCATACTGTCTTTATTTCTGGTCTCTTGATTTAAACTGTTAAATATAGGCCTGGCCAGCATAGTGGTTGAGTGTTGACCTATAAGCCAGGAGGTCACGGTTTGATTCCTGGTCAGGCCACATGCTGGGGTTGATGGCTCATGTAGGAGGCAGCCAATCAATGATTATCTCTCATCATTGATGTTTCTATCTCTCCCTCCCTCTCCCTTCCTCTCTGAAATCAATTTTAAAAAATATTTAAACAGTTAAATACATGTCATATCCAGTGATACTTGTTTTATTGTTTCATAGTTATTGGGAAAGGAAGTATATTTGACAAGTGTCGTCCCTTGAAGCCCTTGCTATGGCTCCAGCTCAGGTTGGGTAGATGCCCTCTCAAATCTCCCAGGCAGAGGTCAAAGACAAAGGGAAGCCTACATTGGCAGGCCACGGAGGACCAGAAGTCAGGAAGGAAGCGGCTGTAGCTGTGACCTTTAGTTTTCGGCCAAGTCATTTCTTTGTTCAGGCTGAGATGGCAGCCTAATGTCACCGACTTTCTCTGGGGCTTGCCAGCTTTCCCAAGCTTTCCCTAGCAACTGAGCCCGTGTTCTTCCTATTCTGTCCTCACGAAGCACCTGTCAGGAGCAAGAGCTGAGGCCAAGCCGTGGCCTGCTGCAGGGCTTATGGGAGACCTGGGGAGTTCACATGTGATCTTTTTAACTTTAGTTTTTATTGAATTTATTGGAGTGATAAGAGTTAATAAAACATAGATTTCAGGTGTACAATTCTATAATACATCATCTGTACATTGTATTGTGTGTTCACCACCCAAAGTCAAGTCTGCCTTCCATCACCATTTATGCCCCTTTACCCTTTCTGTCACCTCGTTTCCCTCTGGCAATCACCACACTCTTGTCTATGAGGTTTTTCTTAATCCCTTCACCATTTTCCCCAGTCCCTCAACCCCCCGTCCTCTCACAGCTGTCAGTCCGTTCTCTGTATCTAGGACTGTTTCTGTTTTGTTATTTATTTGGTTCATTAGATTCCACATATAAGTTAAATCATTGGTGCTTGTCTTTCTATGACTGGCCCCCGCCCTGTCCAGTGTCATAATTTCACTCAGTAGGAGTCTCTTCCACTTCTCTCCTGGCCAACATTAGAGTTTTCCCTACATATAAAATGCAGGTTGGGCCTCTCCTTTAGTCGGCTCTCACCTATGTTGCATCACACAGGAGTACAGATGACACTTTCCTCCAGATGCCAACCCAGACACTAAATTTTTTTGCCCATTTTTGTGTTATGTTAGGAGAGTAGGGAGATAAATGTATAAAGTCAAATTGTCACATTGAACTACAAAAACACCTTTCCATGACTGGAAACATCAAATATTATCAGGTGACTAATTCTTATGGGATAAAACCAGGTTGAAACGAACACGTTTCTTTTTTTTAAATTTAAATATGTTATGGTTTTTTCTGGGATCCATTTTTTACTTTAGCTGGGGAAGGTGAAAATTACAGACATAAAAAAGATGGAATATCAGGAGGGAGCAATAGAATTGGTTGTATTTTTTAATTCCTTTATTCTTATCCCTATGACTTAACTCCTGTTAAGTTTACTGAAATTTCCAAAGTTTTTTTTCAGATGCAAATGGGTACAGCAGCAGAACTTCCTACCTCAGAGGGTGTCTGAGGAAGTGTTGTAGGTAAGATTCAGCTCAAAGGAGTCTATCTCACACAAGGTGTCAGAAAATCTAATGAATGGATTCTGGGGCAATGGCTGAGGAGAAGCTCAGACTCTCATTCCATTCCAAGAGTCAGAGAGCCCAGACATTTCATTGCTGGACCCAACAGCATGGGCCACTGCGCTGCTCAGGGTGCTGCAATTTACTGTGAAGATCCACAGTCCCTGTGGTCAAAGCTAATCCAGAGAACCAAGGCTGTGGGCAAAAGTTGAACAAGACATGGGCCCTGACCACCAGACTGTCCCAGCCTTGCTCCAGGAGGTTGGATCTGCTTTGCTCACTTGAACCTCGTAACTATCCCACGAGAAAATTGCTTGAAAGGGTTCAATCGGATGATCACCTTATTTCCAAGTAAGAGTTTATTGAAGTTAATTGTTCCATCCTTCTCATAAAATCCCATAGAAATGCCTTATATTAATGTTATTTATACATGTTGATTATGATTTCATAAAAAGTATATCTTATAATTTAAAATTTATTTATTGATATTTAATGATGGCAATTCACCACTTTGGAAAGCAATTTTATAATTCCTTAAAAACATATGCACGCATTTATCATATGCCTTACTAATCCCATTCCTAGGTATTTACCCAATTAAAAAATATCTGTCCACATAAAGGCTAATATGAAAAGTCCATAGCAGTTTTTCATAATTACCAAATACAGAAAATAATGCAAGTTTCCATCTACTGGTGAAAAACAAATTGTGGTATTCTCATATAATGGAACACTACCCAGCGATTAAAAGGGAAAGGCTGACACATGCAGAGGCAGGCAGGAATCTCGAAAGCATCCTGCTGCATCAGAAGTCCAGACACAAAAGACACCTACTTCATGATTCCACTTATATGAAATTCTAATCAAAGAAAACCAGAGAAGCAGAGAGCAGAACAGAGGCTGCTGGGTGCCCCAGCAGGAGCGGGGACCGGCCGCAGGGCAGGGAGCCTTCTGGAACAATGAAAATGTTCTCGATGGGGTGGTGGTGACAGTCTCACAGTACAGTACTGTACAGTACATAGCTGTCAACGCTCAAAACAACGGTGCATTTAAATTGGGAAAGTTTTATTATAGGTAAATCCTAAATCAATAAAGCAGATTTTGAAATAATGGCAAAAATCAAACAGTATGTTTTCTAGGTTAAGATAGTTTTATAACTTTTTGGCAAAAACATTATCCCAAGTTGCACTTGCTTTCCTATATGCCTTCAAATGATGTGACGCTGGGGAAAATGTCAAAATGGTGTTTTCATCTGAGAAGAAGCAACTGTTTTTCTTAAAAATTACCAGCAAGGTTTAAATAAAGCCTTTACATTTTCATTTTTTCTGGGAGAGGGAGAATGAGAGAGAAAAAGAGAAAGAAAACATAAGAAAGACTAAGTAATCCTATATAATAAAAGGTTAATATGCAAATTGTCCCCTCAACCGGGAGTTCAAGCAGGAGTTTGACCAAGGGGCAGGGCTGGCTGACCAACCGCCTGCCTGTGGCCCCTTCCCCCTGCTGGCCTGGCCAGATCAGCCCCCACCTGTGCACAGATTCACACACCGGGCCTCTAGTAGATTACATAAAAAGCATTAGAGGACCAGAGATAAAAATGGAAAAGAAATTTCATATATAAAATAAAGAGATCTAAAGAAGTAAAGAAATACTAAAACAAAACAAAACAAAAACTTCCTGAGCCATTTTTTTTCTGAGATAATATTGACATAACACATGTAGGTTTAAGGTTTAATATACATATATAGGGTGTCCCCAAAAATGTATATATATTTTTTTTCTGATAGCTCAAATATGGTTCTTTCTTTTCAGATTTAACCTATTGGAATTAATAATTATTCAAAGTGTGTACAGCAGTTTTTGGGACACCCTATATATTGCAGAATAATTGCCACAATATGGTTAATTAACACTTTTATCTCCTCACATAATTACATTTTTGAAGGTGATAATAAAGTTTAAGATCTACTGTCTTCACAACTCTTAAGTATATAATACACTATTGTAAATTATAGTCACCATGCTGTATGTTAGATCCCCAGAATTTATTCACCTTATTACCAATAGTTTGTACCCTTTGACCAGTATCTCCCCATTTCCCCCACCCACACCAAGCCTCTGCCAACCACCATTCAACTCTCTATTTTTATGAGTTTGACTTTTTTAGATTCCACATATAAGTGACAGCGTATAGGGTTTGTCTTTCTCTGCCTGACTTATTTCCCTTAGCCTAATGCCATCAAGGTCCATCCATGTTGTTGCAGACAAAAAAGGGTTTCCTTCTTCTTATGGCTGAATGATATTCTATTTCACATTTTCTTTATCCATCCACCCATTGATGAACACAGGTTGTTCCTATGTCTCGGCTGTTGTGAATAATGTTAAAATGAATGTGGGTATGCAGATATCTTCGAGGAGGCAAAGGGGAACATGGGAGACAACTAAAATACTGTCAACAACAGCAGAAAAGATAGCATTTTCGTTTCTTTCAGATATGTACTGACAGTGGAGTTGCTGGGTCATATGGTACTTGTATTTTTATTTTTGAGGTATTTCCATATTGTTTCTATACTATAATGGTTTCACCCGTTTACATTCCCACCAGTAGGGACAAGGGTTCCCTTTTCTTCATAGCCTCACCAATCTCTTATATTTTTTAATTCATTTTATTGGGGTGACATTGGTTAATAAAATTACTGAGGTTCCAAGTATACATTTCTATGATACATCATCTCTATATTGATTGTACTGTGTGCCCCCCACCCAAAGTCAAATCTTCTGTCATCATGTAATTAATCCCCTTTCCTCCCCTCAGAGGTAGTACACCCGGGAAACTGTAATGTGTGAGAAGGAAAAGGTACCAACATGACATTTACCCCCCTTCCCTCTTGTAACACCATACTGTCTTCGGTGTCTATGCTTTTGTTTGTTCATTTGTTGCTTTCAGTTTTCTATCTATACCACACATGAGTGAAATCATACGGTTAACTTTTTCTGTCTGACTTATTTCACTTAGAATGATAATCTCAAGGTCCATCCCTGTTATTGCAAATGACATTATTTTACCTTTCATTATGGCTAAGTAGTATTTCATTGTATATATGTACTACATCTTCTTTATCTAATTCCTGGGCAAGTACACTTTGGTTGTTTCCATGTCTTGGCCACCGTGAATAATGCTGCAGTGAACATAGGGGTGCATATATCTTTGCGAATGTTTTCAAAATTTTGAGTTAGGTACCCAGAAGAAGCTTTGTTGGGTCATATGTTAACTCTATTAACTTTTTGAGGAACCTCCATGTGGTTCTCCATATTGGCTGTACCAATTTGCATTCCCACCAGCAGTGAATGAGGGTTCTTTTTGCTCCACAACCTCTCCAATACTTGTAATTACTTGTCTCATTGATAATAGTCATTCTAACAGGTGTGAGGTGGTTCTCATTGTGGTTTTGATTTGCATTTTCCTTTTGAGTAGTGATGTTGAACATCTTTTCATGTACCTATTGGCCATCTGTATGTTTTCTTTGGAAAATTGTCTATTCAAGTCTTTGCCTTTTAATCATTTTTGTTTTGTTCTTCCATTGAGTTATATTAGTCATTTATATACTTTGGATATTAACCCCTTCTTAGAAATAAGCCTTGCAACTATTTCCCTCATTCTGTAGGTTGCCTTTTAATTTTGCTGATTGTGTCTTTTACTGTGCAGAAACGTTTTACTTTGATGTAGTCTCACCAGTGCTTTTTTTATTATGCTTTCGTTGTCACAATCAAAATATCATTGCCAAGACCAGTTCAAAGGAATCTTCTCCCTATGTCTTCTTCTAGTGCTTTTAGAGCTTCTAGCCTTCTATTTAAGCCTTTTATCCATTTCAAGTTAAGTTCTGTGGATGGTGTCAAATAGTGCAATTGCATTCTTCTGCCTACGGTGGTCCAGTTTTCTCATGGGTCACCTCTGATGCTGCCACCACCCCTGAAGGAGCTTATAAGTGATAATTATTTTCCTTATTTTATTTTTTAAATATATTTTTATTGATTTCAGAGATGAAGGGAGAAGAAGAGAGAGATAGAAACATCAATGATGAGAGAGAATCATTGATGGGCTGCCTCCTGCATGCCCCACATTGGGGATCAAGCCTGCAACCGGAGCATATGCCCTGACCAGAATCAAACAGTGACCTCCTGGTTCATAAGTCAACACTCAACCACTGAGACACCATGCCGGCTGCACTATTTTCCTTATATTGCCAAGTTAGGGGCTACTGCTCTCTACACTTGACTATATAGAGTGATTTTTAGCCTAATACCCATCTCAATCTATCTGATCCAAGCCAATTATTTTCTTGAATCTCCCAAATATTCAACCTCACAAGAAATGATTAAATATTAGTTGAATAAATTAATGAATCTATGTTAACAGTTAACATATATCGAGGCATTCAGTCTTCGTTCAGTATATAAGGCAGCATATTTCAAGTACTTTATGTGATTAAATACCTTAATCTTTGCAACAATCCTCTGAGATGGGCACTATTATAACCCTTATTTTATTTTTTAATTTCTTTATTGATTAAGTTATTACATATGTGTCCTTATCCCCACATGCGGTAAAAAAGAAGGAGCTCTTATAGCCCTCGTTTTATGATGAAAGAGGCTGGAGGAGGCTGAATCACTTGTTCCAGGAAACTTTGCTCTCAGGCAGAACAGAGAGGCCCCCGCAGGCAGCCTGACACCGGAACAGCACGTGCAGCCGAGACCACGCTGTCCACAGCGCAGCCCAGAGGGCACGCTTCCCCTCTCTGGCCGTGCCGGGGCTCACGTGTGCCTTGGAGGCGGTTACTTTGGTTTCATTGATCTCAGTAAGAAAGCTGTGAGCACTTCAAAGCTGTTTGGTGAGTAGCAATTAAATGTGACCAAGCCTTACCACAGAGGGGTATTTGTGAACATTTTATTTCCAAAAGGCAATCCACCTAGGAAGTACTAAGAAAAGTTTTTATTTCCTTTGACATGTCATTCCTTTAAGCAGTCTTCTTAACTTGCTGCTCTTATGACCCCCTTAGTAGCAGATACAATTTACTTCGTATGCAGACTGACAAACAGATACTCAGTATATGGCACTGCATATCTTGACTTCATTATTTCCTCATGGCAAAGACTGGAAACTGTAACGTGTGAGAAGGAAAAGGTGCCAACAGGACATTTACTCCAGCTAATATGAATCTGATTAATTCTACAGCAAGAAACAGCATCTTAACTCTTTGTAGTCTCCAGTGAGGAAGACTGCTGGGAGTGAGCAGGCCACCGCTACAGCCACACCTGTCAAAAGATTCTCCGAGGACAAAATGATCATGAAAACATTTCCTTGGCAAGTCATGTCACCAAATTCTCTGATAAGAAAGGGACCTTTTTCCTAAGAAAAACTCCAAGGAAAGTGGAGACAGCTCTCAGCTCTGAGCCCCTCCAACACCCGGGAGCCCACTGGCTGGTGGGGAGGCAGGCCCAGGGGGGAGGCAGGCCCAGGGGGGAGGTGAGGCCCAGGGGGGAGGTGAGGCCCAGGGGGGAGGCAGGCCCAGGGGGGAGGCAGGCCCAGGGGGGAGGTGAGGCCCAGGGGGGAGGCAGGCCCAGGGGGGAGGTGAGGCCCAGGGGGGAGGCAGGCCCAGGGGGGAGGTGAGGCCAGAGAGCAGGAGCGCTGCTTTCCAGAGAACGCTGCTGCTCGGTTCATTTCTGTTTCATCGACTCCCTGAAATGTTCTTCGTGGCGCCGTTGCCTCAGGGAGCGTGTTCAAAAATGGTTCTACATTCCGCAATCCTGTACTTGAAATTGCTATCGAAGGGGAAATGCCGGGGGCTGCTCACACTCCTCACTTAGGGGCCGCTGGACGCAGCAAGTGCAACCGCACTCATGACCTTCAGATTAATGTCGAACACACCAACAACACTTCCAGGTGATTCACGGGTTTGTGAGGAACCTAGTTCCCAAGGAAAAGAATAAAATATAATAACTTACTGGGACATTTTTTACAGAATATTTCTCCTTATGGAAAACTTTGGTTTCTATCAGGGTTTGTTGCTGTTGTTGTTTTCAAATTTAACTTCCTCTCCTCTTTTGCTCTTCATAGTAAGCACATCTCAAAATATTTACACATTTTTATTAAAAGTCACTTTATTATCTCTTGTGAACTATCTTTGAGTTCTTAAAAATTATACTGAAATATAGTCTCCCCGAAAAAAAACTTTTCTTTCCTTCAACTGTTATATTGGCAATGGTTATTTGAAACTAAATATTAGAGTTCTTCAATTTGTTTCCCTCTTTTAACAGGTTTGGCTAAAATGCCAAACATGTAGAACGTGTGAAAAATACCATAGAATGTGTTGAGATAATATTTTACAAGAAAAATGTTTTTCATCAATACACACACACACACTCACACACAAAAATTAAATTTAAAAAAAGAATTAAAAAGGGAGACAGAAAGAAAGCCTGCTTCGGAGAGTGCAGCCTGCAGTAGAATCTTCTGTGCGTTTAGCATGAGCACACTCGGCAAGTTGGGCCGTTTTAAAGAAAAGATCACTTTTTTGAGGCAGGTTAAAATGCTTTCTAAACAGTCTTCCCAATGAAATGAAAAGTAACCGTGTGGCGTTGTAAACAGCATCTCCTGGCCATGGGCACCTTTCCCGTTAGGTGGGGTATCTGCATGCCCCTTGGGGGGGGGGGGACCCCGGCCCTCAGGGACAGGCAGCGAGAGGAGAGGACGGGGCTGGGCACCGAGGGGGTCCTCGCTGTGCTCACCCCGCCCGGCAGCCTGGGCCGTCCAGCCCAGCAGCACCCGTGACTGAGGCCGGAGGCGGGCGGGTTTCGGGGTGCGCAGGGTTTTAAACCGGGCGAATTCGGGGAGCCCGCGCAGGGGTGGCGCTGCTCCCGCTCGCGCCCCCCCCCCGCCCTCACCCCCGCCAGAGGCTGAAGGCAGCTTCGTGAGAGCGGCCGTCGGGTCCCGGGGCTGGAGGCGCGCCCTGCGGCTGCGGGTCACCCTGTCCGGCCGAGAGCCGCCCGGCCCGCGCCGTCCTCCCCGCGCCCTGGCCTTCCCGCTGACCTCGCTTTTCTCCAGGTGACGGAGAAAGGCCCCTTTCCCTGCCCTCCGTGGCGGCCCGCAGCGCGCGGGCGGGGGAGAGGCGTTTCTGCACGGTGGGTGCTCAGCAAAGTAAAGAGCAGCCTGTTCCAGCCCCGGCCTCCCTCCGGGCGTGCGGGCCCGGTCTGCGGGCCTCTGGGTCTGCGGGCCTCCCTCCGGGCCTCCGGGCCTCCCTCCGGGCCTCCGGGCCTCCCTCCGGGCGTGCGGGCCTCCGGGCCCCCGGTCTCCGGGCCTCCAGGTCTGGGCCTGCGCCCGTCCCAGTGAACTTGCTACTGCGCCCGCAGATGGGGTCATGTCTGCAGGCCGGGACATGGCTATTTTGGGCGGAACAGTAGTGCATTTACTTGCTTCCTATTCAGAGTCAGAGACAGAAACTTCTTCAATTTTAAGGCCAAAAAAAAATGACAGCGTTTGTTTGGTATCGGAGGGCGGCTGGGTGGGGGCGCAGCGAAGGCAGCGGAGCCAGCAGCCTGCTTATCTGTCTTCCTTCTTTGGCACAAAGCTCCCAGCTCAGCACGCCATGTGTCAAATCTATCATTTCGTATGTCAGCAACCATTATTCCCTCTTTTGTCACCAGTTTTGACCAAAGGATGAAAAATTGCCGTCTCACTCAGACAAAATTATTTCTGGGGTGTGTGTGTGGGGGGGGGCTCCGGCAGAGAGGAGGGGGCCAAGGTGAGAGGCAGGCCCCCTCGGGTCAGGTCTGGGTTGAGGGATATTGATCTGCGCTAAAACCCTGCTCCCTCTGAGCAGAGGATGACAAATGGCGGCAAACAAACAAACAAAAAATGAGTCTCCAAGGACATTTGAGCTGCTCAGGGTTTTCCATTCGCTTTTGTTTGGTTTGTGGGTTTCTGCACTGGGGATTTCAACAAAAATAAGCAAATATTAAACAGAACTGAAGCAGCCACAAAAATGATACAGGGGAAAACCTAGGAAGAAAGCAAGCCCAGAAACTGGCAAGGTACACATGCCACATGGCAGGGACATTGAAGTATAAAGCGCTGCTTGTCTGAGCCCACGGTAGTGTTTGCTTATTTACTTTGGGTATGTTCAGTGGGGGTTGTTATAAGTAGGAGAGAAGTGTTTTTGTACAATGTAGGTATCTTTAATTATAGCCGGTTAGGCATTTTAAAAAGTCAGAGCACATATAAAGTATGATGCTGACGTTCATAAACCCACAAATAAAGGAAATATAGAGGTTTGCATTCATTAAGCAAATGCAGTATGACTAGGCATAAATTCAGATTGTTTGGAGGTTTGAACAATTTTCCCAACTGTAGGAATTGAACTTTAAGTATGAAGGAAGCCTAGAAGGGCATAAAATACCAACTATTAGCTTTCAGTTCAGAAAGAATATAGGATTGTGGGTAAGGGCAGACACTGACCCACACACCTGGGTGAATTCCATTTCATCAATCCCTCATGTATGATTTGGGTGAGATCTTTAACCTCAGTATACTCTTCTGTAAAGACATGGGAATAATATTTCTCTCTTGTAGTTTTGGTGTGAGGATTGAATAAAATAGTATATGTAGAACATTTGAAACGTTGGCACAAAGTAAGCAGGGAATAAATATTATCATCATTGATTTCTTCATAAATTTATACATTCCCATTATAAAATCACTTCTCTAGTTCCTTCCCAACAGCAGGCTCTGGGCCTCCTTATATTCTGTTTCCTGTGCATGAAGCACCCTTACCGACCTCCATCCGCTTGTCCAATTGGCCAACTCCTTCACACCTTTCAGTTTATAACTCAGCTTTCCATCTGCGGAGGATCCTAACCAAGCCTACCTCTTCCCAAAACAATGTTAGAAAACCTTCGTGTGTTTTTTTTCTTATGGCTTCCTACTCTATTCACTAATTCTCAGTTTACTCTAATTTCTCCTATACTTATAGATAAATCTCCACATTTAATGAATTATATTAGCATTACTTAATAACTTATTAGTGAGTATTTTACGATAGATCTAGTACTGAAATGGACAGAATAGCCAGGTAGTGATGTCTGTCCTGTTCTGTTCGAAATGAGCACCCGGCCCCTAATCTATGCATCACCCGCCTGGAAAAGATGCTCAACAGGTATGTATTAATTGAGTGAGCCAAAAGATGAATGAATGAATGAATGAATGAGTAAGTGAGTGAATGATTCCCTCAGTACCCTGGCACAGCCTGTATCCTCTTTGAGAGCAGACTTGAGAGTCAGCAAACAGGTCCCTGCTTTTGCTATGACTGAGAAAGTCACTACCTGCACAACTTCCTGACCTGGGATGTGCAGGGCAGCTCACTGGAAGATCTCAGATGTCCGAGGACCTTCTCAACGGGGTCTTCTAGGACTTTGGGAGCCATCCACAACTGTCTGTAGCAAATATTTTAAAATGTTAACATAATTGAAAGTATGTTTGGACACACCAATAACCAGTATAGTGGGGCCTTGACTTATGAGTGTCCCAACTAACGAGTTTTTTGAGATACCAGCTGTCTCTCGGCCAATTTTTTGCATTGAGTTGATAGGGTAATTTGAGTTAACGAGCTCCTTAACAAGCTCGGTCTCGGAACAAATTAAATTCATAAGTCAAGGCCCCACTGTACTTAGTAAAGACTGCATGGCTGTCTGTCACTGCAGAGCCTGGTAGAACGCCTAACCCAGGAGTGGGCAAACTTTTTGACTCAAGGGCCACAATGGGTTCTTAAACTGGACCGGAGGGCCGGAACAAAAGCATGGATGGAGTGTTTGTGTGAACTAATATAAATTCAAAGTAAACATCATTACATAAAAGGGTACGGTCTTTTTTTTTTTTTTAGTTTTATTCATTTCAAACGGGCTGGATCCGGCCCGCGGGCCGTAGTTTGCCCACAGCTGGCCTAACCCATGAGCATATCTGGTGAAATGTGCGAAATCATTTGTGAAATGAATGAAAGGCTAGTGTACTTGTGTTACAGCTTGGTGAATGAATCATTATTCATATCAGAGGAGAAGGAGTTGTCCAAGACAGAGTAACACTGACTTTAATAGCCCCGTGTGGACTCTCATACTGACTCTACGCACATCAGCCCTCTTCTTCGCATTAAGGCAGCGTGTCTCCATTCTATTCACCAAGTGAAAGTTTGATCGGGTTAAATGAATCAAAACTTCAGATGGAGGAAGAGATTATTTCTTGTTCTCATTAATATAATTTTGACTATTTGCTTCTCTGAAATAAAACCAAAATTAAATACCTTGAAAGCAAATAAGCAAAATCATGAAAGGTGATTTCTATTAGTTGTTTTTTTTAACAAAAAAAAAAAATTGGCTCATTTAAAGCACAGTACATAAAGTAAAAGAATTTTCAATACTAAGTAAAAAGTTAGGGCACAGTATAAAATTAAGTCTTCACTTCATATTTTAGTGTACTGCATACTTATAAATTAATTGCCACAAAGAATAAATGCTAGTATTAATAGTGTGATTTTAAAAGCACAGGATTATGGTTAAGAAGGCTCATATTTCAGTCCCAGTGGTGTGTTTTCTGGAAATAATCTTAGTCTTTTTGTCTAATTTACTCATCTGTAAAATTTGCATTTCTAACAGAACATGTTGTTTTGAGAATTAAATTAAGTAATATATATTAAGTGCTGACCTATGTAGTTACAATGCAATAAAAACATAGCAATAGATTGTTATAAGTAATTAATGAACTATGTTCATATTTCACTATTTGTAAAAAAAAATTATAATGCAATGAAAGCATCCTAAACAACTTGGAAATTCAAGATTCTTTTACCAAGAACACATTTTCATCATATTCTTTGCAAAATCTAAAGAATTGTCTGTGATGAGTTTTTTGTTCATTAAGAAGCTATCCAAGGTAATGCAAATGAAAATAGGAAACATCATAAATACATATATATGGAACTTGCACCATTGTTTTGTACTAATAAGAAATGTTTGCTCTTAAGCAACTTGAGAATTCAGTGTTTAACACATTGTCAGTATACCATAAGAGTTATTAATAATCACTCCACATATTAAAAGTATTAGGTCTAAATTTAAATTCTAAATCAAAATCCCTTAGCCCACATGGACTTAAAAAGGAGAATAAGAATGTTTAAATCGGTGGTAAGTTGGAAACCTATCCTCTGACATTGATCCAAACATCATCCTTCAAGTTAGCACGAAACACTGTATGATCTCAGGACTTTTCTGAACCTCTTCGCCCACGTGGTCACTCCTGCTGTTCCTTTCCTTCTCCCTCATTTGCCCTTTTCTTCCTTAATTTCCCCCTGTCTTCCTCTAACATACGATTACCTTATTCCAAAAGATATTGGAAAGAGTACCAGCAGGAAAGAGATGATACCATCCGATTGAGAGTTTGGAGAGTTTACTAAAAAGACTGTTTATAAAAGCATGAGCAAGATGGGAGGAAACTGCAAGATTCAGAGCAGTGACCTAAATCTTACCCCTAACCCGAAGCGGCCCAAGTGGGGAGGTGGAAGGAGGCTTATGGGGAGGCAGGATGGAGGGTGCTAAGATAGAGACGCCCATGTGGAGAGGACTGTCATATGTGAGCTGAGATCTTCAACAAAGCATGAAGCATGCAGAGAAAGAACAGACAAATAAATACATTCAGTATCAGCGCTTCTCCTGTCTCCTGCGGGCGGCCCCGTTGTCAGGGCCCAGCTGTAAGCCAGAGGGCAAGGGACCCTTTTGAAGTCCATACAGGTCAGCCTCTCGGGAAACAGAGCAGGCAGAAAAGGGCTGAATGTGAACCTGAAGGGATAAGTGGAAGTCATCCAGCCAGTGGTTTTAACCACACACACACACACACACACACACACACACACACTATATATAATAAATTTAGAAGAATTATAAAAGGTAAGTCAGTATTCTATAACTGGGGCAGGCCATATATAAGAAGAGCCTGGAGCAACTAGTATCCAGAAAATAAGAAAGTGCTCAAGACAACAACAACAAAACCCACAATGGTAGGAGTATGTCAAAGGCACACAAAAGAGTTCACAATGACCAAAGCTGGAACCATTGGCACAATAAAGTCAAGCAGTGTTGGCTTATAATGCAAAGCATACAATAAATACCAAGTCCATACTGATATAAAAATGATAGAAGAAACAATAAATAAATAAATGAGGAAGAGGAGACTATTTTATATAATTTAGTAGGTTCTCTACCCTCCCAAAGGTGGAGCACAAGTCCTGACTCCTCCAGTGTGACTTCTTGCAGAGAGGACGGTGTGGGAAGGGTGGGGGCAGGGAAGAGGAACCTCACAGTGGAGACATCTGAAAGCTCAGCAGGTGATGGAGATTGACATCAGCAGTGATGTCATGTTGGCAATATGTACCCTTCATACGAGGTGACGAAAAGGGCACTTTACCTCTGCCGTCTTCCTCCCCATTCCCATAACTCCATTCCAATCCTGAGAAAAACAGCTAAGTCCCAACTGAGAGACATTGTACAAAATAATGACCAGTATCCATCAAAACTCTCAAGGTCATAAAAAACAAGGAAAGACTCAGAAATGGTCACAACCAACAGGGTTAAGGAAACATTACAACTAAATGAAAGGTAGGATCCTGGGACAGGAAAAACATTAAGGTAAAAACTAATGGAAATAAAGTATTGACTTTTTTTTAGTAGTAATGCATCAATATAAGTTCATTAAGTATAGCAAATGTACCATATTAATCCAAGATGTCATTAAAAGGGGGAACTGGGTGTGGGGTATATGGGAAATTGCAATATTTGGTACATTTAAAAATGTCCTAGAAAAATAAAGTTAAAAATATAAGTCAGTGAAAGTAAATATAAGAAAGTAAGTCCAAGAGTGAGGCTTTTGCCTGCAATAAGTACCATAATAATGGTGAATTTTGCTGATTATTTAGTTTAAAAAACAGACAGACCTTTTTATATTCATTCACAGTTCTTTTTAAATTTATCTTTAGGGTTGAAAGTATTAAAGATGTCTCCCTTTTCCCCCATTGACCCCTCTCCCTAGACTCTTTCATCCCATTATTTTCTGTGTCCATGGCATATATATATATATATATATATATATATATATATATATATATATATATTCCTTGGTTAATCTCTCTCCCACCTCCACCCTACCCCATTTCCCCCTGAGGATCCTCAGTCTGTCCCATGCTTCCATGTCTCTGCATTTATTGTGTTCACCAGTTTATTTTGTTCATTAGATTCCACATATGAGAGAGATCATGCCATAATTGTCTTTCTATGACTGGGTTATTTCTCTTATAATAATGCTCTCCAGGTCCCTCCATGCTGTCTTAAAAGGTAAGAGCTCCTTCTTTTTTACTGCTGCCCAGCATTCCATGGTGTAAATGTACCACATCTTCTTTGTCCACTCATCCACTGATGGGCACTCGGGCTGTCCCCAGGTTTTAGCTTTTGTAAATAACACTGCTATGAACATAGGGGTGCATATATCCTTTCTGATTGGTGTTTCAGGCTTCTTATGATATATTCCCAGAAGTGGGATCACTGGGTCAAATGGCAGTTCGTTTTTAAAGTTTTTGAGGAAACTTTACCCTATTTTCCACAGTGGCTGCACCAGTCTGCATTCCCACCAGCAGTGCACGAGGGTTCCTTTTTCTCCACATCCTCACCAGCACTTGTGTTTGTTGATTTATTGATGATAGCCATTCTGACAGGTGTGAAATGATACCTCATTGTCATTTTAATGTGCACTCTCTAATGATTAGTAATGTTGAGCATTTTTTCATATGTCTTGGCCATTTGTATGTCCTCTTTGAAGTAGTGTCTATTTAGGTCTTCTGCCCATTTTTTGATTGGGTTGTTTGTCTTTCTTTTGCTGAGTTGTATGAGTACTTTATATATTTTAGATATTAACCCCTTATCAGATGTATTATTGGCAAATATGTTTTCCCATACGGTGGGTTCCCTTCTCATTTTATTTGTTTCTTTTGCTCTAGGCATTTTATCAGTGGAAATTTTGCTACTTGGGATGTCCGATATTTTGCTGCCTATGTTTTCTTCACAGTTTTGTAAACTATGGTACCTCTATTGCTAATCACATATGCTATCGCTTTGATTGCTCTATAAATAATCAGGACTTTGAGTTCAGGTATATTTTACAAGTGGCGATTTGGAATCATTAGCTCAAAATTCTATCCTCACAGCCTCATTTTTAAAAAAAATATATTGAGCCTTAACCGGTTTGGCTCAGTGTATAGAGCGTTGGCCTGTGGACTCAAGGGTCCCGGGTTCAATTCCAGTCAAGGGCACATGCCCAGGTTGTGGGCTCGGTCCCCAGTAGGGGGGGTGCAGGAGGCAGCCAATCAATGATTCCCTCTCATCATTGATGTTTCTATCTCTCTCTTCCTCTCCCTTTCTCTCTAAAATCAATAAAAATATATTTTAAAAAATAATAAAAAAATATATTGATCTGAGAGAGGAAGGGAGAGGGAGGGAAAGATAGAAACATCAATGATGAGAGGGAATCATTGATTGTCTGCTTCCTGAATGTCCCCTACTGGGGATCAAGCCCACAACCCCAGAATGTGCTCTAGACTGGAATCAAACCTGGGACCCTTCAGTCACCAAACTGGCTGGGGCCACAGTTGCATTTTAACTGCATGCTCGGCTCCTCATGCACCCACAAGAACATACCTTTATACAGATACACTGAGCTCTACCAACCTCTGCAGAAAAGTGAAGCTATAACCAAGGTCTTCAGCCACAATTAATCCCACCTTCTCTGGCTAAATTTCTTTTTATCTCATTTTTCACTTAAAAATTGTAGGACAAGATTAGCTTCTTTCTTTACCTGTAAACTTTTATCTATAAGTAGCTGACTGATTGATTCGATTGGAGGAAGAAGCTCTTTCTAAAGCTCCTTTTCACCAACTAAGGAACAAAACTACAATCTTGCTAACACTGCTCTCCTTCAGGACTGAAAGCATAGACTGGCTCAATGAGGAGTGCCATCTGTACTCGCCTCTGAGACCCGATTCTTAAAGCTCACATGTTACCAGTTTGCATTTGTACCTATGGCCAGGACATTGAACTAATCAAGTGCCTAACGTTTGTATAAATTACTTTGACCCATGCGTCCAGATTCACAGCTTCGGTGTCCCACCAGCTCGGTCTAGAGAAGAATGAGAAAGTGGATATTCACTATTAGCCCGTATGCAAATGTCTTCCAAGGATATCAAAGGCAGACCATGTCTCTTTTTCTCCCTCCACCAAACTGGACATTCTTTGGAAATTCTTCATGATATTTTAATAATCTGAAATTTAGAACAGGTGGTTATGCATGAATCCCTTTAGTTCTCTGGGTCTCAGCTTCCCCCCTCTGTAACATAAAGGGGTTGAAATTAGATAATTTGCAGAAAATAATTAAGAGGTCATTAGACCAACCACCACTTCAATAATCGAATACCCTGTAAAAGATCCCTAGGAATTGATGTCTCTTGTTTTTAAAATTCAAACATGTAATAATCGATTCAATTTCTATATTTCATGGGTTAAATATTTACATGTGGCTTGTAAAGTGTCTAACTTACGAAAAATAAAGCTATATTCATGATTTCAAAATTCATCTCTATCTTTTCCAACAGGTCTGAATATTTTCCAATGGTCTGAGTATTTGTAAATCCATATGTTAAAAATCCTAATCCTCAAAGATGATGGTATTAGAGGTGGGTCTTTGCCAAGTACCTAGGGCATAGGGTGGAGCCATGAGGGTATAAGGGATTAATACCTCATACAAGAGGCTCCAGAGAGACCCCCAGCCTCTTCCACCAGCAGAGGACACAGACAGAAGGTGCGGCTGGAGGCCAGGAAGAGAGCCTCTACCAGAAGGTGTTGCGTTGGGACCTTGGTCTTGGACTTCCCAGCCTCCACAACTATAAACAATGAATTTCTATGGTTTACAAATTCACTGGTATTTTGTTATAGCAGACTAAGACATATAGCCTCTTATTTTCATTAGTTTAGTACCAACAAAATTTTACTTTGGTTTATGGTACTGAAATTAAGGCTCTTAAAAGTGGTTCCAAAAATTGGAATTCATTGAATTGTTTTTGAATCTTATAAAAGATATTCAACATTTCCTTAGAAATAATATATTTACATGTAAATACACATTTATAAATGCACACACAAAAAATACATTTATACACACATCTCTCCCAGGTATATCTTTATTTCCATAGTACATAAGGATGTCGCTGTAAGAAATTCTGACCCATAGACTGATACAGTTAACCAGGGAAAGTATTGGAATGTAGTTAATCCCCTTATCCACTTCCAAGACTATTAGGGGATGTAACCTATGCACCAATTACTCTAAAATGTTTACTGATTAGATGCCAAAAATGCATTGTATAAAAAGAGATGCAGAACAATACATATATAATATATATGGGGCATTTAAGTAATCTTTAAATGTCCAAGTAAAATAATATTGTACATACATAAAAATACACATGCAAAAATGAATAATGTTAGGGATGTATGTTTACATGTATGTATGTATATGCTTTAAAGTGTACAAAATCTAGTAGAAAGAGCACTACCGGACTTCTTTTTATTTGTTTAAAGTATTACACATGTCTCCTTTTCCCCCTCGATTGATCCCCCCAACTACCAAACTTCTAATAGTGGTTGCCCTGAATGAGGAAGAGAAATAGCAATAAAACTAAATTGTTATCTATAATTTTTGTGCAAGAAAACAGCAGAAACTTGATAAATTGTTAACAGTTGTTATCCATGAAGGTTGGCATGATTACTCTGTGCTTTGGGGAGACATCTTTTTGATCTCCCAGAGTATCCAATGCCCTGTGTAGTCCAGGTGCTTTTGGCCATTCTCAGGACCAATTCTTGGCTCTTGCTCAAGGAGAATGTTGGCCAGTTGAGAGCAGGGGCGTGTGGAGTGGTTGTATGGGGGCAGGAGACAGCTAATGTGAGTGGCCATCAGTGTGGCATTGGGTGTAGGCAAAGGGCAGCCCATGGAAAAAGATGCTGTCGCTCACGCAGCATCTTTTTACACCAAGCAAGGGCACTCATTTGTACACCAGCACTCTGTTGCTTGCAGTCCCCAGCCTCAGCCCCAATCTGTCTGCCAGTCCCTTGCATCTTCCCACCACAAGGCAACACTGGCTTGATGTGGATGCAGTCAGTCTTTAAATACAGTTTCTCAAATTAATTGATTCCCTCCATAAAAGGAGCTCTTTGAAATGACAGTGTGTAGAGTATTTTCATGCTTTATAAACTTAAATTCTCAATTATATCAAAGTACTTAAATTAAAAAGCACTGAAATTTTAATTTCTGAATAAAGTAAAATTCTGAATAAATTTGAGGTAAAAAACTAACATAAACCGTCTAAATACTTCAAAGTTCAACAGTGCATAAACTGTTTGCCTGATATGCCCTTTACCTTAAAATAAGTTCCGAATAAATACTTTGTAATCGTAGACTAAGTGAATTTAAAACATTTATGATTGTTATGTAACATATGCTTTTAAATCAGCTTTTGTTGTTGATTAAGAATTTGAATGCCTAATTGCATGAGACTAATTTCATTTTTTTAAAATGTATATTGAGTACCTACCAGGCAGCAATCAAAACAGGACCAGACAACCTGAAAACATATATAACATGATTTTTTTCATAAGGCTATGATTAAAAATAAAACTGACTCTCTCTTTTCTGGAATTATATCAGATCTTATTTAAAATATGCTATTTTAGGGTGAATTATAAACTGTCAGAATCCATGGTTATGAAAAGGGATTTCCAGATATTTCTAATGACTTGGAATTTGCGTTTAATCCAACAAACCACACTGACTATTGAATTTGTGTGTTTGTGAATATAAAGATTTATTGTTCCTGGAGGTAATTATTGACCTCAACATCTTATCAGTCAATATTTACCTCTCGGGCCAATAAATCCTGATATAACCTCATGAAAGTTAATATCTGTTTGATAGTATGCATGGAAATGTGTAATAGTTTGGTCACAGGCTTCTGTGTCATGCTGGCTTGTGCCCCTCTTCACATCTAAGGGCCATGGAGTCAGTTTTTCTTTTCCACATGAACAGAACAGAACACCGCTGATCGCTGTGACTTACCTGTTTTCAATCTAACATTAGATTAGAAATACACCACCCTTTAATTCTCTTTTGCATACGAGTGTTGCTTCTTCAATCAACTTGTGAGGCCCTGTTAAGCCTGAGACTAATTTAACGCTTTCGTGGCTTCACTCTTTGCTCTCGTAGCCCAGCTCTTCATCAGTGCAAAGAAACAGCCTCTGTGGACGGACACGTCTTCCAGCCCGTGCTACCCCCGGGGTTACCGAGTAGGTCACAGCCCTTCCAGAGGACACATCTCAGAACTCCTTCCAAACACAGGAAAGGTTCAGTCCTACCAGATGCCAGGCCAGCAGAAACGAGTATTTAAGAACGAGCACAATGTTTCTCACTCAGGAACGTCAGAGATTGCTGCTCCGGCGCCGTGCTGTAACATTTGATAATGTACAGGGGGCGGGGGGGGGGGGGGGGGGGTAGGTTTACAGGTGTGAGTATGGGAAACAGTTTACTTTTGTATTATTATTTATTAATTATTGTATGATTTTCCACACAAATAACTGTAAGCCTACTTTTGCCCACATTGTATAATTAGTTATAAGCCACACTAGTTGCCAAATACATATTTGTTGACTAGGACCTTATAGAGAAAAGTACTAATATAATTTTTGTTGTTTCATGGGCAGGTTCTGGAACATTGAAAGCACAGTACAAGGAGCCATGAGATTAATGCAGTCTTTTACGCTGATACTCAATGACATGGGCGAATAGGTGGGATCGAAGGGCTACCTTTCCAGTGGCTGTGATGTCCCCGGAAGGGTTTCCGCTTCTTGGCATTTCAGCAGCGCCACATCGCTGCAGAGAGCCTGATGAGAAGTTCCACCAGCTTTCATGGCCCGGGCTTGATTTCCATGTGAACATCTATTTGCCTTTGTAAACTTGCCTTTCGTGGCAAAGCAGGCAAAAATCAGATGCCTCTTCAAGCCTTCCTGCCTTGCGCATTGCCCAGCAGGCATTCCAGGCATGCAGGAGCAGCAAGCAGCAAGAAACTGATGTGGCCATGAGGAGCAGGTGGGCTCCGCCTTGCCCCTTCCTGAAAGGACAACCCCTGATAACCAGCAGGATGAATATCATAGCTGAGGAAGGCATCTGTCCCTTAGACTGCACACCTTGTATAGTGCCTGGTTAGGAAAGTGACACAGAGAGGGGCCAGGACACAAAAGTGACCTGACATGACCTATCCCGCCAGCTCAATGGCTGTGGTTGGAGTAGCAGTAATTTCTCTTGTGGCATTGGGTGCAGGGGTTGTACATGGGAGGGAAGAACTGGGATCTAAACCTTGCAGCAGACTGGATTGATTGCCATAAGCCCTGGACTGGGGGAAGTTTGCATGGATATTTGCAAGAGGCCAACTCTTTTCTAAGATCAGCTTTAGGTAAGATGCCTTTTACTCCTGTCTACACTGCCAACCCAAAAGATGAACCTAAGTTTAATACTCCTTTCTGTCCACAACCCTTACCATTTAAACCTCTAACATGTATGAGTCATTCACTGACCCAGCCATAGAGGACACTAACGCATGGTTAGAAATGACCAGATGGCTGCACCTGTAAGAAAAGAGATGGTTATTAGTGAGAGCAAGCTCGTGGATACACATTATTCCTGACAATCCTAAGGCCAGCGTCAGTGGTTTCGGGTCCTCTGTCATCCTGGAAAAAACTCACTACACACCCAGCTTACTGATGTCGGAGACAATAACGTCTGTGTCTACACGTTTGTGTCTGCCCAGCCTTTGGCCCAGGTTTAGTCCATTTGTCTCAACTGCTTGAGAAATCAGGTCTTTAGGGAAAAATCTCCCCTGCAACTGTGCTGACCCAAACCATCTCCTACTTCAGACTCTGGGTCATGAAGAGACTGATGAGAGATGGGAGAAGACAGACCCCGGAAACCATAGGTAGATTCAGAGCTCGTATTATTCTAGGGAAGTGCATCAGCAGTTCACCAGTTTGTGAGAAGGACAGAGTGGATGCAATTTGTCGTGATTTAGTTGTTGCAGGATTCAACATCTCTCTCTCACTATAAGGACAGTCCAGTGTTAGACTAGTGGAGCAGGAAAGGGTCCGTTGCCTGACTAAATTATGTCTGAATATCCTAATTCTTGACTACAATCAAAGACATCCACAGTTGGACATCTAATGCTTTTGCCATGAATCTGAATTCTGCCCTGAGGATTCTGGTGTTTCCAGACAGTGGTCAGTTAACATGATCCAGGTATCCCCTTTTAGGCTCATGCTTTACTGTCCAAATCTCCTAAGCTCAGGGTACAATTCTGGGGTTATTCTCTTCTTTGCCACCCAGAGGCTATGCACCCTCTTTACTATCTCTTCAATCTGTAGTCTGATTGTACCTCCCACATCACAAGAGGGTTAGTTATAATGTGTTTTTTTTTCTTAATTCTGTAAAGGGTAATGGCTTAGTCTTTCCCTGACTAGAGTCTTACCCTCCAGGACGATCCCCTAAAGATCTTTAATAGCTACCAAAGAATTCTGCTTGGTGCTCAGGATTTCATGAGACTTATTCTCAAGAATAGTCTGTGCCCAGCTGTGCAGCTCTACCTCAATGAAGTTTTCCTACGATTAGCTCTTTGATCTATAGTTGATTAATTATCTTCCAAAGGTCATTATGAGTGCCTGGACTGGTAGCCAGCTCATGGCAATAACTGCCATGCAATCAGAGCAAATAGCCAGTGAGCACCCTCTCCCCTCCCCCGGACTTCCTAGAGGAGTGCAAGTCAGGCAAAGTTCATGGAGTAAGACCAGTAGCACCGAGGCAGGTCATACACTGAACAGCTCCTTCATGGTGTAGTGGTGGGGCTGGGCTCAGTCCTGTCAGTGGGCCAGGATGGATTGCTTCCAGGCCTGGACCAGTTTCCATAAAAACTTGCAGCAGGCCTGCTCCTTCTTCAGAGACAAGACTGCAAGGGGTAATGTTTGGTCACATCTCCTATTGGTTCTGAAATACTTCTGGCCCCTCTGAGTGTGGCCTCAAATTCTGCCCGGTGTAGCAAATTACAATATAAAATTTCAATGAGTTCTGTTGATGTTTTAGAGAGAGAACTTAAAAAAATGGGCGATATAAATAATAATGTCCTCAAATTAATTTATTCATTTGTTCTTTAATCCATTCTTTCATTTAAATACTTATTGAATAGTGACTACTTTATCCAATATGTTGGGCACTTAAAAATATATAAATACAACTTTCAACCTCAAGGGTTTTATCATATAGGTTGAGTGAAAAAAGAAACACGCTTGTGTGATAAGATAAGTCAATGTATTTGATGATGACTCAAAGCCACAAAAATAATGAGATGTTAAAAGACAGGGTTGGCTTAAGAATCCAATAAGGTATTTTTTTGTTCATCACTACCAATACTTCAAATACCACACCCTAGACTAAGTTATTAAAAGGTCTCTGACTTGAAACCCACATCAGGCCCCACCTAATCCATGCTCCACATAGCAAACTGAAGAAAAACATGTTTAATGGACAAATCTTATGTCAGCCACTGCCACCTAACCCTACCCCAATTAAAATTCATCAACACTACCATTGTTTGTGGAATAATGGCCCCACCCACCTCTCTAGTGCCTTTTCAGATTGGCTCTTTCACTTAGATATATGCGTTTAAAACTCTGCTATATCTTTTCATGGATTGGTGACTCCTGTGTTTAGCTCTGAATTATATTTCATTATCTAGTTTTAACATAGTTTATTTATTCATTCATCTACTGAAGGACATCTTGGTTGCTTCCAAGTTTTGGCAATTATGAATAAAGATTCTATAAATATTCATGTACAGTTATTTTTGTGAACATAAGTTGTTAGCCAGTTAGGGTAAATACCAAGAAATATGATTGCTGGATCATATGGTAAGAGTACATTTAGTTTTGTAAGAAGTCACCAAACTGTGTTCTTAAGTAGCCTTACCATTTTGCACCCTCACCAGCCATGAATAAGAGTTCTGTTGGTCCACATTCTTACTACCATTTAGTGTAGTCAGTGTTCTAGATTTTGCCATTCTAATAGGTGGATGGTGGTATTTGCATTTCCATGCTGACATGATGGGAAGTTTTTCATGATATGCTTATTTGAGAGCATTTGGAGGTTCAAGCAGGGGAATGCAGCTACTGGTATACCCTTGGCCAAAGACCAGCCCTCTCTTTTGGGGGGAAGGTCATCCTCTTTGACCGAGGTTGCAGCTCTGGGAGGGACACACATGGATCAGTGAGGGAGGAGGGGGGCACCTGCCTAGCCAGCCAGATCAGCTGAATCAACCCTGGTGATAAATGGGGTGACAGATGTCGCAGCCAGATTGTCCTCACATCCATGGATGCTTATTTGACGTCTGTTATTTTCTTTGGTGAGGTGTCTGTTAAGGTCCTTAGCCCATTTTTTAATCATTTGTCTTCTTGGTGTTGAGATTTAAGATTTTATTGTATATTTTGGGTAATAGTCCTCTATTAGAGATGTCTTTCACACATAATTTTCTCCCAGTATGTGGCTTCTCATCTTAATGTTGTCTTTCACAGAGAAAATAAATTGATTTTGATTCATTTCAGTTATCAATTTTTTCTTTCATGGATTGTGCCTTTGGTATTATATCTTCAAAGTCATGACCAAATCCCAAGTTATCTAGATTTTCTCATGTTATCTTTATGGAGTTTTACAGTTTTGCATTTAATATTTAGTTCTGTGATCTATTTTGAGTTAATTTTTGTCAAGGGTATAAGGTCTATGTCTAGATTTTTTTTCTTTACATGTGCCTGTTTCTGTTTTTGCTCATTCTTTTATCCCTGGGATGGCCCATAGTGGGGACTCGAGGATTGAGACTAAGAAGAGGTCATTGTAGGCTGGAGTATCACAGGAGACTTCTATAAATAGAAAGTATTTGGGGGACTTTGAAAGAGACAAATTTTGATTGACAGGGAAGAGTGAGACGATTATAAAAGGAGGAATTTTGTGAACAAAAGCAAAGAAGCCTGTAAAAGCATGACACATTTAGGGTATGCAAGATTCACATTAGAAGTAAGTGGATGGAAAATTGAAAAAAACAACTATCGCACTAATAAGTTCTATTTTCCAGATATGGGCACAGTAATACCTTCCACACCCTGTGCTAACCTGTAACGCTGCTCCCACCATTGGGAGCAGATAGCTTGTCTCAAAGAAGTGCAGGCAAGGACCCTGACCTGGGGAGCTTCGTCTTCGTCTGCACCTGATCTATTTGGTGAGGTCTTGACCTTTAAGCTGGTAAGACTTTGGGGATGTCTTGGAAGGTTTTGTTCATTTTTGTATGTGTATGAATTTTCAACATTAAGTGGGTATTTGTGGTTGGTTTTGGAATGATGGACAGGGTAACATTTTGCCTTTTACTCTCCTGTTTCTTCTCTTCTACCTAAACTTCAGATTTTATAGGAAAAAAAAATATCCTCATGGGTTTGTAAATCAAAGACCACAATGATTTGAGCACTGAGTATGAATGAACCTAAAAAAGTTAACCATAAGAGTATGCTACCTTCACCGCTGAAGCACTCAGCGGTGAAGACACCATAACCTCACCCCACAACACCATCACCTCAGCTGGGTTTTCATCCTTTTACTCATGTTCCTCTCCGCATTATCGTGCCTGCCAGTGAAGTGGTGAGGAACCAGAGTTTCAGAGGCAAAGTGTGAAGGAGACCACAGCAGCAACTTCTCAGCCTATAATTACTTTTAAGAGGTGGAATAAACCCTTCATTTCAAAGAAGCAAATGATTGTGATAGCACAGTGGTGCACTTTAGAAAATGCATCAACTTTATTTAAGTTATGGATGACACAATTTTGATGTAAGTTGGCTGCTTTTACTTAGAAAGACATTATTATAATGATTTCACAGCTATTTATTTTAAATGCACACTAATGATTTTATTGTTTATAGTAATTGCAGAGCAGTTACCTAGAGCTGCATCGTTTAAATCTCATGCATATTGAACATTGTCTAGTGAGTTTAACAGTGCTCAAATGAGTTTAAATGAGATACACATATAAGTTCCAAAAGGTGAGGTTTATGATTTTTTTTCATTTTTTTTAAAAATATATTTTATTGATTTTTTACAGAGAGGAAGGGAGAGAGATAGAGAGTTAGAAACATTGATGAGAGAGAAACATCGATCAGCTGCCTCCTGCACATCTCCCACTGGGGATGTGCCCACAACCAAGGTACATGCCCTTGACCGGAATCAAAGCTGGGACCTTTCAGTCCGCAGGCTGACGCTCTATCCACTGAGCCAAACCGGTTTCGGCTATGATTTTTTTTTCATATCATTTTTGGTGTCTTTTATGTCAACGATACAGTAGAATGAAAGATTATTTCAGGGATTAAGCAAAATTGATGGGAAAATCTGATTTAAGCCCAAACTCTCCATGAGTTAACTTTCCACAGCCATTTCCATGGATTGTTTCCTTTGCTTCACTTCTCTTTCTATGTCAGGTTCTCTGAAGGAAAAATAGATAGTAGATAAGCATGTATTCTTTCATGGATATATTTCCATTTAAGGAATATCTATTAATGTCTTTCCTACCATTTTTATATCACTGACACTACACATGAAAACATACACAAAAATGATATTGGCTATGTCAATGGACTGAAAATTATCACTAGAACAATAATATAACTAATAAAATAATTATTATATTTTACTGTGTTTTATTCCATTTGAGTTTCTTCCAGAATCTAAAACATTTATCTAACCCTTGTTAGGTCAGTCTTGAGTCATAACTTATGTGCAACTGGATAGTATTGTTGCTACTTAGGAATCACATTAGAGTAACAATTATTTCAATCAAAATCCACCTTTATGCTTTTTAGAAAGATTATCTCACTGTTGGTTTATAATCCTTGCTTTCATTTCTCCTACAACTCCATTATTTTATCTGTTTTTTTTCTCTCACATTGTCAATAAATGATTATCAATCCTATAAGTTAAAAGACTTTATCTATGCTTTTTAAATTTATAATATTATTATTTATAGTATTTTGGCTACCATGTATAAGATATAAACTATTTTTATGAATCTAAAATTTTAAAATTAAAATTAATGTACTTTTCATTGTTCTCCCTACTAACTAGAGTAGACACTTTGGTGCTATCTTTGATTCTTTTCTCTTTCTCATTCCATCTATTCAGCCAAGCTTTCTCAGGGTAAATAAAGACAGAATAAGATAGCAAAGCCATAGTCAAACCACTAATCTTAATATTATTTACTTTTAACTACACATGAATAAATTGAAATTATACTTAAAGCATTGGAGAGAGCAGTTTAGTGTGAACAGTGATACTGGACACAAAATACAAATTAACATACTATTAAAATATTCACTGAGTCGCATGTGCATTTGTGTGTGTTTTTACTTTTTAATACAGAGGGGCCTTGACTTACGAGTGTCCTGACTAACGAGTTTTTTGAGATACCAGCTGTCTCTCGACTGATTTTTTGCATTGAGTTGATAGAATAATTTGAGTTAACTAGCTCCTTAAAGAGCTCGGTTTCTGAAAGAATTAAACTTGTAAGTCAAGGCCCCACTGTATGGTCTTTCACTTACGAAGTAATTTTATTCTTCAAAAATTTATTGTTCAAAGATTGACAGTGGTCCTTTCTAGGTCTTCACTTCTCCCACCTCAACACCATCATCCTCTTGAGCCCTAGCCATGCCACAGAAATCAACCTCTTTTTGCAAACTGATGTCCACCCACCCTGTATTGACTTGCACTGCTCCTCAGTTCAAAACATCTTAAAGTCCCCAGATTTTCAGAAAATAAAGATCCTCTCGGCCTGGCATTCAAGTCTTCAGAATATGGCCTCAGCTTAACTCCCATCTGCAAAACATCCACTCGGCCCACAGGACAGCCTGGCCTCAGTGTAGCATTTGCCTAAATTAACCTTCATGACTTTCTTCACAGTGCCACCTCCCACTCATCCGACCATACCTATCCTGAATGTACAACTTTCCAGAACATTCTCATATCAACCCAATCCACAGTGATCACTCTCTCTTGTAAGTCCCTGCTGCAACTTTCCTCCTCATCAACCACTGACACATAATTACATGCTGTTCTGTATCAAAGGCTCTTTTTTAGGCGTTTTAGTAAAATCACTTCAAGCAGAGTTTAGTCCTGAAAATGAGATTTTATCTCTTATTTTCTGGAGTCACCAATGTGCATAGCACAGAATCTTAATAATCACTTTAGCATATTAGAAGCATGGCTCTATAACTTGATATGGCATAAAATTAAGCAAAATCACTCAGGGTATTTTCCCCAAATAGATTCTGGTGTATAATCATTTTTTAATATTCAATTGATCTGAATAAATCACTCTATATTGCAATCAAACCTCAAAGATGTTCAAAACCAAAGAAAAAGTTCTGTAATTTGACATGCCCATGAGTAAGCAAGGCTCTTGGTGATTTATTTGAAGCTGAAATGTTTTCCCTGCCCTATTCATGAAATGGTGTATGTCTGAAGCACTTGGAAACTTCAGGACTAAAAATCAAGGTTGTTGTGGAGGATGCTGCTGCACTGGTTGAGGCACATGACCTCTTAGAAGGTGTCCTTCAAACTCAAAGGGACACCTGCAGTCATGGGTTGCTGGGCCATTACATTAAGGGAACCCATCTTCCTTTAGTGCAGCAATTTGTATACGTGTCTCTAAATCCTACCACATTCTGTGTGGTTCTTAATGGCCATTGGGCATACTTTGTGGGAATTACTGTAGCACTCACTGCCTCATAGCTGACTTGAAATACAAGCCTGTGAAAATAATACTTATACTACCATTGCTCCCACAGCTCAAATGACCTTTTTGCTAACTGATCTGCTAATTGGACATGAAAAAGAAGTATTAACAACAGTTTTTAAAAAGCTATTTGATCTTTTCTTTAAACAGGATGGAGCAGACTCACTTCTTCTGGCTTCTCCAACTCTAAGTACAACTAAAATCCCTGGAAATAGCAGAAGAGGCAACCAAAGGAGAACTTTCAAAGGTGGAAAGAGAGAGGAGAATTTTCTATGGACCCAGGACTAGAGAAACAACTTGTGGCAGGGCATTTAGGGACCACCCACCCAATAGCTGACATAAAACTAAGCCTGGCATCTCCCAAACTAGCAGCAGAAGAAGGTCTAGGTAGGCTCACTCCTCCAGAGGACTGAACTGGAGTCCCACCAACAGTACAAGGTGAGCTGATCAGCTCAGGAAAGGGAGAACAATTGTGGAACATGCTTAGTATCAACAACCAGAAGTGCTCTTCTTCCCCATCTCACTGGGCCTGAGACTGCGCTCCCCAGTGAGAGACATCTGGCAGCTGGGGGACTCCAGGTAAGTTACACAAAGTGTCTGGGCTTGCCATGAGGGGATCTCAACAAAACAAATGGCCCAGCCCAGAAAGCTTTATTATCCTATATAATAAAAGCCCAGCGACTGAACAGCAGAAAACCAGAATGACTAGTAGACCAGTCACTATGATGCGTATTGACCACCAGGGGGCATACACTCAACGCAGGAGCTGCCCCTGGTGGTCAGTGTCCTCCCACAGTGGGAGCGCAGCTCAGCTGACAGGGATGAGCAGAACTCCCACAGCGGGCTGATCCCTGCAAATCACTCCCCCCACCAGTGCACAAATCCCGTGCACCGGGCTTCGAGTCTCAAAATAAGTCAATATATATTTAGACATGAATGAAAATGGAAATATGACATCAAAATATGTAGAATGTAACCACAGCCATGCTAACAGGGAAAGTGATATAGTGGAGAAGAAGAAAGTTCTCAGTCAATAATCTAAACTCCTACCTAAGGAAACTAGAAGGAGAGGAGCAAAGTAACCCAAAGCAAGCAGAAGAAAGGGGATAATAAAGGTAAGAGGTGAAATTAAAGACAGGAAAACAAGAAAGATAGTGAAAAAGATATATAGTTGTGTTTTTTTTTTAAATAATAATGTTGCCAGAACTCCAACAAAACTGACAAAGATAAAACAAAAATTACTAATAGCAGGAATCAAGCAGGGGATATCACTACATTTTATGAATCTAATAAAAGAATTATAAGGAAATGTAAACAACTTTATGTTCATACATTTGACAACCAGAAGAAATGGACCAATTCTTCAGAAACCACAGGCAACCAAAACTCAACAAGGTGAAGTAAAGTCGTCTGGATAGGCCTATAACCACTAAAGAAATGTAATTTATAATATAATATCCTAAAAAAATTCAAGCCCAAATGGCTTCACTGGAGAATTCTAATAATCATTTAAAAATAAATTAACATCATTTTAAACAATTTCTTCCCAAAAGCCAATTAGAGGGACCACTTTTTAACCCATTTTATGAGGTCAGTATTCCTTTGATACTCAAACTAAAAAAAGGGGGAACAAAATGAGAATTACAGACTAACATCCCTATAAACTTAGATGAAAAAAATATTTTTTTAGAATTACATTCTTTTAAAAAATATATATTTCTTTATTGATTTCAGAGAGGAAGGGAGGGGGAGAGAGAGATAGAAACATCAATGATGCAAGAGAATCATTGATCGGCTGCCTTCTTCACACCTCCTACTGGGGATCGAGCCTACAACCTGGGCATGTGCCTTTGGCCGGAATCAAACCTGGAACCCTTCAGTTCACAGGCTGATGCTCTATCCACTGAGCCAAACTGGCTAGGGCAAACAATTTTTCAACTAAATATTAGCAAGTCCAAATTAACATGGTATAAAATGAATTTTACACCCTGACTAAATAGGATTTATTCTAGTTATACAAGGCTGGCTTAACATTAGGAATCAATCAATGTAAGCCACCATATCAATAAGCAAGAAAAGAAAAATCACCTGATCATATCAATTAATGCAGAAAAAGTATTTGACAAAATCCAACACCCATTTTTGATAAAAATTTTCATCAATTAGGAATAGAGAAAATTACTTCAAATAAAGAACAGCTACAGAAAATCTACAGCTAACAATATACTTAGTGGGGAATTATCTTTCTAAAAGTAGAAAGACAAAAATAACTACTTTCACTACCCTTATTTAACACAGAATTGAAAATTCTAGCCACTTTAATAAAGCAAGAAAGAGAAATAATAAAAATATATTCCAAAGGAATATATATATGTATTCAGGAATATATTCAAATAAACCCAAAACAGTAATTTGAAAGAATATATACATCCCTATGTTCATTGCAGCATTATTTGCAACTAGAGGCCTGGTGCACAAATTCGTGCACAGGTGGGGTCCCTTGGCCTGGCCAGGAATCGGGCCTGGCCAGCTGCGGGGAGGGACCATGAGAGGTTGGCTGGCCCCAGGAGGTTGGCTGTGGGAGTTCACTGACCACCAGAGCGCAGCTCCTGCATTGAGCGTCTGCCCCCTGGTGACCAGTGCATGTCATAGTGACCGGTCTTCCAGTCATTTGGTCGTTCAGTTGCTTAGGCTTTTATATGTATAGATAGCCAAGACCTGGAAACAGCCCAAATGCCCATCAATAGTGAATAAAAAGCTCTGGTCCATTTAGACAATAGAATACTACACAGCTGTAGAAAAAAAAAATCTACCTTTTGTGACAGCATGATGGACCTGGAGATTATTATGCTAAGGGAAATGAGTCAGTTAGGGAAAGATAAATACCACAGGATCTCACTTGTGTGAAATCTAATGAACAAAACAGAAACAGAGGCATAGATCGCTTATTTACCTATCTCCACCCAGAGAACTGTGAAATGCACGAGGACAGGATGATAGAAGAAGTGTTTTGAAACATTGCAAAAGGCAAAATTATCATTTGTCGGTGACTTAATTTGACAAATATTACTCTGGACCTACTATGTGTTAAGAGTTCAGGCTACTGAAATAAATTTAGTTATGTTATCTAAGTTGCTTTGATGTTGCAATAAAAATGCAATCCTATTGTTTCTTATATTTTGAAGAGAAACAATAAAAATACTTTTATAAGTTTCTTCTTAGAGACGTACAGGAGTTAATTAGAGGAATGGTGATGCTGTATGTTCACATCTTTAGAATTAAGCAAAGCTGTAAATTGTTATGAGATGGCAAACAGCATTCATGCGGGAAGTTAAGGTGGGGAATTAGAACACAATAACAGAATAACCCATATTTGGCAAAAATAGAAGTCTAGGGCTTCATTGTTTGGGGCTTCACTATTTTGGACAAATTTCTGAGCAATCTTTTGGATACACTAGTTGACATTAAAAATCCAATTGCCATTAGATTACCAAGGAAATATAAAAGTCACAGCTCTGACTCAAGTCTTCAATATTAAAACCCAGCGATAGAAATCATTGTTGATGTAGCAACAATGAAAGGAAGTATCCTGAAGGTTATGGGTCAGAGACTAAGGGGAATAGCACTGGCATTTAGAGAAGTAAAATTTGTAACTGGCTTTAATGATAAGGACAGTAGCTCTTCAGATAATACCTAAGGATCCTAGAGAGTCGTGCTGAACTCTCCTTCACCAACAGCGCCTGGGATTGTAAACATTCCTATAGAATATCAACTCTAACACCATCAACAACAAAAACAACTAACTTCTTGCAGGAGGAAAAACAGGTACACAAATTTACTAGATTAAAAAATCGTGCTAAGCAAAATAAGTCAGATGAATGAAACTCAAAAAACATCATATAATTTCACTTATATGTGGGATATAAAACTGAAAATAAAAAATGAATAAAAAGACAAACACACAACCAAACCTCACAGACACAGAAAACAGTATGGTGGTCACCAGAGGGAAAGGAGAGTGGGGGAGGATAAAGAGATCAAAGGGTGTCACATAACTGGTGATGGAAGATTCATCTTTGGCTGGTGAACATTCAATACAATATGCAGCTGATGTATTATAGGATTGTATACTTGAAACCTATATATTTTTATTAACCAATATCACTCTGATAAATTTAATTATTTTTTTGAAAAAAAATCAGAGACCATATACAGAATAACAAAAGAACAAACACTCATGCACTGCTGGTGGGAATGCAGACTGGTGCAGCCACTGTGGAGAACAGTATGGAGTTTCCTTAAAAAACTAAAAATGGAACTCCCATTCGGCCCAGTGATCCCATTTCTAGGAATATATCCCAAGAAACTAGAAACACTAATAAGAAAGGATATATGCACCCCTATGTTCATAGCAGCACAATTTCTAATATTTGGAAACAGCCTAAGTGCCCATCAGCAGATGAGTGGATTAAAAAACTGTGGTACATCTACACAATGGAATACTATGCTGTGATAAAAAGAAGGAATTCTTACCATTTGCAACAGCATGGATGGAACTGGAGAGCATTATACTAAGCGAAATAAGCCAGTTGGAGAAAGGTAAATATCACATGATCTCTCTCACACATTTGTGGAATATAATGAACAACATAAACTGATGAACAAAAACAGATCCAGAGACAGAGAAACATCGATCAGACCTTCAAACCTCACAGAGAAGGTAGGGGAGGGTGGGGATAAGGGGAAGATATCAACCAAAGGACTTGTATGCATGCATATAAGCCTAACAAATAGACACAGACAACAGGGGTTGAAGGCAAAAGTGGGGGGTGGGGGGCAATGGGAGGATAAGGACACATATGTAATACCTTAATCAATAAAGGGAGAAAAATAAATAATAAAAATAAGTTTAAAGCATCTAGATTTTCCCGGGTTTTATAGACCTGTTACAGTAAACAAAGAAGAAGCATGATCTCTTCTTCATCGGCCATCGTTCTGTTACTTTACTCATTTCTAAGTCCTGCTCTAGGAGCTTTAGTGTTTAAGTCAAATAAACACATGTCCTGCCCTCAAGGAGTGTGAAGCATAAATGACATGTAAGATTTTTGAATACAAACAAACTGATGTGTGGGTCAGCGTCAGGGAGAACTGCAACTCTTTCAGAAAAAGGCTCCAGGAGGTCAGTGTGATTTGCACAAGGGGATGTGAGTGGGGAGAGGGCAAGTGAAGCGAAAGCAATGGCAGGAAGTAGGGAGTGTATTGGGGAATGGCTGCTACATGGGGCCTGTTTTGGATAATGGTTAAAGATGAGGCTGGAGACAGGGGTAAAACTTTCAAAAAAAAAAAAAACAAACCCCAAAACCCACACATGCTGTTTACAGATTTTTTACAGCAGTCTCATGGGTGAATAGTAAAGGGTTCTGGTTGGAATGACAGTCAGATGTATTTGGGGGCAGATAATTAATCTGACAAATAAGTGCAGGACAGATCAGAACAGTCAGAAATTGACCATTAACCTTCCTGGAAAAACTAAATATGGCGTAGAAGTTACCTAATTGAGATCTGGGTCAATGATGGCAAATCAAGCCAGATGGACAGAAAGATGCCGCCTTCCAGGGGGGCCCGGCAGGGCATCGGCGTTAGCTTTGTTGCAGGGAGAGATGGCTGCAGGGAGAGGGCCCTGCAGGGAACAACAGTGAGGAAGATATTTAGTTTCTACTCTAAATATAATGTGGAAGTTGCCTCTTTGTCATAGAGATAGAGATGAGCCAGTTAAATGATAGTGAAGGAAAAAAAGAGGGAAAGGAATTAAGAGAATTCTATATAATAAAAGCCTAATATGCTAAGTGTCCAGTCTTCCAGTTGTTCAGTTGGCCATTCAACCAATCAAAGCGTAATATGCTAATGATATGCTAAGGCCACTCAACCACTCACTATGACATGCACTGACCACCAGGAGGCAGATGTCCAACAGGTAGGTTACCTTGCTGCTGGGGTGTGGCCGATCCGGACTGAGCGAGACAGGCCAGACAAGCTCTGGAAGCCTCCCGCGGTCCCTCCTTAGCTGGCCAACCCCCCACCTTCCTCTGCAGCCCTGATTGTGCACCAGTGGGGTCCCTCAGCCTGGCCTGCTCCCGCTTGAAACCCCTTGGGGGATGTTGGAGAGCCAGTTTGAACCCAATTCTGCAGGCCAGGCCGAGGGACCCTACTGGTGCAAGAATTCATGCACTGGGCCTCCAGTAATCATATAAGAGGAAGGAAGAAATCAGATAAAAATTCAGGATGAACGTAGACTTGGAAAAAAGTAGGATGTCTCCTTCTCCAAGACAGAAGAGAGGGAGGAGAAAATAAACAAAGACAGACCTTGGGTATTGAAATGATTGAAGTCTAATGAAACAATTGTTCACTTCTCACTTCAGGAAGTAACTATAACTTTGCAGTATGAATAATAAAATGAAACAACAACAAAAACGGAGTCAAAAAGAAATAGAATTTCTAATTTAAAAAGTAATATGGAAAACTGTCCTCATTTTGTGCAGGTTCTTTTCTCATTCCCAGCAGATCTTAAAAACATACTAAAGGAAACTTTGCACAGACAAACAAAATCAAAGTCAGCGTGGGATTGGGTCAGGCCAGGAGCAGAGCTCTGTTTCTTACACTTCAAGATCTATAGCAAACATAAGTGGACATGTGGGGGGAACAACATCCAATTATTAATGTGACTAATTGTAATTTTGAGTGGAAAATGTTTTCAGAATAGATATGTGTCACCATCCTTCTCTATCTTCAAATGTCCTTACCTTCACAGTTTCAAGTTCAAGAAAGCTAAATATGTTAATGGGGACAACAATTAATGGAGAATCCTTGAATTATGAATAGTCAGAGGTCCTTTACCTCACTCACTGCAGAAGTCCACTCATATTTATTGGTCCGCTGCTGTCTGAATCACTTCAAATATGGCAAGTTCACTCTATTTCTAGAAACATCATTCTATTTAGAGAGAGAGTTTCCTTTTTCTATTTATATGAAATCTGCCAGCCATTTCTGGAGTCAGTGGAATGAATTTGTTGGCATTTGAAGAAGAGAGCTGCACCCACTTCCAATGTCTTAATCTCTCCACACTAACTCTCCCTCCCAGGCCTCTGAGTGAGTGACCCTCTGCCCACCCGGCACGTTCTGAGTGCAGTCACATCAGTCTCCTTTCCACATGGAGGGGAACCCATCATAGCCACAGACGCAGGTTCCGCCACCTCCTCCCAGTTTGATGCTGTATCTATTTCTACCACTTTGGCCTTCAGTTTTAATTTCCCACATTGCTGACTCATCAAGTATGGCCAAACCGTCAAAATACTCCATGGGCTTCCCTGGAATTGTCTGCCTTCTGTTCAGTTAAGTTGGGAGCTTGCAACTAGTTTTGGCAAAAGGATTCCGAAGGAAAGTGAAGTGTGTCACTTCCTGGGCGAGGTGATGAGGAGCCACTGTTCTGTCTCTGTCCCTCCCTCCCTGGCCTCCAGCGGCCACCTGGAGGGTATCAGATGCAAATGGAGAAAGGACACCTAACTCGCTTCAGCAATGAATTATTTTACTGTTAAGCCACTGATGTTTGTAGAAATGACTTATTTATATATTTTAAAATATTTATGTGTTTTTATGCATAGTTTATCCTATTCTGACTGTAATCAGCAAATATCCATACCATTTTCCCACATGAACTTCTTTAAGCTACATCTTCTTCCTTTTTCTGTTTGAATTTGATTAACAGTTTAGCTTAGAACCTGAGACAAGGAAGAAGATATTGTAAGTTTCCTCTATAAGGTAAAAATAAAAGTGATTTTAGAAATGTAGGTAATGTTTTTTTAAGATAGCACCACATACCCTCACTATGCTAGTTCATGCTGAATCAAAAAATAAGTCTAAAATATTTTAAGTATTTCAAGAATCCTGGCTGTTTTGGGTTTTGATGCTGAGAAATCACTTTAAAAGTAAGCAACCATTCTAACTTTAAAAAAAAATCATTTCCAAATACTCACACATAGGTTATAAACTAGATAATGTCCAGATATATTTCATAAAATGCTGATAAAACAACTTATCCTTTGCCATTTAGCTTTATCTCCTCCTCCAGAAGCCCCAGCACTAAAAATAGGGTGCTCTGGGACATGATCTGTCTGAGAACAGGGGACATTTCATAATTGTGTCTTCCCCTGGGCCGAGGCTGGTGCTGGGCAAGTCCTAGCACTCAGGGCCCCGTGGAAAAGCACCGCTTTAGACCCACATGGGCTTCAGCCCAGGGCCACTCCTCAGTGTTACAAGACAAGCCATGGAAACTTTTGGGGCCTCCAGGTTCACATCCCTATGTTTAGGTACAATAACTCCTGCTTCTCACGGTCTCGAGCTCACTTCTCTCCTCGGAGTCAGAACTCATGACAGCAACTTCCCTTCTTTATTTTATTTTATTATCTTTTTAGCTTCCAAATTATTTTTAATTCACTGAGCTCCTACTCTTATTTATTTATTTATTTATTTGTTTGTTTGTTTGTTTTATTTTTTTACTGTTGACACTATTACAGATGTCTTCCATTTCCCCCACCCAGTCTCCATCCTCCCTCCCCTGGCCTTTGCCACACTCTTGTCTGTGTCCATGGGCTATGCATAAATGTTCTTTGGCTAATTTCTTTACATTCTTTTATCCAGTCCCACCCTCTCCCCCACTCTCTTCCCCTGGCATTTGTCAGCCTGTTCCATGTATCTATACCTCTGGTTCTATTTTGTTCATCTTATGCTAAGTGAAATAAGCCAGTCAGAAAAATACCATATGATCTCACTAATATGTGGAATCTAATGCAACTTCCTTTCTTATACTGTCAAGCAAATGTCTAAACATTCTTTCAAACAGAGCCACACCTTGAAACCGGTCCCTCTTCTGTGGGTTCCCAGTTCATTGTATGTCAGCTATAGGCTCAGCTCTTCCAGCTTTCTTTTCTCTCTTTCTCTTACACCCACATATAATCCATCAACAAGCTCTGCTTACCAACGTCCAGGCTATATCTCAGCTCCATCCATGTCTCTCTTCATTGCTTTCTGACTGACTCCTCTTTCCCATGCTCACTCTTTACTGAACAACCTCTTCAAAGAATAATATTTCTGAGACATAAATCAATAAATCCTACTTAAAAATCACCAATTGCATTTATGAAGGTTCAGTAAAAGAAGGCAAAGAAAAATAATTCTAATGGAAAATTAACGGGAAACATCCCACCTCTCTCTTCAGTGTTGAAAACAAGAGCTCTGATATTAATGGGAAAAGTTGTTCAGTAGAATCAGCCTAAAGGATAGAACTAAGCAGGCTATGCTGAGAAGATATGGACTTAGAGAAAACCATTGACAGACCCAAGTGTCAACATGAATTCATTGAAGTAATATGTGGGCACAAAAGAATTATGGTCTTTTGTAGTAGATGTAGATGTGCTGAGAAGTAGGCTGCAGACAGGAAGCTGGCAACAATCATCTAAAAGGGAAAGTTAAAGACACTGAAAACACAAGAGCTGGTGATGTAGATAGAGAAATACAGCAAATCTGAGGAGGCAGTGAGAAGCAGAACAGTGTCATTTGGTGAGTGACGGGATGTGAGCCCTGTGGTAGTGGTTCTTTAGGACCGAGTCCAAGAGGGAGAGGGAGAATCTGGGTAAGGACCCGGAATCATCTCTGCAGTCGGGCACACTGCCTGCGGCTCAACTAACATGTGACCACTCACTTAGCAATTGAAGATGTTAAAATATGCCTACCAAGCTTTTTTGGGTAAAATGTGTTTTTCATTTTTTCTCAATTTTTTATAATTTAAATATAAAGTATTTACAATCTTGTCATTTCAAAATAAGTCAGAAACTAGCTACCCTGACCTCACTTCTTACCATCAATAACCAATTTTCTGTGAAAGTTTGTGGGTCATTAATATTCCTTCAAAAAAAATACATTAACATTCTTTGCAAAATTGTGTAATGACTAACCTTAACTATGGACCCTGTAATTAATAGCTGAGTAGTCAAGGATCTTGAAAAAATTATTTCTCAAAAACTTAGTAAATTGACGGATTGAACATGGTTAACTCATGTTAAGCTTGAAACTTGTGTGAAATTTAATATCGCTCTGTTGTTGTTAACTCCAGGCTTTCCAATGGATTCAGATCTGAATGTGTGTTAGCCAGGCTCTGACCTGGACCATGAATTAAACTAAAATAATCTCCTTTTGCATTTAATGTTTTGTCTTGGCTCTTTGACATTAGAAATGAGGTTGTATCCTCACCAAGTAATAGTCTTGCCTGAAGATTGTAATTCTCCATATCAGAGTTTTGTCAGGTTCATCCACCCATTCTTCCACCTTCTCTGTCCTACCTGAGTTCCTAACATAGTGCCTGATATTTACTAAAGATTCAGTACACTACTCACAGTAATAGTAATAATGAAAATAATAATAGTTAACATCTACTGAGGGTTTTGAGTCACATAAGACTTTTTATTGGCTTACAAAAACAAAATCCTGAAAGAGGCAGGTGTAATATCAGGCTTTGGATCCATTTCTCTTGGCTTTCCCCTCAGGCTTATACAATGGCTGCTGTAACCCCGCACATCCCGTCTTCAGACAACACCTCTAAAATCAAGAATGAAGAAAGAACTTTTTCTAAATACATTTTATTACTTTTTCAAGGGAATGTTTTTCTCCAGAAGCTCCATGAGACTTGTCCAGGTCTCAGGAGGCCCATCCATCTCTTGACCAATGCCTGGCAGATGCAAAAGTAATGAGGTTTTTACAATGGACTTGGTCTCTTAAAATCTCTCCCCTGCCCAAGCTGGTTTGGCTCAGTGGATAGAGCATCGGCTTGTGGACTGAAGGGTCCTGGGTTCGATTCCAGCCAAGGCCACATGCCCGGGTTGTAGGCTCAATCCCCAGTAGGGAGTGTGCAGGAGGCAGCTGATCAATGATTCTCTCTCATAATTGAAGTTTCTATCTCTTTCTCCCTCTCCCTTCCTCTTTGAAATCAATAAAAACATATTTAAAGAAAGATCTGGTAGAGAAAGCCACCTACCCTGGGAGAGAAATCCACCTACCCTGCCACCTTCTTACTCAAACTCAGAAGAAAAAAATCTGATTCTCTAGCTAGAGCTAAGGGAAGGAAGCCCTGGGCCGAGCACTGTCTGCCCAGGTGGGGGCCATTAGTATTCTCATTGACTAGATGAGGAAAGCAAGACTTTGGGGGATAAAGTAACCAGCTCAAAGTACACATCAGGCATGTGGCAGAGATGGGACCTGAACCCAGTCCTGCTCAAAAAACTTCAGAGCCCAAATTTTCATCATGTAAGTTGTGCTGTTTTTCAATGAATCCGAAGCATGGTACAATCCCCAGGCCATCCCCTGGGAAACAAAGAAACTAGCACTCTTCATTTTGAATCTTCCATAAGGGATCTTCTGGATTTCACTGGAGAACAGAACTCCAGAATGGGCCAAGGCCAAGGTCCTTCGTCACTCCTGGACCAGGGAAATGGAGCTGCCCCTCTGGAGTGAGGCCATCAGGCAGAGCAGAAGAAGGGGAGGTCTTCCCTGCCACTCCCCTACGAAGGAGGGGACATCCAGGCTCTGAGGGGTCCCAGGAGCTCTTGGCTTTCTCTTACAGCGGTTCTCAACCTGTGGGTCATGAACAATGAAAATACATCCTGCATATCAGATATTTACATTACGATTCATAACAGTAAAATTCATAAGCAAAATTACAGTTATGAAGTAGCAACGAAAATAATTTTATGGTTGGGGGTCACCACAACATGAGGAACTGTATTAAAGGGCCGAGGCATTAGGAAGGTTGAGAACCACTGAAGACTGAATGTGGATGGGAGTGGAAACAAAATTCTTAGGGCCATTGTGCCTCTTGGAGAACTGACTCCATCAGAAGGAAACAGGAGCGTTAGCTCAGGTCCAGGCAGAGGAAGCATCATCGGCCTGCCCACCACTCCCGCTGTGGACCTCTGGGTCTCAACAGCTCTACTGCCTAGGAAAGAAAAGCCTGCAGATCACACCTGCAAATGCATCTTGCCCTTCTTAGTCAGGTCTGTAAGACCTTTTATCATTTCATCCCTTTCCCTAACTTGTTTTCTTCAATCCTCTTAAGAATGCATATTACCTACCCACTTGTGTTTTCTTATTGAATGTCTATGACTAAATAACATATACTGTCTCTCTGCTATAATAGTTTCATTTATCCATGAAAGTGTTCAATAAATGTTGCTGGTTCAACCAACTAAGTGTTTGCATGTGCAAACACAGGTACACACACGCGCACACACACAGATAAACACACACACAGAGGTTAGATGAGAATGCACCACATATCCACATATCAAAATAATTTGCAAATGAATAAATCTTTAAATATTAATATAAAAAATAAAGCAATGAATCTTCCAAAAAGAAAGACATATGAATTTTAGATCACTCCTTTTGAAAACAGTTTGGTACAGGGCGCCAAAAATAGAAACCATAAAAGAAAAGATTGTTAAGAAATATAAAGATTAGACATGTAAAAATCACTGTAAAAATGTAAATGTTTCTAAATGTAATATATATTAGACAAATGGCTATTAGTTTTAATATAAACAACCCTTACATGTCTCACAAATGACTGGCAGTAGTAAGAAATATGTACAAAGACTTTGCAATAACTAATTCCCAGAAAATAAACAAAATTCCAATAAATATATTGTAAAAAGGTCAGCTTTTTTTGTAATTAAAGAAGAACAAGTTACAATTAAGTGTAAGATTTTTAAACCACAAAGTGCAAAGTAAAAACTCCAATTATAATACCCATTGAGTGAGGGTTCAGAATAATGAGACTCTTGTAGTAATAAAACCATCAATTGGTTCAGCTTTTCCAAATGTACAATTTGGCATCACATGCATTATACTAAAGTACTTTAAATATAGATCTATCTGCCCCTTGATTTAATTATTCCACCTTTATGAATTTATCCTTAGGAATTTCCTTAAAAATATGTTTTCACTGATTTCAGTGAGGAAGGGAGAGAAAGAAATATCAATGATGAGAGAGAATCGTTGATCAATTGCCTCCTGCATGCCCCCTACTGGGGATCAAGCCCACAACTCGGGCATGTGCCCTCACCAGGAATCCACAGGTTGATGCTCAGCCACTGAGCCACACCAGCCAGGCAAGAAACTATTAGTAAAAATTTGCCTGCAGGAATTTTTATTGCAGCATCGTTTAAGACAAGAAAATAAATATCCTATATATTCATCAATCGACAGTTAAGTTATTTAAGGTACATACATGAGTTTAAATTCAATGCAACCATTTAAGTGGAAAGTAATAAAACTAAATTTTGTAGAAAATGTTCACAATATATTGTTATTAACAAAATAGTTTTCATAAGTACATTTAAAAATGTGTGTATGTATATATGTACTATTATAAAAATGAAAGTTCTTTTGCATATTTTCCCTTTTCTCTAAATTTTCTATAATGAAAACGTATTACTTTGCAATAAAAGAAAGTTGAGTTTATCTGATCCACCTTCCCAGGCCTTCTTTGCATATGATCTTCATAAATGTCCTCTTATTTCCCCACACAGGGCATTCCCTCTTAGGAAGCCTATAGCACTCGTTGTCCATGTGACTCATACTAGTACATACTTAGGAAAGCCCATCTTATTCTAAGCTTTATTGTCATGGTTACTGTCTTCTGTATAAGGTTCATCTTTTTCATTATGCCATCAGCTCCTTAAAAGGCGAGAACTTGACATTTGTGTATTCTCTATAAAATACTTAGAAAATTAATATGTGTCAGGAAACTGAACCATTATAGTGAAGACTTTGTTTTATCATAACACTTTCTGAATTACCTACCATGTGAAAACAAATCTTACCAATGCATGAAGAGCAGGAGTGATGCTGTCTTTTTACCTGGGAGGGAAATTGCAAACCAAGGTTTAAAGCTACATCTAGCTTATGTCAGAGCAAAGACTAAGCCCAGCTTTCAGAACTCTAGTCCTCATTTCCCCCCACGTATCAGAAATAGCAACTGCATTGCATGCGGTGGGGATTGTTACAGTAAAGACAGTTTGTGACTCATACCTCCCAGTATCAATGGTTTTTATATAGTTTCCTCCCACAATGACTGTAAAGTTGGTCATGTGACTTGTCTTGGCCAATGGGACATTGGGAAATGTGATCCTAGCAAGAGCTTGATAAGTGCTTGCGCCATGAGTTTTGCTTTCCTGGGACACTGCCAGCATCATTAAATTTAAAAAAAAAATCCTGGCTATCAAGCTGGAGAGGACACAGGAAGGGAACCAAGTTGCTCTAGTCAACAACCTCAATTAACTTCCAGGCATGTGAGTGAGGTCGTCTTGAAGCATCAAGCACCCTCCCCGTGAGACAAGTGGACAGCAGTTGATTAACTAACCCAGGCCAAGACCAAACCCAAACCCAAACCAAATACACAATCATAAGCAAATAAATAGCTGTTGTTCTAAGCCACTGGATCTTGGAGCAGCTTATTATTAGTGGTACACATACCTATCATCACCTTTGACCCCTGCTGCTGCCCCAGCTGACCTGCATCTATCAGAGTACGCCTAATGGGTCAGCAATCTCCCACACTGCATCCTGACTTGACGTGGAATCCTTCTCAACCAGGACTCTAATCAGCCCCTGCCACTGGTGGGACCTAACACAGAAGTTTGAAACTCTGCACGCCCTGAATAAATGATGCTTTCTCTTATTTAATGGAGCAAAATGAGATACGGTAGATAAGGTTAGAGTAAGAGTGCAAACCTCTCAGATAGTTCCAAAATTTTGACTGAGTTAAATTATTTTTTATTTATTTTATTTTTAAATTTTATTTTAGAGACAGAGGAAGGGAGAAGGATAGAGAGCTAGAAACATTCAAGGAATTGGAGGGATTGTGCCTGCAACCTGGGCCTGTGACCTGAGTGGAAATCGAACTAGTGACCTCTTAGTTCATGGGTCGAAGCTCAACCATTGAGTCACACTGATCAGCCTGCATGAGGTTATATTTTACAACCAAGGGAGTCCTGCTGCTAAGTCATCCATTCATAATTGCACTGTAAGATGGGTAGCAAGATGTTTGGGGCTTACCTTCATAGGAAGAGTGGACTGGTAAATGATGACCTACTACTCTAGTTTGGGAAGGAAAGAAAGTGGGGATTGAGCAATATTTACCACTTGCTACATATTCTATACACCTCCCTATCCCTGATTAAGCACAGAATTTAACATAAAAATCATGGACATTTCAGTGGGAGCCAGTTTGGTGTCCAACTTACTTCGGACAAGTTTGGCCATCTGTGCCTAACTTTTCTCATCTGTAAATTGAAGACTGTTCCATCTGTCCCTTACAGGGATATTATTGCAACAAATGAGATAATATGCATGAAAACATATGATTCAGAGGAAAGTGGCTGTAATTGTCATAATTCAAGAAAACACAGAAATCAACTTGTGTTTATCAAAATATGATATATCTTTTGATTACTGTCAATTGAATTTCTACTAGGTGTGTGAATTTAAATTTAGTTTACAATGATTTTAATGAAGTCATAAACTCATCATTCTCATATCAGTCCAGCTGCTTTATTAGTAATTTTTATCAATGAATCTGCTGTTCTCTAGTAATTTCAGTTTGGGTAGAATCCTGTTTAGATACAGTTTATGCGGATTGGAAACTGGCGATTGCAGTGTTTCTCTGAGAAATCACTTTGTTTTCTGCCCTAAAAGGAAATTCTCTGAAGTCAATGAAAGTTTATAAAACAAAAGATTAATCAATAAAATTTTGTAAATAAAGCTGTCATATCTTCAACTAAAACATGTTTTTAACATGAATTTAATTTTAACTGTTCTAATAGGTAAACTTTTCAGCTACCTGTGACTTAATGGAAACTTTTTCTTCAATTGAAAACTCAAATATAAAAACATCCCTGGTAATTAAAAAATCATATGATCAGTTTTAAATCTCAGAAATTTTGTCACCAGAAGTAAAATTAAACATTTCAGAAATCTTGAGTTTGCTCCTCAAACTAAATTAATAAGAAAAAAAGAAAAGACTTTCATGTCATTTATCATTTTAAACAGTTTAATTCATAAAGTCAGCAAAATAAAATAAAGCTATGGAAATATATAAATAGTTCAAGCCAACCTCCCCCTTTCATTTCTCTCAGATGATTTGTTTGAATCATTTTGTAATTGCCCAATTTTTATACTCCTTTCTGTCCTGTGCAAATGCACTTCCTTGAAAATAACTTTTAAACTACAACCTGAATACAACAGTTTCATAGCAACTCTCCTTTTTAATACTGTAGGTTTTAACTTTATCCATTTGCCTATTGAAGAGAACTTGGGGTGAAAAGGGTAAAGAGGTTAAGCCAAAAAAGAACAAGTAGACAGCAGTAGACAGCAGTATGGTGATCGAGGGGGGGAGGGGCGGGTAACTGGTGGCAAAAAGAGACCTTACTTTGGACAGTCAGGTGCGAGGCAGTGTGCAGAGGACGTGTTATTCAGTTGTTCACTTGAAGCCCAATAAATTCAATAAAAATATATGTTTTAGCTTTTTTATCTCTAAGTTCTTCCCAGCCTCGGGAGTGTAGTTGGGCAGATATTAGTATTACCCAAATTTTAGGGGTGAAGTCTGGAGAGATTGCTCGGAAGAAACATCATCAGCACTAAACCCAGCTCTCGGGACTTGTAGCCTGGGCGTGGCCAGGCGTTGTCCCAGGCCACCTTCAGCAATGCTGACGACTGGAAACAGGAGGGACCACAAAGCTCCCTTCCAAACCGTGTGGTTAGCACAGACGGGCCTCGCAGGCCGGGCACGGAGTCAGCCCGGCCTAGAGCAGCTTCCTCTGGGGCCAGCAGCACTGCTGGCTGGGAAGTGGCTGCGCATCTGAAATCCCTTTCCACGAGGCAGTGATCGACCTAGGTCTCCAGCAGTTATTCTCTGGGCCCTGGCGTTCTCTCCATACTCTACGCTTCTGCTTTTCTAGGGGTCGGGCTTCATGGGGAGAGAGCAGCCCGTTCAGAAGACACGAGTGCCCCGTCCTTCCCGGGCTCCCGGGTACAGCCTGGGCCAACGGCCCTGATTTAATCCCATCCTCCAGGCCAGTGTGAGTCACAGCCTCTCCGAGGTGCCCGTGCCGTCTGCAGGGCCTGAGCAGGTGGAATAACGTGGGCAGACTGAGTCCAGGAAGGAGTAGACCGTCCTAACAGAGCGATGGAGTAGCTGCCCTTGGTGGGACTGGATTTGACCAAGAGAAGCTCTGTTGAAGCCACCAGGGCAGGAAGACCTAGAAGGAAATCTCGCGGGTGTTGGCAGGGTGGGGGGACATGGCCGAGCAGGAGCATCTGTGCCCCAGGCATGAGCTCTCTGGTGGGGAAGAGAGGGCAGTTTAACAGTTTGTCTGAGACCTCCCCCCCCCTCCCCGTGACCCCGATCTGATCCTGACTCATCAGAACCTTCCACCTGAGCACCTCTGAGAAACTGAGTCTCAGGCAAGAGCTCCCCAAACCTGTAGTCCCCCCCCCCCCCTTTAGTTAGCTAGTGCCCCACAGTATTTATTTTAGAAGAAAACCAAGGCATGTGCCCCGGACTTAAGGAGAGGATAGTCTTGTGCCAAGTCCTATCTGTCAGGAGCATGTTGCTGTGGCAGAGCCTCTGAAATGTAAAACATGGAGCAGAGGATTGGTGTCCAGGTGGAGAGGAAAGAGGCTCATACAGGGGCCATTGCCAAATGCAGGTGTTTGCTCTTGGAAGGCTGTCAATCCGCAAACAGTGCTGAGGGTCTGCCTCTCTGCCCTCCGCTTAGGGCCCAGGGTCATGGTGAAAGCATGCAGAGAGGCAGAAGAAAAGAACTATATAAATACCAATCAGCATCCCAAAACTACAATGTTTGTTTTCTCACATGGGAATTATCCTGTGGAGGGGGTGGGAAAACATAAACATATATATGAGCTAGTCACCAAAGCGGGTAACTGAGGCAATAACATTTTTTCATGGAAAATGATCACAGCAAATTCAAATGTTCACCCAAAATAGGTCATTGTCCGAGATCCTGCTTGTGAGTCACAATGGCACAATTCAGCTTAGAAGCTGCGGTGTGAGGCGACATCTCCTCCCTGAGGATGGGTCTGTGCCTGTGCCTGGATGCCGGGGGCAGGGCATGTCCTCAAAGGTGGGAACATGATGCCACCACAGGGGTCACACCACCTGACATACCTGATAGACTCATGTCATCCTGGACTTGGGGGCCTGATCAACAAAACGAGTCCAGGGGGCCACATTGTCATCTAGCGCACTTTCCTAAGAAAATGTCCCTTCATTTATGTAACTCAAGCCCAATTTTCTCACTCACATCTTTGTCAGGAAGAAAATAAGGAAAAACAAAGTTAGAAATATAAAAATTAAACATGGCGGAAGCTCATTTCCTGGGTCTCTGGGAGAACCATAAGATGGTATCTCAGACAAACCAGATTAACCAATAAAAACCTCATCATATACAAGCTCTAGAGAGATACTCAAATTTAACTGATCGTGTCTATTTCTTTTTACCTGGGAAAGAGCAATAAACTATACCTGAGAATTATCCAGGTCCATGGCCTGGTTCCACATTCTGCAAGAAGTAACTACAGAATCCGTGGCAAGTCTTCTACCCTGTCCCTTTCCTCGCCCATAACCAGTGACAATATCTTGCAAATAAACAGCGGTAGCTCTCACAAACCTACTGACTGCTTCTGGACTTAAAAGCCCCAAATCTTCCAGGTCTAAGAGCCTCAAGCCCCAGCACAATGTCAACCCACCCACCCCACTCTCACAATACATAACACACTCTGAGTTTGCCTCAAATCCATACTGATTCAGCCCCCAGTACAGTTTGCATAAATTATGTAATAAGCATCTGAGTCCTTGAGGACTTTCAACACACTGAGTTAGAAATAGGAAATTATTGTATGATTGTCAATCCCTGTTTCGACCTTAGTCAAATTCTCTTTTTCTGATTGTGTGATGTTCTGGTTATTACATTCAATCCTAGACCAATGCAATATAGGTTAAAAGTTTGAATATTCCAACTACTTTACGCATTCCCACTCCCTATGGTTACATGAAAATCTAGACTTGTGGTTCTAGGAGCATGGAGTTGGGGGGAAAGCAGCACCTTTTCGTCCTCCCTGTCTTCTGAGTGTCTTCCTTTGAGGTTGGACAGATGGGGCATCCTGGAAAGCTCTCTGGAGGTGGTGATGCCTGAAATCTAGGTAAGTAACGGCAGAGAGCCAAGATGCCAGGTAAGGGAACCAGGTATTGTTCACATGGCAAGCACATAGGGTCCACATGGGCATAAGCTTCATATGAGAGGCAGAGGGACACCTGCCAACTTCTCAGAAAGTAGAAACATAGTTAAATGGTAATAATGTGAAGTTTTCTATATAAATATTGAAATGTGGCATGGCTCTATTTTTCTCTTCTGATGCAAATATATTTTTTATGAAAAGAGAAGTTGAAAGTAAATGAAAATTATGAGCACTTAAGTAAAACTGAGAGCTCATGATAGCAATAAAAATTTATCATTTCTTCTTCTTTTTGCTTTTTTAAATTATTTTTTCATTTACTTTCCATATTATTTTGTAGTAATCTCCAGTGTATTGCATAGTGGAAAGACCAGCCGTGGGCAAACTACGGCCCGCGGGCCGGATCCGGCCCGTTTGAAATGAATAAAACTAAAAAAAAAAAAAAGACAGTACCCTTTTATGTGATGATGTTTACTTTGAATTTATATTAGTTCACACAAACACTCCATCCATGCTTTTGTTCCGGCCCTCTGGTCCAGTTTAAGAACCCATTGTGGCCCTCGAGTCAAAAAGTTGGCCCACCCCTGGGTAAGACAATCATATACTTTACAATAAGTATGTCAAACTCAAAGGCTAACATGGGCCAAATAAACAAGGTTGAAGTTTATGTGGGCGGCAAAAAATCAAAAGCTTCCATTTTCATAGAAACATAGGTTTATTTTGATAGAGACATGCTGAATACAAAGGGATGAAATAAATGAGTAATTGTTAACATAATAGAACATTTTAATAAAAATTAATATTTTTTCTCGAACATTAACTTACCAGGCACTGAATAACTGCACAAATTAATAAGTGTAACTCAAATAAACCTATTTTTCTTGTTCTCTGAAAGTGAAATATTTCCTGTTGCGCACACCAAACAAGTCAGTCCAAGACTAATGACGTACGAATCAGCTGCTAAAATATTCACTGCTAGTATATATTAGTGGAGAGAAATGGTGTGCCTGCGCTTAAGGCATGTGAGGGAAATGAATGCAACATGATTATAGTAATCAGTCATTATCTCCTTTGTTAACTTTATTCCTAGGTATCTTAATTTTTTTGTTGTTGCAATAGTAAATGGGATTTTTTTTAAAGTTTATCTTTCTGTGAGATCATTATTAGTGTATTAAAATTACATAGATTTCTGGGTGCTAATTTTATATCCTGCTACATTGCTGTATTCATTTATTACATCAAGTAGTTTTTTGATGGAGTACTTAGGGATTTCTATGTACAATATCATGTCATCAGCAAATACTGACAGTTTTACTTCTTCTTTACCAATTCTGGATGCCTTTTATTTCTTCTTGTCTGATCACAATGGCTAGCACTTCCAGTACTATGTTGAACAGGAGTGGTGAGAGTGGGCATCCTTGTCTTGTTCCTGTTCTTAGGCAAAAGGGCTTTAGTTTTTGCCCATTGAGTATGATGTAGGTTATAGGTTTGTCATATAAGGCTTTTGTTATTTTGAAGTATGATTCTTCTATTTCCATTTTGCTGAGAGTTTTTATCAAGAAAGGGTGTTGGACTTTGTCAAGTGCTTTTTCTGCATCAATTGATATGATCATGTGATTTTTTTCTTTCAATTTGTTTATATGGTGTATCACATTTATTGATTTGAGGATAGTGTACCAGCCTTGCATCCCCAGAGTAAATTCCCCATGGTCATGGTGTATGATCCTTTTAATGCATTGTTGGATGTGATTTGCTAATATTTTGTTGAGGATTTTAACATCTATGTCAGCTGTGGGCAAACTACAGCCCGCGGGCCGGATCCGGACCATTTGAAATGAATAAAACTAAAAAAAAAAAAAAAAAGACCGTACCCTTTTATGTAATGATGTTTACTTTGAATTTATATTAGTTCACACAAACACTCCATCCATGCTTTTGTTCCGGCCCTCCAGTCCAGTTTAAGAACCCATTGTGGCCCTCGAGTCAAAAAGTTTGCCCACCCCTGATATGTTCATCAGGGATATTGGCCTGTAATTCTTTCTTTGTAGCATCTTTATCTGGTTTTGGGATTAGGGTAATGTTAGCTTCATAGAAAGAGCTTGGAAGTCTTTCTTCCTCTTGAATTTTTTGGAATAGTCTGAGGAGGGTAGGTTTTAGTTTTTCTTTGAATGTTTGGTAAAACTCCCCTGAGAAGTCATCTGGATCAGGGATTCTGTTTTCCTGGAAGTTTTATTATTATTATTATTATTATTATTATTATTGCTTCAATTTCCTCAGTAGTTATCGCCCTATTCAGATTTTTCTGATTCTGCCTGATTGAGTTTTGGCAGATTATATTTTTCTAGGAATATGTCAATTTCATCAGTTTATTGGAATAGAGTTGTTCACAGTATTTTTTTTTTTATTATTATTATTTTTACAATTCTTTGTATTTCTATGGGGTTAGTTTTTACTTCACCTCTTTCATTTCTGATTTTGTTGTTTTGGGTCCTCACTCTTTGCTTCTTGATGAGCCTGGCTAGAGGTTCATCAATCTTGTTTATTCTTTCAATAAACCAGCTCTTGCTTCTATTGATCTTTTTTTTGTTTTGTTTTGTTTTGTTTTTTGGTCTCAATGTCATTTATTTCCACTCTGATCTTTGTTATTTCCTCCTTTCTACTCACTCTGGGATTTTCTTGTTGCTCTCTTTCTAATTCTTTAAGTTGTAGGGTTAGATAACTTAGTACCAGTTTTTTCTTGTATTTTTGAAGTAAGCCTGTAGTGCTATGAACTTCCCTCTCAGGACTGCTTTCACTGTGTCCCATAGTTTATGGATTGTTGTGTTTTCACTGTTATTTGTTTCCAGGATGTTTTTTAGTTCTTCTTTTATCTCTTTGGTAACCCAATCATTGTTTAATAGCATGCTATTTAACTTCCAAGTGTTTGATTGTTTTTATTGTAGTTGATTTCTAATTGTATGCCATTGTGATCTGAGAAGATGCTTGATATGGTTTACATCTTCTTGAATTTGAAGAGAATTAGCCTGTGTCCTAACATGTGGTCTATCTTTGAAAATGTCCCATGTGCACTTGAGAAGAATATATATTCCATAGCTTTGGGGTGAAATGTCCTGAAGATGTCAATTAGTTCTACCTGATCTGGTTAGTTGTTTAAGCTCTCTTTTCCTTTGCTGAGTTTTTGTCTAGAACAATTATACAGTGATGTCAATGGGGTATTAATGCCCCCTACTATGATTTTGTTGCTGTTGATCTCTCCCTTGATAACTTCTAAAAGTGTTTTTTTTTTTTTTTTAATTTATTTGTGTGCTCCTGTATTGGGTGCATGTGTGTTTATCAGACTTATATCCTTTTGTTGTATCCATCCCTTAGTATTATGAAGTGGCCTTCCTTATCTCTTGGTATGGCCTTCAATTTGAGGTCTTTTTTGTCAGATATAAATATTGCTACCCTACCTTTTCTTTTTTCATTTCCACTTGCCTGAAATTCTTTTTTCCATCCCTTCACTTTCAGTCTGTGTGAGTTCTTTGTTCTGAGGTGGGTCTCTTGCAGATAGCATATATATGGGTCATGTTTTCTTATCCATTCAGCCACCCTATGTCTTTTGATTGGAGCATTGAATCCATTTATATTTAAAGTTATTAATGATAGGTACTTGTTTGTTGCCATTTTTATTCTTAATACCTGTGTTCCTTCTTCCCTTTCTATGTCTTCTTTTCACAACAGTCCTTTTAGCATTTCTTGCATTGCAGGCTTGGTGGTAAACTCTCTTAGCCTTTGTTTGTCTGCAAAGCTCCTGATTTCACCATCAATCTTGAATGATAGCCTTGGTTGGTAGAGTATTCTTGGATTCACTTGCTTTGAATCACTTTGTATACATCATTCCATTCCCTTCCGACCAATGCTCCCCTCTACAAGATGGCATGGGCTCCATGCCAAAGTCATGCCTGGCCTGGGAATGCCTGTGGTGGTAGCAGGGGCTCATTACCTAGGGGAGCCTGATCTTCCAGTCCCCAAGACTCCTGAGAGATTTAATTGTCCCTCACTAACCCACACACACACCACACATGTCCACACACTCCTCTCTCGCTCCTTTACTCACACTCTCTCTCTATCTGCCATCCTGCCAGCCACCATGTTGGGATCTCCTGGGTCTTGTTTTCTTATCTATTTAGCTGCCATATGTCTTTAGATTGGAGCATTTAATCCATTTACATTCAAAGTAATTATTGATTGGTACATATTTATTGTCATTTAGTCTTTATAACTATGTTCTCTTGTTTTTCTTTCTTTTGATAGGAATCCCTTCAACATTTACTGTAATAGTATTTTATTGGTGATAAGTTCTTTTAATTTTTTACTTGTATACGAAATTCTTTATTTATCTTTTAATTTTAAATGATAGCCTTGCTGGATAGAGTAGTCTTAGTTGTAAGTCTATGAATGATTGGAATGGTAAAAATTCATATCAAATTGTATGGAAAGGTATGCCAAAAATGTATTTTTTAGTTTTAAAATGACAAATTAATTTTGGTTCCTGAATCAAAAGCAATTTAAAGTTGCAGGATGTTTACCTTTAATTAGTAACAAATTGATAGCATATAGGGTTCTTTCTGCTTCTCACAAAGTCAGCAGCCTCACTTTCACTTGTTATTCTGTTATATCATCAAAGGAGTCTTTTGATACATGTATAAGCAAATATTTTTGTTTTTCAGAGTTGGGAATTACTATTGAGTGTTTTTTTCTACTTTTTAAATGTTTTATTGAATTTATTGGGGTTATATCCTATATAATAAAGAGGTAATATTCAAATTAACCCTCATGCCCTCACAAGATGGCTGCCTACAACAAGGCTGGCAGGGCAGTTAATGAGGGATGACCAAACAACTCAACAGCAGACTGCGTGGGTTGACCAGACTGGCAGGGGGACAGTGAGGGGCGACCAGGCCGGCAGGCGGTGGGGGGAGTTGGGGGTGATCAGGCCGGCAGCGGGGGCAGTTAGGGGTGACCAGGCCACCAGAGGGGGGGCAGTTAGGGGTGACCAGGCTGGCAGGAAGGTGAGTGATTAGGAGCCAGAGATCCATTATTGTGAGAGGGATGTCCGACTGCCAGTTTAGGCCCGATCCTTGGGATCGGGCCTAAACCAGCAGTCGGAAATCTCTTGAGGGGTCTCAGATTGGAGAGGGTGCAGGCTAGGCTGAGGGGACCCCCCCTACATGCACAAATTTTGTGCACCGGACCTCTAGTTGGTTAATAAAATTATATAGATTTAAAGTGTAACATTTTATAACATCATCTGTATATTGCATTGTGTGTTCACCACCCCAAATCATCTCTCTTTCTATCACCATTTATTCCTTTACTTTCTCCTGCCTCTCCCATCCTCATTTCCCTCTGTTAATGACCACACTATTGCCTACGAGGTGTGGGGTTTTTTTTTGTTGTTTGTTTGTTTGTTTGCTTAGTTCCTGCACCTTTTACACCTAAACCTCTTACACACACCCCTCTGCCAGCTGTGAGTTTATTCCTATTTTTTTTTGTTAGTTTATTTTGTTCATTTGCTTTCACACAAAAAAAGTGAAATCATATGGTATTTGGATTTCTCTGACTGGATTATTTCACTTACCATAAAACTCTCCAGGCTCATCCATGCTGTCGCAAGTAAGATTTTCTTCCTGTCTTCCTGTCTTCCTTCCTTCCTTCCTTCCTTCCTTCCTTCCTTCCTTCCTTCCTTTCTTTCTTTTTTAAAGAATATATTTTATTGATTTTTTATAGAGAGGAAGGGAGACAGATAGAGAGTTAGAAACATCGATGAGAGAGAAACATCAATCAGCTGCCTCCTGCACACCCCCTACTGGGGATGTGCCTGCAACCAAGGTACATGCCCTTGCCCGGAATCAAACCTGGGACCCTTCAGTCCGCAGGCTGATGCTCTATCCACTGAGCAAAACTGGTTAGGGCTTTATTCCTTTCTTTTTACAGCTAAGTATTATTCCATTGTGTGAAAACATCATAGCTTATTTTATCCACTTATCTACTGATAGGCAATTGGGCTGCTTTAGATCTGACTACTGTAAATAACATTGCAATAATCATAGGGATGTGTATATTCTTTTGAATTGGGTTTCCTCAAATAAATTCCCAGAAGTGGAATTGCTGGGTCATAGGGCAGTTTTACTTTTAATCTTTTGAGTTAACTCCAATCTGCTTCCCACAGTGACTATACCAAGCTGCATTCCAACCAACATTGCACAAGCACCAGGGCTCCCTTTTCTCTACATCCTCCCCAACACTTGTTTCTTGATTTACTGATGATAGCCATTCTGACAGGTGTGAGGTGATAACTATTGTGGTTTTCATTTGCATTTCTCTGATGATTGGTGACACTGAGCACCTTTTCATACGTCTATAAGCTATCTGTATGCCCTCTTTGGAGAAGTGTTTATTCAGGTTCTTTGCCTGTTTTTTCAATTGGATCATTTGGTTTTTGGTGTTGAGATTTATAAGGTTTTTTTTTACACTTTGGATATTAACCCCTTCTCAGATATATCAATGAATATATTCTGCCATTCAGTGGGTGTCTTTTAATTTTGTTGATAGTTTCCTTTGCTAAACAAAACCTTTTTTTAAACATATATTTTTAATTGATTTCAGAGAGGAAGGGAGAAGGAGAGAGATAGATAGAAATAATCAATGATGAGAGAGAATCATTGATCACCTGCCTCCTGCATGCCCCCTACTGGGGATCAAGCCCACAATCCAGGCATGTGCCCTCAACCAGAATCGAACCTGGGACCCTTCAGTCCACAAGCCAACAATCTATCCACAGATCTAAACCAACTAGGGCCAAAACCTTTTTAGTTTGATGTAGTCCCACTAGCTTATTTTTTAAATTTCCCTTGACTGAAGAGATATGTCAGAAAAAAATATTGCTGTGAGCAATGTCTGAGATTTTACTGTCTATGTTTTCTTCTATGATTTTTATATTTTCTAGTCTAATATTTATTTTTAATCTACTCTGACTTTATCCTGTGTATCATATAAGAATGTGGTCTAGTTTCATTTTTTCCATGTAGCTGTTGAATTTTTCCAACACCACTTACTGAATAGTCTGTTTTTACCCCATTGCAAGTTCTTGTTTTGTCAAATATTAATTGACCATAAAGGTGTGGGTTTACTTCTGGACTCTCTATTCTGTTCCATTGATATACATTCCAGTTTTTATGCCAGTATCATACTGTTTTGATTACTACAGCCTTGTGGTGTATTTTGATATCAGGTAACGTGATTCCTCCAAATTTGTTCTTCTTTCTCAAAATTGCTGTGACTATTTGGGATCTTTTGTGGTTCCCTATAAATTTTTGGAAGGGTAGGTTTTAGTTCTTCTTTTGTCCAATTTGTTGGCATATAGTTTGTTCATAATATTTTCTTATATTACCTTGTATTTCTGTGGAGTGAGTTGTTACTTCTCCTCTTTCATATATAATTTTATTTATTTGGCTCCTCTCCCATTTTTTCTTAAAGTATTTAGTTAAAGTTTTGTCAATCTTGTTTATCTTTTTAAAGAAACAGATCTTGATTTCATTTATTTTTAGTATTTTTTAGACTCTATTTCATTTATTTCTACTCCTATCATTACTATTTTTTTCTTTCTATTCACTTGTTGGTCTTTTTATAGTTTTTTGCTTTGTTTTGTTTGTTTGTTTGATTTTTTTGGTGTGTGTGTGTGTGTGTGTGTGTGTGTATGTATGTGTGTGTATTTAGTGTAATGTTAGATTGAGATTTTTCTTGTTTCTTGAGGTATGTTTGCATGCTATGTATTTCCCTCTTAGGACTGCTTTAGCTGTTTCCATTGTTATAATAATGTTATGGTTGTAAGGAAACCCCTCTAATGTGTGGAAATAATTATTGTGTGAAATGAGTAATGTGTGAAATGTTTGCTGTGTGCAGACCCCAATACTCTGTAACTTCCAAAATGTGGTAAACTCCCCACTATCTTGATGTGAATGCCCTAAGCCCTTAAAGCATAAACACCCTGCCCCTAGCAAAGGCACACCATTTGGCCCACACTGATAAGACACAAGTTGTTTACCATGGGCTATATAAGCAACAGATTTTCTTCAGTGGACATCTCCTGCCTGATGAGAGGAGGACTCCATGTTGCTCCGGTAGACAAGCCCCTGATTACTCTGCTGTGTGAGCCTGGACCAGCTGTGGCCACCTGTCTGTCTCCATCTTCATCATCCGTCTTTTGGTGTACATCGCTGGGTGGCCTTTGCTGGAGCCTAAGACCCACTAGAAATAGGTAAATAAACCTTGTGTGATTGCATACTAATTCTGTCTTGTGTATTCATGTGTTCTGGTTTGGCTCAGCTGTCTAGACATTGAAGTACCAGGGGATAGGCCATTATTGCTGACTCCTGGTCACCTGCGTTTGTCCCACTAAGTCTAAACAGATAATTAATTAATTGGGGCAAATTTTGGGTTGTTCTCATTTTCATTTGTTTCAAGGTATCTTTTTATTTATTTTTTTCTTGATCTCATTATTGACCCACTCATGATTTAGTAACATGTTGTTTAGCCCCCATGTCTTTGTGTATTTTTCAGTTTTCTTCTTGTGACTGATGTCTAGTTTCATAACATTATAGTCTGAGAAGATACTCAAGCTTCTTAAATTTTTTGAAACTTGTTTGTGTCCTAACATGTGTTCTATCTTAGAAAATTTTCCATGTCAACTTGAAAAAAAAAGTATATTCGCTTGCTTTGGAGTGAAATGCTCTGAAGATATCAATTAAATCCATCTGACCTAGTGTATCATTTAAGGCTGTTGTTTCCTTGTTGATCTTCTGTCTACAAGATCTATCCATTGATGTCAACAGGATGTTAAAGTTCTCTAGTATGAATGTATTACTGTCCATCTTTCCCTTATGCCCATCAATATTTGTTTTATATATTTAGGTGCTCCTATGTTGGGTGCATTAATGTTTGCAGGGGTCATATCCTCTTGTTTGCTCCCTTTTTCATAATGTAGTGTCTTTCTTTGTCTTTTACTATTTTTAAAGTCTATTTTGTGAGATATAAGTATTGATACTCCAGCTTTTTTTAAATTTCCATTTGCAAAAAAAAAAAAATATCTTTTCCATCCCTTTACTTTTAGTCTGTGTGTATCTTTCCTTCTAAATTGGCCGGGTCTCTTACAGACAGCATATATATGGGTCTTTTTTATTTTTATCCCTTCAGATACCCTATGCCTTTTGATTGGGGCATTTAAGCCATTTACATTTAAAGTGATTATTGATAGGCACGTAATTATTGCCATTGTGTTCTTTATACCTCCTCCGTCTTCTTCCTCTTCTTATTCTTCTCCTTCTTCAAGAAGTCACTTAAACATTTCTTGTTAATACTTTCTTGTCTGAGAAGCACTTTATTTCTCCTTCAAATTTAAATATTAGCCTTGCTGGGTAAAGAAAAATATATTATTTCAGAGTAAAAAAATGTAAGGAAAATCTCTTAAATAATTTTATTTAAGAAAATTTTAAAGAATCTTATTGTTTAAAATTGTAAAGAAAATTGTGTTTCTGATTTATAGCAGTTGTTTACAGACTTTATAAAGATTGTGTGTGCAATTACCAGGCAGATTGTTCTTCCACCAAATTCATTTGTATAAGGAGTTTCCAATTGGAAAGTAGCTATAGAAATGTTAGAAAATGTGAAAAGTAAAATTCACTTGTAACATTATAATATTTGAGATAATGTTACTTTTTTATGATATAGTTATTGATTGCCAAATTACTGTCTGCTCAATTAAGTTATGATAAAAAAGTAGACTTTGCTTAAAATTTATAGTTATTTTTCTAAGAAACAGAATTTATGGCTAGAAGAGCATGGTAAGCACATTATTTTGTCTAGATATAGAAGTTTTTGGTATTATTAGAAATTAGCATGAAAATTAAAGAGGCTTTTCAATAGTGAGCTTCCAAATAATTTCTTACCAAAATATGCAATAAAAGATCAAATTATGTAAACAAGAAAGATTTAGAAATCTCAGAACCTTATGAATGAGGTCAGTATTTATTCAACTTGTTCAATAAACTAAAATTAGATTGTCTGAGATGTATGCAGAGTCCTCAGACTATTTTAATTTAAAATACATGTTTAAGTTTTAGCAGTACTGAAGATATGACTGACAGTACCTTATACAAAATTTATCTGTCACAAATCAAAGTTAATGTTATTGACATTGTGACCATCTACATTAGCATCATACCTTTTAGACGCGATCAGAGTGATGACTCATGAGTAAAAGAAAGGACACAAAATGCTTGCAAATGATGATCCTTTGCAGGGCACTATTAATTAATGAATATGTGAGGGTAGGAGGAGGGGGTTAGCAACTATTTTTAAGGAGAAAAAGAAATAAGATGCAGGTCGCTCTGTACTTCAAACACACAACATTGGATAGTGCATTATTAAGAACCATTAATCTTATTAATTTAATTGAACTAACAGGGATTATGATCCCTTCCCATGCATTCCAGGCTCTATGGACAGATTTGTGTGTGTGTGTGTGTGTGTGTGTGTGTTCCTTTTAATGTTCTATATGTGAAGGAATGTACCATTTTTATATGATAAGAATAATAAATGTAGCAAAACCATTTAAGGTGGGAAAAATAAATTACCAAAAATTAACCTCTGAGATTTTTAAAGTTGAGATGTTTCTTTTCAAAAGAAAGGAAGTTTAAAAGGTTGGAAAAAATAAAAGGTACCATTAGATTAAACAATGAATGGCTAAATCAGCCAAGAAAAAATATACAAATTTGATACAAATCCCAGAACTCTGATTTTTCTTGCAACTTGAAAAGCTCAACTTTATGATTATTGAGTCAATTGATTGTGACTATTTGTTTTTTCCGTATGCCCTTCACAGTCAAGCACTTCTTGTCCCCAAGCTCCCATATACTACATTGGATGATCAATAAAGGCAACACATTCTCTACTCTGTAGAACTCAAAAAATGTACTTAGTCAGCATGTGGGGAAAGACAGAGTCAATGGCTGGGCACTGATGGCACTAAAGAGAATGGTTATTGTTTGTGTGACTTTGTGTGTGCACAGACATAAACACACACAAGCACACACGTGCACATGCTGATCAGGCCTGAAGGACTTCTCAGTATAGGTGTATCAGTTAATAATGCAGATTTTGTAATCAAAGAAAACATGAAACATGATCATTTCAAGAGAAACATCAAAAAGTGCTTTATTCAAAGTAATGTCCATCGCTAGCTACACATTCCCCCATCTTTCAGGTAATTTGTGGATACCGTCACCAATAGAACTTTTCTTGTTTTGAGGCAAACCACTCAGAGACCCTTTTTTCCACTTCTTCATATGTTTTGAAGTGCTGCTCAGAAAGTGCGTGTGCCATCAATTGGAACAAGTGGTAATCTGAAGGAGTAAGGTCTGGTGAATACTTTCTGGTGAATACAGCAGGTGGGTTAATACTTCCCAGGCAAGATCTTTTAACGTGTCTTCAACTGGTTTTGAAGTGTGTGATGGTGCGTCCTCATGAAGCAAAATTACTTTGCCGTGTCTTCTGGCACATTCTGGTAGTTTCACAATCAAAGCGTGGTTCAAATTGATTATTTGTTGTCAGTAGCAATCAGTATTAATGGTTTCACCTGGTTTTAGAAGCTCATAATTCACCACACCTTCTTGATCCCACCAAATGCAGAGCATTGTTTTCTTTCCAAAGCAATTTGGCCTTGCAGTCGATGTTGATGGTTGACCTGGATCAACCCATGATTTTGTGCACTTGGGATTCTCAAAATCAATCCACTTTTCATCGCCAGTCACAATTGGATGCAAAAAAGACCTTTTTTCATGCCATTGAAGCAACATTTTACTGATGACTTTTCGGTTTTCCATTTGTCTTTCGTTCAGTTGATGTGGCACCCATTTTCCTTCCTTTAAAATCTTACCCACTGCTTGTAAATGATCAGAAATTGTGTGCTGAGCAATGTTTAATCTTTCTGCAAGTTGTTTTTGAGTTTGACACACATTTTCATCCAATAATTCTTGTAATTGTTGGTCTTCAAACTTTTTCGGTTGACCTGGATGTTGTCTTTCACATCGAAATCATCACTTTCAAAGCCTTTAAGCCAGTGTTCACAAGTATCTTGAGATGGAGCATGTTCACCATAAGCTTCCCGAAGTATTCAGCAGCACCTTTCTTCAAAATAAAGTAAGGAATTAAAACTTCCTGCAAATGCTCTTTTTTTGGCAAGAAATTCAACATTTTTAAGGGTAAAAATATCTATGATGTTAACACCTTCAGAAAATTTGACATATGAAGTTTTGAAGTTTGCTGTCAATACAGCAAAATAGCATACATATCAAATCACATATATATCAACATGTGTGTACTCCATCTATTGAAAAAATCCGCATTATTAACTGGTACACCTAGTATTGTGAAAATGTTGCCACAGAAACTTGCCTTACCTTCAGAGAAACAGATTATGCTTTGTCAATTGAATATTTAAGAATTTTTCACCTAGCTCCATATGCTGCAACATGTGATGTTTTAAGCTATAATTCAAAGCCTTAAAGTGTCTCTGATTGACCAGGTAGCTTGCAATCTTATTGGTAGGTCCTGATTGGTAGTAACATTGCAGTTATGAAAATGTCTGTATATTATTCCGAAGGAAATACCAGATAAAAAGTGGTACCTGACACTTATTATAAATCTTCTCACGTGTGTAATTAATTTCTCCTTGTACAGGAATCAATCATGGTGGCAGACCTGTCCCTTCTCAAACTTTAGAGTCCTCTCTGCTTAAGAATATGGCAAAATAAGGAAAGCAGTATGGAGATACCCCCAAAAATTAAAAAAATGGAACTGCCTTATGACACAGTGATTCCAATTCTGGGAATTTATCTGAAGAAATCTGAAACACTAATTCCAAAAAAATATATGCACCCTTATGTTCATTGTAGCATTATTGACAATAGCTAAGATTTGAAAGGAGTCCAAGTGTCCATCACTAGATGAGTGGATGAAACAGCTGTGGTACATTTACACAATGGAATACTACTTGGCTGTAAAAAAAGAAGAAGAAGAAGAAAGTTTTACCCTTTGTAACAGCATGGATGGATCAGAGAGCTAAGTGAAATAAGCGAGACAAATATCACATGATCTCCCTCACATGTGGAATCTAATGAACAAACTGAACTAACAACCAAAATAGAGACAGACTCATAGATAGAGAGTACACTGACAGCTGCGGGGAGTGGGGGGTTTAGGAAGAACACATGGACATAGACAACAGTGTGGTGAATGCCAGGGGTAGGGGAATAGGTGGAGCTGGAGGAGGGTAAAGGGGGATAAATGTTGATGGAAATAAATAAAAAAGAAAAAGAATGTGGCAAAATAAAAAGAAATGGAGTTAGAAAGATGAGCAAGAATACAGTCCAGGGTTTGTGTTTATATGCACAAATAAGGAAGGTGTATGAGTATGTGTTAAAGTTAAAAAGCATATTATATATATTTATAAAATATAAATAAAATATGTATTTAATATATTTGTATACACAAGCACATACACATGTGTGTATATGTGTGTGTGTGTGTATATGTAAACACTCAAAGAAAGTGAAAGATGACTCTAACTCACAGAAACTAAGACCTCCAGCCATACATGAACCAGCCTCCTTACTTTAAATATCACACTGGGTGCAGGTCACACAGTGTGTTTACATGGTGTACCCTAAGTACCTGGTAAGAAAGCAGAAATAAAGAATTAGAATCTCATCCTATGTTGACCTTGTCAGGGTCTTTGTTCTTTACCACATTCCTAAACCCAACTTTTGCCTAGCACTCAATAGGCTCTCACTGTGTATGTTTAAAATATATGTTTATTGATTTCAGAGAGGAAGGGAGAGGAAGGGAGAGATAGAAACATCAATGATGTGAAAGAATCATTGATCGGCTGCCTCCTGCATGCCCCCTACTGGGGATAGAGCCCACAACCCGGGCATGTGCCCTTGACTGTAATTGAACCTGGGACCCTTCAGTCCACAGGTTGACACTCTATCCACTGAGCCAAACTGTCTAGGGTTCAGTGTGTATGTTTTGACTGACGTGTTAATTGTGAATAAAGCGGTTAACTTTGGACTGCAAATGTTCAGTTCAAATGGCCCTTTGGCAGGTGGGAAGGCAGGGAGACTCGAAGTTTGGTTGGAAAGTTAGGAAGAAAGTATTTGAAATGGTAGAAGTAGTACCTTTGAGAATAGAAAAATAACAGAGGACAAAGCACCTGGGAGCGCCTGTCGCCTGGAATACTGAGAAGCAGTCCCGAACATAATAAGAGTGGTCTTAAGGGAAAAGAGACCTTAAATGCGCACACACACACACAAAGCGGCTTTAATTTAATTTAAAAGCAACCTGAGTGTTACTCCAAGATTGGATTAAGGAACTAACTAGTCTTTTAAGCATCTAAAAATATGATCCCTTTGGTATAAAAATATATAGGAAAAGGAATGCAGTACTAAACAAAACAGTTTCTCTAGTCCATCAGTGAAAATGCTTTAGAGATGGAGAAAGAATTAGTTCAGACTTTCCAAATTCTAACCATTGCAGATTGATTTTATACAGAAAAAAGAAATGAGCCCTGGCCAGTAGTAGAATGAATTTGAAATACAGTGGGGCCTTGACTTACAAGTTTAATTCGTTCTGAGACTGAGCTCGTTAAGGAGCTCGTTAACTCAAATTACTCTGTCAACTCAATGCAAAAAATCGGCTGAGAGACAGCTGGTATCTCAAAAAACTCGTTAGTCAGGACACTCGTATGTCAAGGCCCCACTGTATAGAGGAGGAATGAATAAAAAGATGTTCACGCATTCATTGAATCATATTTATGAAACACCCATGATGGGATATAGCTATAAACAAAACAGAAAAGTAAATCCTTGCCTTCTTTTAGTTTCATCTCATGGGCATCAAATAAAAAGAAAACAAAAATAAAAATGGGAACAGAAGTGGAGAAGATTTGGTAGACAGAGAGAGGGATGATGAAGTTTGGAGATAGCAGAGGGCCTCAAGGTGGTTGTATTTTCAGGCAGGGTGGCTAAGAAGATAACATTTAAGACCTGAAGGAGATTCTAAAATCATTTACGTTCTAGGAGGACATAGATACTATGATACTTACAGAGAAAGTAAATGTCATAAGGACTTTGGGGCAAGTAGACTTCATAACCTTTGTTGTAAAAAATGAATGTTTTCTTCATAAAATATAACTTAGTAATACATTAAAATAATCTGGGGGAAATTTTAATTTTTCTCATAGAATATGAGAGGATTGAATGATAGTTATGTCTCAATGTCTTTCTCATCGGGTCCTTTTAAAAATAGTTTTTTTCAATTCATCAAATGCCCACTAAACAATTACTATGCCTGTGAGGAGCTATAAAAATACGGGAATTTCAAACCATGATACCCTAAGAAAATGATCAGTATCGGGGTTTAAATAATTTGAGTGAATATTAACTCAATGATGTAAAACAAGGGTAACAGAAATGCAACAAAGAGACATGGTCAGTTAGGAAGAACTCAAAATGTTCCATGAAGAAATCCATCTGCAATGGTTAGAATTTGGAAAGGCTCATATGTGGACTTGGTGTCTCATCTGGAAGGAATGATAGGAACAGAGGAAAAATCAAAGCTATTTGGCAGGAACATGAAGAGTAAAATGTGAAAGCACCTTAAAAAATCATTCTTAGTCACAAAGTAAAGAATAAAAAACAGTCAGTTTGTTCTCTCGGTAGGCTTCTCAGTTACCAGCTACGTGACTGCAAGGTCTTCTGTTGCTCAGTATGGAATAAGGGGGCTGGCGATCCTTAAAGTCCCTTTGGTTTAAAAACATTGTACCGCTCTGAGATTCATTAGTCTGTTCCATGTTTCTATGTCTCTGGGTCTATTTTGTTTATCAGTTTATTTTATTCTTTAGAATCTCAGACAAGGGTGGATGGGAAGAGATTAACCAAAGAACTTATATGTGTATATGCATAACCATGGACACAGACAATGGTGTGGTGAAGGCCTGGGGTTGGAGGAGGGGGCAGGCTAGAAGGGGTCAATGGGGGGAAAAAGGGTACATCTGTATAATTTTCAACAAGAAAGATAAATTTAAAATAAATAAATAAATAAGTAAAAAAATAAAAATGTTGCAGATTACAATGCCAATGACACTCTATCATTGACAATTTGAGAACTAGTATTTATAAGTTTAAAAATTATAGACATTCATTCCCTCATCATTGGCCTTGTATTCCACCATTTCAAATTTTCTAATATCTTTTTATTTCAAAATGACAATTGGTTTTCTTTTTTTACAGCAGTTATTCTTGGGACTTCTCTAGCTGTGTATCTGAAGTCCCTCATGTTCTTATTTATTTCATCTTTCCTTTGAGTGACTTTCTGGTTGTGCTTTGGAAGCAAGGAGATTTGACCTAAATAAAGCGCCAATTTGGAAAAGAAACATGAGAAAAAGGGAGACATGGTGACAGTCACAAATGAGAGTGAGAAAATACAATGTTGGGGAGAACAATTCAGTTCTGCTTTCATTGTACTTTCTACAAAAGAAACACCCTTATAGTATACTTTTCAGCATCTCATTTTAAAACACATATGCATGGTCAATTATTGATTCTTTAGAAAGTGTTTTGAAAATCATAATGCTTTAAACTTTAGCATATAGTTTTGTGAAGACATTTTTCCTTTTTATTTTTCTTCAAAACTCATAGTTACAATTGTTTTTTCTTCACTAAATTTCCTGATTATGAACAGCAAGGAGCCATCAAAACAGCTTTGTGACGTGGATTACACTTTTTCCCTACACTTGCTACCTAATCACAGGAGCATCGCCAGCCGCGTACTCTACACACACCTCCAGATAGTCTCCAGGTCAGTAGCTACCGTTGCTTTAAAAATAAATGTATACGGCCCTGGCAAGTGTGGCTCTGTTGGCTGAGCATTGCCCCACTCACCGAATTGTTACTGGTTTGATGCCCAGTCTGGGCACATACTCAGGTTGCAGATCAATCACTAGTGGGGTGCATGTGGGAGGCAACCGATTGATGTTTCTCTCTCTCCCTTCTTTTCTCTCTAAAATCAATTTCAAAACATAAAAAGACATTCTCTTTTAAAAATAAAGTATTCAGTTCTTCAAAAAATTAAAAATAGAATATGATTCAGCTCAAAAGAATTAAGCCAAGGAATTGAACAGCTTTTTGTGCACCCATGTTCACAGCAGCGTTATTCACAGTAGCCAAAATTTGGAAGCAACCCAAGTGCCCATCATTGGATGGATAAACAAAAAGTTGTCTATACATGCTAAAGAATATTTAGCTCAGCTTTTAAAAGAAAATTCTGATACATGCTGCAACATTGGATGAACCTTGAAGACACTGCATTCAGTGAAATAAGCCAGTCACAAAAGGACACATCCTGCATGATTCCACTTACATAGAGCACTTGGACTAATAGTCAAAGTCATGGAAAGCAGAAAGTAGAAAGCGTTTGACCCAGGCTGGGGACTGGGGAGGATGGAGTTATTTATTTGTGGGACAGAATTTCAACTTGGAAAGACAAAATCATACTGGAGATAGACAGTGGTTATGGCTGCACAACAACGTTTTTAATGTCACTGAACTGTGCACTATAAGATGGCTAGAAAGGGAAATTTAGTGATGCATATTTATTACAATAGAAAAATTAATAAACATCCAACTCATCTTCCTAGGAGATGAAAGAGCTCTTGATGTGCCAATCCCTTTCCCGTGCCATGTTGTGGTTGCCACACTGTGTAAACAGAGCCTGGGTGAGTCAGTTGTTGGACAGCGTTGAGAGACAGCTGTGGCAGGTGAAGCGCTCCCGTCCCATTTCTGGCTGCTGAGAAGCCCTATCAGGATGTTTTGACTCATTACCCTGAGCCTTCATCAGCTGATGAAACTAATTTTTTTTCATCAGCTGATTAAGATTCAAGATAATGAGTCAAAACATGCCACTAGTAATTCCCAACTGCGTCGAAGACAGGATGTTAACTTTTCCACGCACATACATGCATGCAGACAGACACGAGATGATCCAACACAGCCTCCTTCATATGGAAAAGTGCATTTCATTAATGAAACGGGTTATAATTACTGCATATTCCTAAAAAAAAGAGAGAGAGAGAAACAAAGGTTAGCTGACCAAACAATTGAGTTGATTGCTAATAATTCTAATAGGCAGAGAAAAAGCATTAAATTCACTCATGAATGAATATAACTGGAGAAACGGGGAAAAAATCACACAGGAAATTGCCATGCACAAATTTGAGTGGATTCTAGGAAAACAAAATTCCAAATTCTTTGTACTTCCTTTTGAATCAACAAATGCTCTTCAGAGTGTTTTTGATGGCAGCTGTATCTAAGTTTAAAGATCCAGGAATTTTCTGCAACTGTTCTGCATTCTACGGGTCTTTTGTCTGACTACAGAATATTGAGTTTTACCAACAAAAGCACTTGATTGAATACTACTCCCCTTAATACCAGATATATATTCATTTTCAATTTCATTTGGTATCCACTGGGAAACGGCCGAGTATTTGGAATATTTGCTTAAAGTGCTAACTGATCTTATTTGTGTGTGGTGCTTACTGTCAGAAGGACCAAAAGCATAGTGACAGTTATTGCCCTTGAAATTATTCTATCAGGGTGAGAGCAGAATGGTTAATAATGGGCCAGGAGTCACTGGCGTTCAGTGTTTTCTAAACTTGGTAATATAGTACAGCATTCCAAAACCGAGGAAGGTTGGACATAAAAATCTTGAACATATCAGCCTAGGTTTATCTCTTTCAGTAGTTTGAAGAAATCAACTTATAAGATCTGCTAAGAGTTTCCCTCTAAAAATATAATAAGTGCTAAAATATGGCCTGGGATAGTCTCAATGGTAAACAAAGCAAACAATTTATTCTGTGAACAAACTATAGCTGTGATCCTAATTCTTTGAGCTGCAACAACTGAGTACTCCGTGCTTTTAATGCAAGATTCAGAACAGCAAAGGGATTGCATTCTTCCACACGCGATTAAGGAAAGGATGGCAGGCTGTGCGAAGGCCTTCTTACAGGCACGCTTTGTTAGATTTGTATCTGATGTTTGCGGGGAGAGAAAAGCTAGTACTAAAAAGATGAAAACATCCCTTTTTCTTTTTGCTGTTTTTTCTTCTTTCTTCCCTGACTGCGATATTTCTGCTGTATCAGTGCCTGCCACTTGCAGAAGACACCATCACTCGGCTTCTTAGGAATGCATTGCTCCTGCTACTGTTCAATTTAAAATAAACCTATAAGAGACCAACTGCTGCAGGTGTGGAGAAAGGGTCTAATAGGTGCGTGGTTTACCGCATGAAGCAAACTTTGCTGGGGTGGGTGGGCCGAAATAACATGTTGAGGAAGAGCCTTATGTGCTTTTATGGGCTTGTCTTCTTATTGGGATCATCCGCTTACTAACTATGTAACTGGTGGCACAGTTCTCCCATCATAAACATTATTATCAGTTAATTAAACTTGAAATGCAGCTTTGTTCCACAGCATGTTTTGTCAGATTGTTTTCCTTATTTATTTATCATCATAAAATGTTACTTGGTGACTGGCAGCTTCTCAGCCCTCCAATAATAATATAAATCAAAACATAAGATTTTAGTCTTCACGCAATTTCCTTTTGGTCTGAAAATATGAAACCAGATGTTTTTGGCATGCTAAAGATGCTTTTCATCTTTTTTTAGATTCTTGCAGTGCAGTCAAAGTAAATGCATTTTTAAAACCAACTTATGAAAGTTAAATTTCCTTTGTTCATCTCAGTGCAGTCTGGTTTGCATTGATGCAGTGGCATTGAGAGACCTTTCAGATAACATACTGAATTTCTTGGAGGAATTACACATGTGGGGCTAAAAGCTCAAAAGGCAACAGAAATTGTATTAATAGCAGATCAGCAGACCATGAACTATGACTCACCAGAGGGTCTTACCAAGCAGCACGCCTAAAGGTAGAGGTTCGGGTTGGAAAATGACCAGTATGATCTTGACTACCTATATATTATCTGGGTGATGTGCCTAATTTGTTCACATAGTTATCACATACTAGTTCCAGTTTGGAAATGTGGGGCCCATGAAAGCATGGGCATTGGAATTTCCTGTGACAGTGAATTTCATTTCGTTAGGTATTACCATCTATCTCAGCCTAAGGCTATCACTCAAACATCTAAACATCCCCAGCTGGAACCCGCTGTGCTGATATTAGAGGGATTTGATGTTACTGGAGACTCGGGGTCAGTAAATAGGAGCAGGAATAGAGTGGCACATAGGCTAATCTCGTTTGGATATGCCTCAGATTGCCATGACGTCCGTGGGCTATTTTGTGGTTTGGGTATTGGAACTCTTAGAACAGACTGAAATACTTTGGGATCTTGGTGGGGTGGTGTATGGAATTATTTATAATCAGCTTAGCTATCTTAGCTTTGATGTAGTTCTCCCGGTCCTCAGCCCAGCTTCAATTGCATACATTCCATGGCGCAGTGCACAAGGCACTTCTACCTCCTCACCACTGCTCCCAACGATAATGGCAATCTCTGTGCCCATGAGAGTAAACTCCCCTGCACTCTACTCTGCTTGATTTTCATGCAAAGTTTTTTCAGGGGCAACACTTTTCCACATACACAGACTTGCTGATGACCCATTGCAATCAACGTTCCATTCCTATATACAGGCCAGCATAACCTCTCTGTGTCACTTTTGCATCTTCTGTCAAATGACAATAACAATAGGACATACCTAATAGCACCGATTAAAGGGGGGGAAATGATAGCATGCCAAATGCTTAACAGAGCGCCTCATGTGTAATAACTGCTTAAGGAATGTGAACTGTTATCACCAGCTGATCAATGTATGCTTATTAAATGAAGAAACTTTTAGAAAAAGTACAAGAAGGTAACAAGATCTCTCAGTTCCCTTAGATTAAGAATCATACCTTCATGTGATATTTATCTTTCTCTGACTGGCTTATTTCGCTTAGCATAATGCTCTCCAGTTCCAGCCATGTTGTTGCAAATGGTAAGAGTTCATTCTGTGAGATTGCAATACTACCTGTTTTATAGCAGTGTAGTATTCCACTGTGTAGATATACCACAGTTTTTCAATCCACTCATCTGCTGATGGGCACTTAGGCTGTTTCCAAATCTTAGCTATGGTAAATTGTGCCGCTATGAACATAGGGGTACATATATCTTCTGGATTGGTATTTCTAGTTTCTTGGGATATATTCCTAGAAGTGGGATTACTGGGTCAAATGGAAGTTTTTTGAGGAAACTCCATAATGTTCTCCACAGTGGCTGCACCAGTCTGTATTCCCACCAATAGTGCACAAGGGTTCCTTTTTCTCCACATCCTCGACAGCACTTGTCATTAGTTGATTTGTTGATGATAGCCATTCTGACAGGTGTGAGATGGTACCACGTTGTCATTTTGATTTGCATCTCTCAGATGATTAGTGAGTTTGAGCATGTTTTCATATGTCTCTTGGCCTTCCTTATGTCCTCCTTCAAAAAGTATCTATTTAGGTTCATTGATCTCACTCATTTGTGGAATATAATGAACAACATAAACTGATGAACAGAAACAGATCCAGAGACAGAGAGGCATCGATCAGACCATCAAACCTCAGAGGGGAAGGAGGGGAGGGTGAGGGTAAGGGGGAGAGATCAACCAAAGGACTTGTATGTATGCATATAAGCCTAACCAATGGACAGAGACACCAGGGGGTGAGGGCATGAGTGGGGGTGGGGTGGGGGGTAATGGTGGGGTAAGGACACATATGTAATCTTCACTAATAAAAGAGAAACATGGCAATTAGTGTACGACCGCTACCCTTCCCATTGGCTAATCAGCATATCCTTATGCAAATTAACTGTCAGCCAAGATGGCGGCCAGCAGCCATGCACTGAAGCTAGCAGGGAGGCTTGCTTGCTCCAGTGACTGCGGACTCCAACGTTCCCCGCCTATCTTGCCAGCCTCTCAGCTGGAACTCTAAGCAACTATGTACTATGTTGCAAATATAGAAGCTAAACAAAATCCCAGAAACCAGCTTTCAGTCAGGCCCGGACCGCAACATTGTATTGATGTTTTCATCAGCGAGGCCTCAGAGGTAAAGCTGGCACAGCATAAAAAAAAAAAAGAAAAAAGAAAACAAGGAGTGGTTGGGAGCTTTTAGTCACCTGCCAGCTGGAAAACAGCCCTCAGCCCCTCACCCAGACTGGCCAGGCACCCCAGTGGGGACCCCCACTCTTATCCAGGACACCCTTCAGGGCAAACCAGCCGGCCCCTACCCGTGCACCAGGCCTCTATTCTATATAGTAAAAGGGTAATATGCCTCCCGGCACCGGGATCAGCGGAGCAGCGAGGCTCCCGGCACCGGGATCAGCATGACAGGGGGCAGCGCCCAAAATCCTGATCGCCCTATGGCTCTGTGTGTGACGGGGGCGGGGCCACAACCTCCCTATCCTCCCTGCTCTGTTCGTGACAGGGGAAGGCACCCCCACCCCCTGATCAGCCCTGCTTTGTGTCTGATAGGGGGGAGCTCCCCAATCCCCTGATTGCCCTGCGGCTCTGTGTTTGACAGGGTGCAGCGCACCAACCCCCTGATCGGCCCTGCTCTGTGTGTGGCAGGGTGGGGCGCCCCAACCCAACCCCCCCCCCCCATTGGCCCTGCTCTGTGTGTGACAGGGTAGAGCCATAACCTCTCCATTGGCCCTGCCCCGAGTGTGACAGTGGCGGTGCCCCAACCCCCTGATCGGCCCTGCTCTGTGAGTGATAGAGGGTGGTGCCCCAACCCCCCTCCACGGGCCTTGTTCTGTGTGTGACAGGGTGCAGCGCCCCAACCCCTTGATCCGCCCTGCTCTGTGTGTGACAGGAGGCAGTGCCCCAACTCCCCTATTGGCCCTACTCTGTGAGTGACAGGGGGGAGCTCCTCAACCCCCTGATTGGCCCTGCTGTGTGTGTGACAGGGTAGGGAGCCCCAACCCCCCTGATGGGCCCTGCTCTGTGAGTGACAGGGGGCAGCGCCCCAACCCCCTGATCAGTCCTGCTCTGTGTGTGACAGGGGGTGACGCTGCAACCTCCCCATCGACCCTGCCTTGAGTGTGACAGAATGTGGTGCCCCAACCCCCCAATCGGCCCTACCCTGAGCGTGACTGAGGGTGGCATGGCAACCTCCAGATCCGCCCTGCTCTGTGCATGACAGGGGGTGGCACCCCAACTCCCCAATCGGCCCTGCTCTGAGCCTGACCAGGGGCTGCACTTAGGGATTGGGCCTGCCCTCTGCCACCCGGCAGCAGGCCTAAGCCAGCAGGTCATTATCTCCCGAGGGGTCCCAGACTGGGAGAGGGCACAGGCCGGGCTGGGGGACCCCCCCGCCGAGTGCACAAATTTTTGTGCACCGGGCCTCTAGTACCTTAATAAAGAAAAAAAAATCATACCTTCAGCTTCATTAGTTTCTTTTTGTTTGTTGGTTGTTGGTTGATTGGCTGGTCAGTTGGTTTTGGCCATATTTAACACAATGTCAAACTCAGAACAATAATTTCATACGTGTACTTAAATAGTAGAACAAAAGTATAATATGGGGGGCATTAGATGAACACAAAATGAAATAAAATCACACAGGAGAGGGAGCTCAGCTAACTGTCCCGAGCCCAGTGATCTCTGAGAGGCTGAGGGAGACAGTCTCTGGGTGTGATATACAGCAGACACTGTACTGAAGTAGAAAACGTTGAAAAGGACGGTGGTAGGAGGGTCTGAACAGTCGTTTTTATTGCCCCTCTTCTTCACTCTTATTATGTGAATAATTTATTTTCTCAAAATTTTAGAATGGGCATTCATCATTACAGCATATCTCAGGTTTGGTGTTACCTCTTTGTAGATGCACCCCGGTTCCTGCTTCCATAAAATCTTTGTTAAATGCCTCCACCACAAAAATTAAATATCTTTCTCAGTAACATGGTCATCTCTGTTTGTAGTTAAAGGAACTTTTAAAAATGAGCTCTAAATTTGCTTTCAGATTTCTGAAAGTGACTAAGATAGAGGACACTTGTGCCCCAATCATTTTAAAATTATTCTTTCAATAAACCTTATTGTGCAGCTACTGTGTTAGAAAAACAGAACCATATTTTCTGTTAAATAAACTAAGTATGACTTGTTTGAAATCTATTTATAAATTTGAATGATGTTACAGAGCACCTGTGGGAAACTTGAGACCTTCTGATCTTACTATGCAATATTTGTTGACTTCTCACTGGAAGCAGACAAATTGACTGCTCTTTGTTGACCTTAGGAAAGATGTGCCAAGGTCAACAGTGAAGAATACCCATATTGGGTAGGTTATTAGTCTGTCAGCCTTCAGGTAGCTCCCCTGTCCTTCTGTAGCACAGCGGGAAAACAACTGCAAAACACACTTCCCACTTGTTAGTTTCAGACAATGGAAACACTGGCTGGGTATTAGATGGCTGGGGCAGGAGGGAAGCCATACTATTTTACCCCATCTCTGTTTCCTCATGCTTCAACCGCCATGGCTTTGTCTCCCTAGAAATCTGTTCCTGCACAGCAGATTCATCCTCCAAGGCCCCAGCTCCCTCTTCTCATTGCCTTCCGGTCCTTGAGGTTGTTATCCCTTCCTGCAGTTGTTAAGCCATGGATTGCCCCATTACCCTGTTTTCGGATCTTCCAACACTTCTGCAACTCATTTTATATTAGACTGGAGCCTTGGCTGCTAATGTTCTATTCTGGAAGGGGGTTTCTCTGTGACAAAATATTTTTTTGAATGTGATGACCTTTGGGCAAAATAATGTTGTTGCCTGGCCAGGGTGGCTCAGCAGTTGAGCATCTACCCAGGTTGCAAGAGTCCACTGGTTGGATTCCCAGGCAGGGCACATGCCAGGATTGTGGGCTTGATCCCCAGTAGGGGGCATGCAGGAAGCAGCCAATCAATGATTCTCTCTGATCATTGATGTTTCTGTCTCTCCCTCTACCTTCCTTTCTGAAATCAATAAAAATATATTTTTTAAAAATAATAATGTTGTCATCATCTGCCTGAAATTTCTTTAGCAACATTACTGAGGGATATTTGGCACTTTTATAATTTACTGCATAAATTCAGGCAGGAAAATAAATATCTAAACAGATAACACACACACACACACACATACACATTTGGTAGAAACTTCTAATATTAAGACCTGGATAACCAAAGGTAGTAACTGTGTATTAGTTACCATTGCTGAATTATAAATGTTGTTTAATTGTTCAAATTACCACCTCGTCTCCAATCTTACCTACACTCAGTCAGTTCCAGTGCTGCTAAAACAGTGCTCATTCCAAAAACCAAAATGTCATTTGATCGTGACGCTTAAAAGCTTTATTGGATTTTTAAAGTTTTCAGGATGAAGACCAAATATTTTAGCATGATATTGTACATAGTGCTGCAAATATGTTTTTCCTACCTGTCTCTTTGATCTTTGCCTCTACTTCTGCCTTCCTATGGTTCTCTCTAGCTTCCAGAAGTGCCCTAAACCTGCCATGCTCCTTCATGTCTACACTAGTGAGTTGCGTATTGTTGTGGCTACACTATTTTTCCTCCTTTTCTTCTCTCCTGACCCTTCCTAGTCTACTCAAGCTCAGCTGACATGCCACCTAAAGTCCTCCAGTGTTTTCCATCCTTTGTCCTATGAGGCTAAGGTGCCTACTCCTATCCTTTACACAGTGATTATTGTCTATCTGACCAGTTCCCCCAAAAGACTAGCCGTATCGTGGGCAGGGACATCTTGTCACTTCCTTATTTTTATCAGTGCATAAGTTGAGGGTTGGTATATATTTGACACTTAATACATACTTTCACTATCAATACCTAAGAATTCCAGGTCCTCCATACTCTTTCCAACTCTAAGTATTTTTAAATTTTAGCCATACTAGTAGAATTGTAATCATATTTCATTGTCACACTAATTTGCATTTCCCTAGAAACTAATGATGTTGATTAGCTTTTCACATACTTATTATTCACTTATGTGTGTATGGTATCCCCAAATATGTATACACACACTTTGAATAATTATAAAGGCAGTGTTTATTAAAATACACTTCATTTCCAAAAGTGAGCTATCAGCTGTTAAAGTGTGTATAGATTTTTTGGGAGACACTGTGTGTGTGTGTGTGTGTGTGTGTGTGTGTGTGTGTGTGAGAGAGAGAGAGAGAGAGAGAGAGAGAGTTAAAGTATGAATTCTTGAATATATATATATATATAGAGAGAGAGAGAGAGAGAGAGATCTTTTGCTCATTTTACTTTATTTTTTCAATGTCTTCATTTGTAAAATTTAATGCACACAATTTTAATAATTTGATAAGTACAATTAATAGGTTGGTCACATGTAACATATGCTAGAACTTCATAAGAGAACTCTTGTCACAGTGTCTCTCAAATTGGTTGATTGAATAATGTTTATAATAAGCAAGTATGCCATTATTTTAAGTTATAAAAGTCATTGACTTTAAAATATTCCTATACTGTATAGAAAGGGGAAATTTCAAATAGCATGTGACTACAAAATATTGCTTTATTTAACTAAATTTTTAACATACACATGATAAAATTTGGGGACTTTTTTTAAAGGAGAATCAAAATCTGAGATTAACAAAATAATGTACTGCTTCAGAACATAGAGTTTAACTAGAAATGTTCCTCTCACATGTTAGAAAAATGCACCGTGGAAAACCATTATACAACCATTTTCATTTGGTATAATAAACATGCACATATCCACGAAAGGAATTTGGATCTAAATTATTTTTATAGGAAATGGCTATGTTTATCACACACACCATACAGATAACAGAATTGGTTCTTAATGTTTTGATCATTGCCAGAACAAGCACATTTCCGGATTTATTTATTTTTTTCCCAAAGGTTGAGTAAGACATAACAAACACTTCCTGCCACAGGCATAGCATGGCGGTAGGTCGGATACCTGGGTTATATAAATCTTTATGCTGAGCTTTTATGACATTTCGACTTAGAAGTTCATTCAGTTTGATGATTGAGGCAGCAGGCAATTATGACATTAAACAGTTCACAGACCTTAAGCCAAGACCTAAATGGTTTAATTTTTCTTAATGGCTGCCTTTGCCTCTCCAATGTGCACAGACCAATGCGGAGTTTAAAACCCTCACCCATCTTAATTGCCCCAGCTTTGTTGCAAGCACCACTGACTGCCTTCTAGTTTCAAATGTCTTCAGTTATTAAAAATTATCAATAGAAAGTAATAGAAAGTAATCCAGACTTACACTGGCGATACAATTGGCCACATATGCCCTAGTGGAGCATAAAATAAGAAAGATAGTTACTGTTACTACTGAAGTGTCATGTTGAAGAACATACTTTAAAAGTGAATCACATTATGCCTGTTCAGTCAATTATTTCTCCTTGCAAAGACAGACCTTCTTCTTGAAGATGACTTTCCTTTCTGAAGGAAATACACAGTCTTAGATCCGAAGGTATACTTGAGTCTGAAGCTGCAATTTGCCAGAATCATCAGACTGGGAGAAATGTTAAATTTAAATAAAAGTCACACAGAATTTTATTGTGATTAATATATTTGTACCCACAATCTTCCAGTTATAAAATAAATAAGCCATAGAGATGTAAAACACAGCATAAGGAATATGGCCAATAGTATCATAACTGTACAATGACAGATGGCTACTACATTTATCACAGTGATCACTTGTAAGGTATGGAGATGTCAAATAACTATGTTGTACACCTGAAACTCATATAATATTCTATGTTATTTATACTTTAATAAAAAATTTAAAATAAAGCACAAATATATGTACCCAATATTTCCTTTGTTCCTGAACTCACTGAGGCAATAAGGTGGTATCAGATAACATTTCTATAATTTTTACAATTTCCTAATATTGAATTGATTTTTTTATAACCACTCAGTGAATAGAATCACTGTGAACTCTAGATAGCAGGCATAGCTTTGTAAGAAGATGGCTAAAGACTTAAAATCAGGCAGGTGGGGTTAAGAAAAGTTCAATATTTTAAGAAATGCCTCTTAATAATCAAGAAAAAAACCCCGAGGTGGGAGTTTGAAGTGCTTATTGGTTATTAGAGATAGGCCAAATTCACATCAACTCTTTTATTTAAGGTTTGACATGTAGTTCACTAGTCATAGTGATAGAGAGGAAAACTAAAGGTCTTTCTATTCATTTTCTTACCATCTACAACATAAAGTCATTTTTAAAGAATTATAGAATACTTTAACTATACATTTGGTTTCCTTAAAGAACTCTGACTGTATTTTGTCAATAGATTAATATAAAATTGGACTGATGTTTCCAAAAATCCCACTCTGTTTAATCCGTCCTAAGAAAAAGCATCTCTTCCAACCCAGCCTACAGTATCAATCACTGCCATAGCAATTATATCTTGAATCCTCCAAATAAAAACAAAGTAATCTATGTCATTTTGTCAACAGAGGTTCTCTGTCTTCTTGGAGAGCCATTTGGCTATCTGAGTTATCCTTCCCAGTACTCAGAAAGGTATTTTCCATTTGAACACTAATGCCTTCAGGACTAGCTGCGATGGGGTGGCCTGAGGTGGCTGGCAGGTAACTGGTGGCCTTCTTGGCTCATATCCTCCTCTGCATTATTCCTTACTGGAGCAACAGGGTTGGGCTTGATGAAGGCTGTGCTGGTCCCACAAGAGATAGAACCCATCATATAACTTTATCATTCAAAGCAAAATTCACCATTGTCAGCCATGAATGGATTTTAGAAGGTTAGCAATTCTTTTATCTTATATCCAAGATTCTGTGATTATATGTACTCTTTTCCCTATGGAAATGGTTTGTCTTCTTTAGCTTCTAATTGGTGAGCTAAAAAATGTTGAGGAGCTGCCTTAAAGGAAGCTCCTTGGGCTTGCCCTGTCCAAAATGTAAGATGTTGTCACATAAAAAAAAAAAAGCCAGAATATAAGCGGCTACTCAGTGCCACTGGTCAAGCACGAACACCTTAAACTCACAAACATGTGTCCACTTGACTGGGTTCCTTCCATTGGATCCTCTGTCAAATCCCTCAGGTATTTTTCCCTGATAGCTTGTTCTCATCACTATCCCAGTGCTCCCCACAACTGTATTCTCCTTCTTTATTTTCCTATCTCTCTGCCAAGACCCTAAGTATCCCCATGTCTACTCATTCTGTCCTTCACAGCAAGTAAATGAAAGCTCTGTGCACAGGAGTTAGTAGACATCTGACGGATAAATGAGTGAATGGATAAGTTAAAAAATGAGCTGTGCAGAGATGATATGTCCAGCTCATTTCCCCTGAGGACCCAGATTAAAACTCAATCTGATAATTTAGGAAAATGAAGCAACAGCAGATTAAATTGAGTTACAAGAAGTTTCATGGAAATCATAAAATTCTGCTAAATCTCAGCACAGTTATAGTAGACAATTACCTGGACCCTTAATTTACTCAAAAGTTCTGCCTCCTGAATCATATCTTTTTTTAAAAAATATATATTTTATTGATTTTTTACAGAGAGGAAGGGAGAGAGATAGAGAGTTAGAAACATTGATCAGCTGCCTCCTGCACATCTCCTACTGGGGAGGTGCCCGCAACCCAGGTACATGCCCTTGACCGGAATCGAACCTGGGACCCTTCAGTCCGCAGGCCGACGCTCTATCCACTGAGCCAAACCGGTTTCGGCTCCTGAACCATATCTTATGGAAAAACCCACCCTTCCTCTTTGTCATAAGCAATGTTTTGGCTCCCCATTGCTTCTACCCACCATATTCCATGTCACTCTTTTTACTCAACAAAAGCATCATTTTCTGCCCACCCCTCTGTCATGAACTATATTGTTTCTTCCCTCAACCTTCTTAGATATATACGTCTTTCTGACCTTCCCCTACTAAATAATATTATTGTTATAACACCATCTAATGAGGCTTTAGTGTGTCTTAGGCACCATACTAAATGCTTTCACTGAGTTAACCTATTTGATTCTCATAAAATCTGTTAAACGATTTCGATTCCCATTTCAAAGTTGCGGCATCAACTTTGAAGTTTCAAATGTTTAGAGTCACACATCTGTACTCACACTCGTGACTGTACTCAGGGGGCTCTTCCTATAGGAAGCCTCTTCTGACCTGGCAGGTCCAGGAAGCACTGTGTTGCCGTTTGCCAGTCATCTGTGACTTGGGACTCTGAATGACAATCTTTTGAGGATAGGATCTTGTTTTATAAACCATTGCAACCCTGGGGCCATGAACAGTGACTTATACTTTCAGTTTTGATTGTTTGTTTGTTTAAATCACAATTAAATGTTGGCCTTTAATTCATGTTCTTCCTCTCCACTCTGAATCTTTCCGGGAAACACATTCAACACTAAGATCTCCTTACATTTGTTCTTATGCCTCTGGTCGACTTGCCTTTCCTTATGCTACCAGATGACAAATGGTGCTAATGAAATGCCCTATTAATGCCACTATGCTAGTCTAGATCCATACACAAACAGGCACCTGACAGAGTAATTAACATGACAGGCCCTAGAGCTACACTGCCTACGATCACACCCAACCCTGCTACAGACTGGTCTGTGACATTGTGCAATTCATTAACCAATCAGAGTCTCCAAACATATAATGAGAAAACAAAAGGGCCTATCACATAGAGATGTTATAGGGATTTTTTAAAAACAAATTTTATTGATTTTCAGAGAGAGAGAGGAAAGGAGAGGGAGAGAGAGAAACATTGATATGAGAGTAAGACATCTATCAGCTGACTCCTGCATGCCCCCCTACCAGGGATGGAGCCTGCAACCTAGGCATGTGCCCTGACTGGGAATAAAACCAGTAACCTCTTGGTGCATGGGACAATGCCCAACCAAATGAGCCACACCAGCCAGGGCAGTATATAGATCAAATGAGCTATTAAGTAAGTCACTAAATGATTCATATATTAGCTCCTACATGCTTCAATACATGTGCATATGTATATATGCAGTCAATTTTGATCACTTGCCATAGTTATGTTTTACAAAGTTGCTGCAAACGCTGAACCACTGCTCCCGGGGAAATACATGGTTAGGTTCCTGTGAGCCTCTGGTGATGTTTTCATCCACTGGTTAAGATAAACCTTTTATATATGTTTCTGTTTAAAGACACCTTCTTTACTCTTAGGAACTCTAACCAGCACTTCAGCACCATGCTTGAGGGTCATATTAAACCGCAAAATGGCAAGTAAAAGAGCATGGAAACGCCAAAAAAAAGTATCAGTAAATAAGACTGTGAAAGGCCGTTGTTCCCAGCAGGAGAGATGGACAGAGGGCAGAGCGCTGCTTTGCTCCACCTTGGTTGGAGATACGCAGGTTGGATGACTCAACTTCCCCCCACTCTGCATGTCCTCAGAAGGCTGCACAGGCACTAGGAGTATTGATCTGGGGTTTACAAGTCAATTTCAGCACGTAGGCAAATTCATGAGTATAAAGTGAGATTTCGCTGTACACACACAGAAACATATATGGCACCAGCCATTCCGGGAGGTAGGGAGGTAGAGAGGTCTCTGCAATTCTGGTGCCAACACGTGTCCTCGCCTTTGCCCTCATCACTTCTAGCACCACTGGGTCACCAGCCATTCCCTTTCCTCAACCTCCAGCTCTTCTTTTGGTAAATATGCTCAAACCTCTCCCATACAAAAATAAATTAATGCAGGAAGGAAGGGAGGGGAGGGAGAGAGGAGGGAGGGAGGGAGGGAGGGAGGGAGGGAGGGAGGGAAGGAGGGAGGGGGGGAAGAAGGAGGAAAGAAACAGAAAAGGCCAACTTGAATCTTTTCCGGGCTCCTGGGCATCGGGCCGTCTGGCTGCCTGGCTGCCTGGTACCTGGCCCCAGGAGATTGGGTTGTGTCTAGTGGCTCTGAGTGATGAGCCCTCAAGGGAAGTTGTTGGGCAAGAAGGGGGACGGACTGCCCTGCAGACAGAACCTCAAAAGCGGGTCAGACAGCGCGGGGAGAGGGAGGCACTTCACTCTGCAGCAGGTCTGCAGTGGGAGCAGACTGCCCGGCCCAGGCCCCTCCGAGGCGTGGCATGCTGACTGCCCTCTCCTGCCGGCCTCCGGCCCCTGGGTGTCAGTCGTCATGGCAAGAATTGCTGTCTGTTCCTCTGTGCTCCAGGACCCAGCACCCAGAAGGTGCTTAATGGATGTTTTCTCGGTGAATTGGTTACATGTAAAGATAGAGCACCACCTGCACCGCAGGGAAGAACCACCTATGTTTAAAAACGAGACCTTTGGTGTGTGTGGGGGGCGGGGATCAATGTAGAGCAAATGAAAGAAACAAGCGAGGGCTATGAAGTAAAACCTGGTGTGAAGTGAGCTTGGTATTAAGTTGCTAGGGGAAAAGTCAATTCACTTGAGGAAAGATGAGAAGGGCATAAAGGAGATTAATTAAAATTTAGTTTATCAGGTCTTTCTCAGGAGATTGGCAATTTAGTGGGAAGATCTTATTTAAGGGCACGCGTGTAGTTCAGCTGCTAAGCGCAGTGCATGGCAAAGGCAGCGAGCCGTGCGCGGTTAGGAGGGAGAGGTTAGCGTTTGACTTGCTCTGGAATCCTAGCTCTCAGGGGAAGTGGGCAGCTCTCGCCATAGGAAGAACTGCGAAAACCCAGATGCACCAGGTCACCGTGACGCTCAGGGCCCCAAGGCTGACCCACAGCCCTGGGTTTTCATGGGACCCATCGGGGTGCCGGTGGAACCAGCCCCTGGCCGGAAGCACCTCTTCTCGGTTTCTCCCTCAGTCTGTCCTGCTTCTCCTGTTCTCCGATTAGTCCTTTTGACTTCATTCTCTATACTGTCAGTGTCTAAGCACCCATCAGCCCTAGTCCTGCCTTTACTCACATCCCGGAGACCTGGCCCTCTCCCTGCATTAACCCCGGCTCCTTTCCAAGAGCTCCCATGTGTGGCTCCGGGCCGCCAGGTGGTTAGCGCTCTCAGTAAACAGCCTCGTTTTCAATACTGGTCCGGCCGCTCTCGCCTCAGTGTCCACATCTGTAGAACGGGGATGGTCAATAATAACACGGGGATGCGGGGCGTCCGTCCAGAGTGGCAGTACCTGGCGCAGAGTAAAAGCTTGACGACCTTCGGCCAGGGATGTCACCAGCCCCCCGCGCGTCTCTGGATGCTATGACTCCTCTCCTCTCCCCTGCTGTGCGGCACAGTCCCTAACTGGCCCCTCCTTTTCTTCCCTTCTCACCAGGGGCCGTTTTCCACAAAGTGGAAACCATTGCAACCCTGGGGCCATGAGCACAAGCCACGGTAACCCATGCCCCTCACTTCTTCTGAATGGAGCCCAGAGGCCCCACATCCGCTGACCTTCCCGCTTCACCCTTCTCCCCTCCCCCCTCCCTTCCACGCCCCAGCTCTCCTGCTCTCTTTCTGTTTCTCCAGCCACAACTGCCCCACCTCCTCACACCTGCAGACTTCATGCAGCTGCTCATGACCGGTGCTTCAGGTCTCCCCCTCCCTGTCCACACCCTTGCTCAGGCTCCCCTGTGTACTGCGCCCCAGCACTGCCCCAGGCGCAGGGAGTGAGTAGCTGCAGCCCCCAGCCCTCCTCCTGCAGCTCCCAGCCCTCCTCCTGCAGCCCCCAGCCCTCCTCCTGCAGCTCCCAGCCCTCCTCCTGCAGCCCCCAGCCCTCCTCCTGCAGCCCCCAGCCCTCCTCCTGCAGCTCCCAGGCCTCCTCCTGCAGCTCCCAGCCCTCCTCCTGCAGCCCCCAGCCCTCCTCCTGCAGCCCCCAGGCCTCCTCCTGCAGCTCCCAGGGTGGGGGCATCACTTTGGAAAGCACAGCACAGTGCACAGACTCAGCCCTAATCAACACTTCCCGGGGCAGTGAGGAGCCCCTGGAGCACGTGTGCCTGCGGGGACTTAGCCTTGTCTCAGGGTGCGGTGACCTCCCAGGAAGGAGGAGACAAGATGTGAGGCAGGAAGCAGGAGAGCTGTCTCGGAAGGTTGCTCTGGCTGCTCCTGGACACGCAGGCGTGGCAGCCGGCAGACCTGCTCCTGAGAAGGAATCTAAAGGGGCGAGAATGCTGCTGAGTGGGTAAGTACAAACAAAGGAATAATCACCACATCTAAAAACGGCACTCAAAACTGTTCATGTCATTTTTGCTGAGGAACACAAAATAAAAGATGCTTTTATCTTAGACTTAAAATCCAAATTCTGGGAAGATAAGGATGATGTAAAGGGACCCCGACAAGCTTCAGCAGCAGTGCGCTGAGGCCCCTCCCACGGACAGCCCTGCAGGTCCTGCCTTCAAAGGGGGCGTCGGCTGCATCTGACGATGTTGTGAAGATCGGCTCGCGGGCTCCCATACAGTAGTAAGTGGCCAGTGGGCATGAAATCATGCGTTTGAGTCAATGTGTCTGACAGTGCAGTCACCGTGAGTGCCTCACAATGACCTGGTGACGGCTGGAATTCGAAGCTGATTTGTGTGGAGGAAGGTTACCTGGTGAAGTGGTGTCAGTAGAAGGACATGATGAAGCAAAGTGCTTCACTATAGATAAAATGCGCTATTTTCTAAATGATAGCAGAACTGCCTATCATGTGGATGGCGTTAGAATTCTCGGAGAAAGTGAGAAATCCACTCTCTGGCCTGAGTGTCATTTGTAAGGAGGACCAGTCAGCATGGCCAGGGTTTCCTGTGCGCCAGGCACTGCCTGTGCATTGGGCTCTGAGTCATTAATCTGGGTCACATGCGGGGCACCACCCACCAGCAAAGGAAGGGGGCAGCTCCTACCTCGTGTGGACACCGTGGGCAAGAAGCTGAACAGCGAATCCCGAAGCCTGAAAATAAATGTTGAATCCTAACACCAGTAAGAGTGTCTGTGACTTTGAACATATCAGGTAGCTTGTCTTTTAGCTCCATTTCTGTTTGGAATTAGGACTATAGAATGACAAGCTCCTTGGTGGGACACACAGGGGAGTGAAGGAAAGAGTGAGATTCTCTGGGGACTACGTTTTATCCTAAAAAATGTCAGGTCACCCCCTAATGCAAAAATCCTGGAGGGGCAATAAGATGTGCTTCAGGGGAAAGGAGGACTGGTGGTTCCTCATCATGAAAGCAAATCTGAAGCATGGCCAAAGGTAGCTTTGACCTCTGTAGAGGGTTAAGAAAGAAAAGTTTTCTCCAAAAGGGGCAAGAACCACAGTAAGCAACCACCAGGTCTTCTTTTAGTTGAAATCATTGGTCACATGTGTAGGAGCGGCCCTAGGGTCAAGCCTCGGGCTGACCTGTGGCAGGGCCACAAACAAGTCCCAGCCTAGAGGGCAGAGCTGTCCTAGCATAAAGAAGCCTGACCTTGTAGCCCTCCCTAATTCCTTCCTAAGTAGCAAATGGGCTATGGGAGGTACCGCAAGTGTTGCCAAAAAAGAACATTTGTATACATGTTTATCTACCCTTGATTTAATCAGACTATGAAATAAAGCATCAACTTGCAGGCTGGGTCTTTTGTGTCCTCGTCCAGGTGTGGGAGATCCACGGAGCCCCAGCTGTATTCTCTTGTCTGTCTTCTTCAATCCTTCACCGCCCCTCCTCAGGTTCACCCTTGGCCATGCTGGCACGGCACACACATGAGATTCTCTGTAAAACATCTCCTGACAAGTCTTCCTCCCGCTCTGAGGAATTTTTTTTTAATTGGAAATTCAGGATTTTTAAAGCTATTATGACCCAGTTTTTTAGCAATCAGCAATGGGAGGTTTATGTTTTCTCACCTTCAACAGATCACATAGACAATCACAATTGAACACATACACTATTGTGAATCACTTCACTAGTCATTTGTCAGTGAGAAAGCTTCTATTGAGCATAAAACTATCTACCCTCTATAAACAATCCCCAATGCTTAGCCCTTCATGACTTCATTGCATATATACTCAATGTTGAATTACTGTCTTTAGCTTGAAGCTGAAAAGGAAATCTTGATTTGGGTTTTATAGCCCAGACATTTTCCTTAGAATCTCTAAAATAAACCCCAAAATCATTTTTCAAGCAAGTCAGAGAAAGGATGCCAAATGCATTATTGCAGTAGAGAAGATACCACAAATATTCCAACTATTTCATAACCATTAAACAAATTTTGAAAACTAATAAAATAATGTACTCTTGAAGCTAATTAAGAGCCACTTGGAGATAATTTGTGTTGCTTCTGGGCCATATTTTAAAATAATTTTCTCTATTGTACCCACTTCCATGTTAATGGAAAAGTAAGATTTTTGCTTACATTCATACACAAATAGACTCAACATATATTTATTGAGTGTCTGTTGTGTCCCAGACCCTGATTGGGCATTTCATGAGCAGTGGGCATTCTCTCCCTGACAGAACTTTGAGACAATCATTTGTTGAATCATCTCATCTATTTATTTTCCAAGAAGATGGTTCTCACGGTACCTTTTAATACAAGGTGTGTCAGGAGAAAAATCAGCATGCAGTTATCCAGTTTTCATGCACTTAAATTTTAATGACCATACTTCCTTGTTCATTCAGCTTTGCTACTTTTACCCAATATGCACTTAAGTAGCAGTTTGAGACCTGAGATTCTCCCACATTCAACTCTGCATGAGTTGGACCACTCATTACTTTGTAGTCGGTAGGTTTTCCTCAAAGCAACCTTCCACTTTAATGGCCAATAGTCAGAATAATTAACAAGCATGTGATCCATGATTTTATATTGAGAGAGTTATAAAAATTCTAGATTTTTTATTACATATTTCCCTGAGGAACTTGACAAAGTGAAAAGATGAATGATTCCTGCCACACAGTTGGCTCAGCTAGCAGGCGAAGGAAGCAACAATCTCAGACCAGGAACACGAATAGAACTAGAGCCCAGCAGATCCTTTTACCCAACCTGAGAATGGAGAGCACAGGTTCCAACTTCCTTCTCTCATGTGTGCCTTCAAAATACATCCATGTAATTGTTTTCTTCGTTTTCAAAGGGAAGAGATTATGATTTAGGGCATTCCCAAAACCTACTTTATACAGATGCCTTCAGTTTGATACTGTACAGAGAAATGTGCTCTGATTCTATGGCAGGAGCCATTGCGTCCACCCGCTTGCTCATCAGGATGTATTTCTGACTTCATTGTGGACCATTAGATCACAGCACGTTCACCCTATCAAACTCCAACATGCTCTGCTCAGGTACCTGGACATGCTCCTTACTTTCTATCAGAACTCAGTCAAGAAACTATAATCATAAATATAGCTCTTCATTTAAAGGTGACAGATCAACTGAAGGAAGGTTCATTACCAATGGTTAGTACCTAAAAACTAGATGATTTTCTTTCATATTTATTGTAGAAATAATAAGGGCAGAAAGTGTGAGCCAGGATGTGAAGAGTCAAAACAGGTTTCTTGCAAAGACTATAACTTACCCTGGGCATGATTTTGACCCCAGAGCTGCCTTTTCTTGGCACACAGTCAAGCTATTTTAGAAAATGCTAGGTTCAGTCTGGGCACCTCTTTAGCATCTCACATAGAGATTTGAATCCTCTATATCTGATTCAACTTCCAACTGGCTTAACACGTGTAATCCAGCATTGTATTAGTCAGGATAGGCTATATTTCCCTGCAGTGACAAAAAAAAACCCTTCAAAATCTTTGTGATATATATATCACATTTCCTCTCTAGAGCAAAGACAGCTGGTGACTTTGCTTATTTTAGATACTTGAGGGTCCAGTCTAATGGAATTCCATGCATGTGCATTCCTCTACAATCACCTTGCCATGAAAATGTGAATGTAGTAACTTGTACAATCACTCTTAAAACTTCCTTCCCAAAGTGAGATTATTATTGGCTAAAACATGGCCATGCCTTTGATGGCTAAGTTTATGGTCTGGGCCATTGAGTGCCCAAGATATTTGGTCAAACATTGTCATGGGTGTGTCTGTGAGCGTGTTTGAGGATGAGGTTAACGTTTAAATCAGTAAACTGAGTTAAGCAGATTGCCCTGCCCAATGTGAGTGGGCCTCACCCAGTCAGGAGAGGGCCTGAATGGAGCCAAAGGCTCACCCTCTCCTCAGTGAGAGAGAATTCCTCTGCCTTATGGCCTTTTAGCTGAGACATCAGCCTTTTCTTGCCTCAGACTCAAACAAACATCAGTTCTTCCTGGGTCTGCAGCTGCTGATGTGAAGATTAGAGCTTCACTATCTGCTCTCTTGGGTGAGGAATTACTGACGCATCCTGCAGATTTGCTACTTGTCAGTCTTCATAGTTCTTTACAACAAAACTTTATAATAAGCTAATTCTTTATAATAAATCCCTTGGTGTGTGCGTGTGTGTGTGTGCGTGTGTGTGTGTGTGTGTGTGTGTAGGTATACAGCGCACACACACACACACACACACACCCTTTTGGTTCTGCTTCTTTGGGAATGTTTTGTATACCTGACTTAAGGAGGTAAGGAAAGGCAATTCTACCATGTCCCCCAAAGGGGAACTAAAAGTATTTGCTGAGTGATAATAATGATTTTTTTAAAACACATCAGCAAGATGATAAGTGCACTTTTTCCTTTGGGCTGGAATGTGTTCTAAGATCCAAAACTGATAAGTGAAAGATAATACAACTGATATAGCCAAACACCATTCTCTGTTTATTAAGAAACTAAAGGCCTAATGCACGAAATTCGTGCAAGAATAGGCCTTCTTTCCCCTGGCTGCCAGCACCAGCTTCCTTCTGGCACCCGGGACCCGGGCTTTGCTCCCGCCACTGGCAGGCACTAGAGACCCGGGCTTCCCTCACAGCCCCGGCTTCATCTGGAAGGTTGTCTGGAAGGATGTCTGGTTAATTAGCATATTATGCTTTTTTATTATAGATGGAAGAACTTGCCTGCTAACCCCCCAACCCCCTACACCTGCCTTTTTAAAATCTATATAAGAAGATTGAAAAGTGCAGACAGATGGACTGGCCAGTGGAGTGGGTGACCTCAGAGGTAGGAAATGTTGTAAATGAAGAGGTTTCTTCCTTCCCCTCCAATGTCAAATCAGTGGGTCTGTACGAGAATCAGCGGTTGAGTTAGGAGTGCTCACAGCAAGTAACAGAGTATAAACTCGACATGTATATTCTGGTTGTGACCGACCAGCATAGGGAATATCAGAACTGGTGCCTACACCTGGCCGGGCAATATCTGAGGAGGGTAGAAGGACGACAGGAGTAGCCTTTGGCAGCGTAGGAGACATGAGGCACATCGTTCCCTGATTCCCTGGACACCCAGAGGCAGAAAAAGTGAAATTAGCAATGGACGTGACTCCATGGAAGGAGCACAGAGATGAAAGGAGGGGACACCCTCCCTAGAGAGGCAGTTGGGGGCATGGACCACTGGAAGGACCCAAGGGGCTGCCTTTCTCTGGAGGTGTCCTCAGCTGAGCACCGCTAAGCAACTCCCACACCTTCATGCAGAGGCCAAGACATTGAAAGCAAAATCACCAACATCAGGTGTAATAGGACCCAGTGAGAGTGAGACCCAGACCACCTCCTCAAAACCAGCAGACAACCAAGTATGTAAGAATATCTCTGTCCCAAACTCAGAGGGGCTCGGCTTACCCCAGGAAATGACAGAGGAGAGAGGTATGGTAGAGCTGGCCTCCCTCCATGGAGCTGGCCTGTTGGGAGTGAAAAAGCAAGGCTTTCTTTTTTATCGCTTTCCTTTCTTTCATATTCTTAACATAATATGATTATTATGAGAGTATTAAGTGTTGCAGTAAGATACCCAGTCACAGCCTCTTAGCATTGACATTTACTAATAGTCAAGATCTTCTCTCTAATTCTAAACCACTCCCCTTTCAAATTTTCAACAGCAGCATGGCTCCAAGAAGCCTGAAAATGTGATCTGTTGTTGGAGACTGTATACATTTTAATTTTCTTTTAATCGAGTTAATTCCTATCACATTACATGAGTTCTAAAGTATAGTGGCAGTCTTAAGCCAATTGTGAATGCAGATTTTGATTAATCTTTAAAAGGGCAAGTTCAACAGCATTGCATAGAGCAAGGACATGAAGCAAAAAAAAAAAAAACAATGGCAGTATATATATATATATATATATTTTAAAATGCTTGCCCAGAATTTCACATCCATCATGAGTAAAGTAAAATTCCAGGACCTGGTGACACTGTCTGATGTGCACCAGGCATACCCATGATTTTCTACCTTTTTATAAAACTTGGAAAAATTATTAGATGTTGACTCACAAATGACCTTGAATATTTTGATTGGGAGTCACACAATCACACATATGCTATATTAGATTATTTTTCTATAAAAGTTCATTAGCTGAGCCAATAATAAACTCTTCAAATATTTCAGCAAACATCCAGGTGCTATTCCTCCATTTTGGTAAACTTTGCAATTCAAGTTTTAGAGTGAAGATTTCTTGCTATGTGGAACTGAGAATAAGTCCAGATATAAATATCTGACCTGGTTAATTTTTTTTTAATTTCAAAGTAAAATTGAACTCCTCTTGATGTAACAAATTCTGTTGTCATCATTTGTTTTGGTTTCTTCTACATTTTTCGCCCTTGCTAGCTTTGTCTTTCTCTGTTTACCAAGGGAAAAATCTTTTACAAAATATTATTGTACAGAATAAAGTATCCCTAAAACACAAATAAAAGAGAAAAGAGCTCAGCTGAATTTCACTTTCTTTTGGTCTATCATCTAAATTCCCTAGAGCAATGCATCCAATAGAAATATGATACTGGCCAACCTCACTGCAGTCTGCTTCCCTTCCCTGTGCTTTGTGGACGTTGCAGTGTCTTTGTTGTTTTTACAAACTGAGAGGCTGGTGACAACCCTGCTCTGTGCACCAATTTTCCAACAGTGTCTCTCACTTTGTGTCCTGGTGCCACATTTTAGTAATTTTTGCAATATCTCAAAGTTTTCCATTTTATTATATCGGTGTGGTGGTCTGTAACAACCGATCTTGAATGTTACTATCCAAATTGCTTTGGGTGTCACAACAGGGCCCATTTAAGACAAAAAACGTAATGGACAAACGTTGGGGGTATTCTAACTGCTCCACCACCCACCACTTCCCTGTCTTCCCCTCCTCCGCCCCCCTATTTCCTGAGATATAACAATATCGGGATCAGGTCAGGCCAGTTAATAACCCCACAGCGGCCTCTGAGTTTTCCAGTGAAAGGAAGGGTCGCATGGCTCTGCCTTTCAATCAAAATCTAGAAATGATTAAGCTTCGTGCGGAAGGCAGGTCAAAAGCTGAGAGCGACCAAAAGCCAGGCCTCTTGTACCAAAAGCCCAGTTGTGAATACAAAGGAGAAGTTCTTGAAGGACATTATAAGCGTTACTGCAGTGAACACACAAATGATAAGACAACAGATCAGCCTTCTGGCTGCTCTGGAGGAAGAGCTGGTGGTCTGGGCAGAAGGTGAAACCAGCCACAGGACTCCCTCCCGTACAGGAAGCCCAGGCAGAGCAAGGCCCAGGTCTCCTCAATCTACGGAGGCTGAGAGCAGTGAGGAGACTGCAGAAGAAACGTCCGACGCCGGCCGAGGTGGGCTCATGAGGGTTAAGGGAAGAAGCCTCTCTACAACATAAAGTGTGGGTGAAGCAGCAAGTGCTGGTGCAGAAGCTGCAGCAAGTTACCCAGAGGATCTAACTCAGATCATCAGTGAGGCGACCACCCCAAGCCACAGACTTTCCATGGAGACAAAACACTTTATGTTGGAAGAAGATGCCACCTAGGACGTTCACAGCCCGAGAGAAGGCAATGCCTGGCTTCACAACTTCCAAGCACAGGCTAATTCTCTTGTTAGGAACTAAAGCAGGGGATGACTTGAAGCCAGTGCTCACTGCCATTCTGGAAATCCCAGGGGCCTTAAGAATGATGCTAACTCTCCTCTGCCTACGCTCTATGAATGAACAGCAACGCCTGGGTGACAGAACATCTGTTTGCAACATTGTTTACTAGGTATTTTAAGCCCACTGTTGAGACCTACTGTTCAGAAAAGATTCCTTTGAAAATATTACTGCTCATTGACAGTGCGCCAGTCACCCAAGAGCTCTGATGAAGATGTACAATGAGATTAATCTTGTTTTAATGTCTGCTAACACAATACCCATTCTGCAGCTAATAGATCAAAGAGTAATTTTATCTTTCAAGTCTTATAATTTAAGAAAAACATTCTGTAAGGCTATGATTCTGCTGATGGATCTGGGCAAAGTAAACTGGAAACGTCTGGAAAGGATTCACCATTTTACATGCCATTAGAAACTCTTATGATTCATGAGAAGAGGTCAAAATACCAAGATTAACAGGAGTTTGAAAGATGTTGATTCCAACCCTCGTGGACGTCTTGGAGGTTCAAGGCTTCCACGGAGGAAGTGCCTGCAGGTGATGGAAACAACAAGCGAACCAGGGTTAGCAGGGAGCCTGAGGACAGGACAGTTACTGCAGCCTCATGGTGGACTTTCATGGAGGAGCAGTTGCTTCTTATGGATGAACAAAGGAAGTGGTGTGTGTGTGTGTGTGTGTGTGTGTGTGTGTGTGTGTGTGTTAGATAGGATTCACTCTTGGTAAAGATGCTATGAAGATTGTTAATTGACAAGAAAGGATGTAGAATATCACATAAGCTGAGCTGAGAAAGCAGCGGCAGGGTTAGGGAGGACTGACGCCAATCAGGAGAGAAGTTCTACTCTGAGTGAGTAACATGCTATCAAACAGCATCACATGCTGCACAGAAAGGGTTTGTGAGAGGAAGAGTCAACCAACTGTCAAACATCATGGGAAAACTTCTTTTAAGAAATTGACTCAGCAACCCCAACCTTGGGCCAGCAGCACCATGGTGAGACCCTTCACCTGCAAAAGTATTACTACTTGCTAAAGGCTCAGATGACAGCAGGTTTTAGGAATAAAGTATTTTTTAATTGAGGAAGGTACATATTTTAGACATAATGCTATTGTACACTTGATAGACTACAACATAGTATAAGCACAGCTTTTATACACACTGGGAAACCGAAGGATCCATGTGCCTCTCTTTACTGCGATATTCACTTCATTGTGGTGACCTGGAGCAAAGCCTTCAGTATTGCTAAGGTAAGCCTTCAGTATTGCTAAGGTATGCCTTCAGTATTGCTAAGGTATGAAAAGGGAAAGGAAAGGTAAGCACAGGTAGTGAGCCATCTCTATAATTTTCAGTTTTCTAATAGCCACATCTATGTACATAAGCCCTAATATGCAAATAGACCGAACAGTGGAACAACTGAACAACCAGTTGCTATGGCATGCACTGACCACCAGGGGGAGCACATGGAACATGGCGGGTGTTGGCAGCAGGCAGCAGAGAGCAGAACATGGTGGGCATTGGCTGCAGTGGGATGGTGGAGCAGGTGAGGGGGGGCGCCATCGGGGGGCGTCATCGGGGCGAGCCTCTGGTGGTTACTGAAAATTCTTTGCTTCCAAGTGCTGCGGTCCTGTCCGTGCTTGCACCTGCTGACGGCACCAGCCCTGCTTGCACCGGCTGCTGGTGCCAGAGCCACCACTTGCACCTGCTGCTGGCGCCTGGCGTCAGCCCCAACCCCCCCCTCAGGTCTTCTCTACATCCCCCTGCTCCTGAGGGGTGATCAGGACAGCAGCCGCTGCTCACACCCGCTGCTGGTGCTGGCCCCAATAGCTCTGCACCATCAGCGGGTGCTAGCTGGGCCGGCGCAGGAAAAGGGCTGCCAGCAGATAGGGGATGGGGGTGGGAGAGGCTGTGCCTGGAGGGGCCAGGTAGGGGCATAGAGGATGGGCCGAGACGCACCCCTGTGCCCACCGCAGCCTCACAGCCCACAGTTCCTTTCAAGGTGCACAAATTCATACACTGAGCCCCTAGTTCAGTATAAGTAAAAAGGCAGGTGGACTTTTCAAATTATTATTTTAACATGTAACAATATAAAAGTTATTAGTAAGGTATTTTACATTCTCATCTTCATACTATTTCTTCAAAATCTAGTGTGCAGTTTACATATACAGCTCACAGCATTTAAAGTGCTTAATAGACACATTAGGCTACTGACTACCTAAGACCAGCACAGCTTAAAGAATATAAGAAACTGTATAAACCATCTGCTGATCTGTACAACAGTAGCCTGTCTACCTGTGTTTATGCAACGCTAATGCTAATAATGCTGACTAAACTAAGGATGGTATTAGGATGCCTGTTACTAATCCCTGCTCTGATTGAAGCTCTATGACATGTCAAAACAGTGTTTATAAGGTAACCATTATCTACGTTTAAGGTGAAGAAACAGGTTTAGGACTTGCCCGAGGGCGCTGAGCTGGCAAAGCTCTGCAGTTTGAAAGGAATCTAGATCTAGCACAGTACGCCCGAGGACGTGGTCTTGAACGTGTGACCGGAGGCGGCAGGCACACTGCGAGGTCTTGGCTTTGTGAAGCAGGTACCCAAGGACTTTTCATAACAATCACAAAAGAAGTGATATTATGGCTTCTCTCAGGAATGTCATCATCTCTGATGGAATTGCTGAAAGTTTGGAAGAATGTCCTTTTTTTCCAAACTCTCAGAAAGTGCCAGGCATCTTGACCCCTTGGGGTCCACTTTGAGCACTCAGTAGTTTAATTAGTGTGAGGTCACACAGATGATAGACACAAGAGCTGGATATCACCCAGACCTGCCTGCTTTCTCAGTCTATTAGGCAGCCTCCTTTATATATCCATTATGATCTGCACCCCAGAGAATCCTACCTTATGCTTGTTAATTTTCTCCTCAAAACATCCCAATGCACTCTAAATGGTCCCCTCATTCATGTAGCATTTTCACTCAAGTGACAATGGAAAAAGCACCCAAAATGAATTGAGAGCAGTCTAGTAGGCGATATCAGACTGAGCATAAACAATGGCCCATTGGATGTAGGCATGTCCCAGCATTTCCAGGAGGGTGGCGAGGGGGAAGAGGAGGGATAGCAGATGGGATTTATTGACACAAGGGCTGGAGAGGCCTGTAGGAAAGGTGTCCTCTGGGATGTGGTAGGAATGATAGGTCATCTGAGCAGACTATGGTGGTTACTACTCAAATGTTCCTCCTGCTCAATCCTCATTGACTTCTGGTCAAAACCTAGGGTGCAGGGCTGCAAAGTGTGAGCCTTAAAGAGCAGCTTCACCTACCCTTCTTGGGCACTGACATGTAATTGTCAGTGTAATGCATGTAATTGTCCCTACTTTTTAAATTAAATTTATTGGGTGACATTGGTCAGTAGGATCACATAGGTTTCAAGTGTAGATTTCTATGATACATGATCTGTATATTGCACTGTGTGCTACCACCCAAAGTCAAATCATCTTTGGTCACCATATATTTGGCCCCCTTTACCCTTTACTTTCACCCACCTCTTCTTTCTAGTAACCACCGTACTGTTGTCTGTGTATTCCCAAGGATACATGCACCCCTATGTTCACTGCAGCATTATTCAGGGTGGCCAAGGCATAGAGACAACCTAAGTGTTCTTCTATTGAGGACTGGAAAAGAAGATGTGGCACATATACACAATGGAATATACTCAGCCATAAGAAAGGATGGAATACTGCCATTTGCAACAACATGGAAGGACCTTGAGCATATCATGCTAAGCGAAATAAGTCAGACAGAAAAAGCTAAGAACCATATGAGTTCACTCCTATGTGGGACATGAAACTGAAACTCATGGACACAGAGAATCACATGCAGGCCCAGTGCAGGCGCTGTACCACCACAGTAGATGTGTCCCGAGGGCAGGGTCATCCGTAGCCAGGCCAGCCTGGCTCCTGCCGTGGAGATGCTGCATTTGACAGCGGGAGCTTCTAGGGCAGTGGTTTTCAACCTGTGGGTCGCGACCCCTTTGGACCCTTTCACAGGGGTCACCTAAGACCATCAGAAAACACATATATAATTACATATTGTTTTTGTGATTAATCACTATGCTTTAATTATGTTCGATTTGTAACAATGAAAATACATCCTGCATATCAGATATTTACATTACGATTCATAACAGTAGCAAAATTACAGTTATGAAGTAGCAACGAAAATAATTTTATGGTTGGGGGTCACCAAAACATGAGGAACTGTATTAAAGGGTCGTGGCATTAGGAAGGTTGAGAACCACTGTTCTAGGGGCTTTGTCACAACAAGTAAGAGCAGGAAAGGGACAGAGGGACCCAACGGTAATGAAAAGAAGAAAAGGAAAGGGAAGAGAGCAACAATCTCTCAGGACCCTGATGACAACAGGAATGAATCCCAGGGAGGCGGAGACAGAGGTAATCTGCGTTGCCACTTGCTTTCTGAGAACGTTCAGACCAGAGTTGCCAGGTTTAGCAAATAAAAATGCAGGCGCCCAGTTAATTTTAAATTTTAAATAAACAATGAATACATTTTAGTATAAGTATGTCCCATGCAACATACTACAGAACATACTGCTAAAAAACTACTTGCTTATCTGAAATTCAAATTTAACCAATGTTCTGCATTTAATCTGGAATCTGACCCCCATGCTCCTCTGTACACAAAATATGAGATTCTGATGTTTTTATAGTGAAATGTGAGTGCCAGATAGCATGGCTGTTGCAGGGCTGAGGCTGCAGTAAGGGAGACCTGTATGGGATCAGCTCTGATGTGCAGTATGTGGCCCACATAAACAGGATTGTTCCTCAGCCTCAGTGTCCTTATCTGTGAAATGGGGGTCACATCTCTTCCTCTGGCTTTAAATTGGGATCTAATAAAGCAATTAGTGCTCAGAAAGTGGAAGATAGAATTATTCCCGAAAGTGTTCTTGTTAAAAAATATAAAAAGTAATCCACGTCCCATTTAATTGCTATGGGAGGATCCTGAATGCCTTTGAATCTTGGTAAATTTTTTGTTGCTGTTAATCCCACTTGAAAATCAATTTTTTCATTGATTTTTAGAGAGAGTGGAAGGGAGGGGGGGAGACAAAGAGAGAAACATCAATTTGAGAGAGACACATCGATTGGTTGCCTCCCGCATGCACCTGGCCAGGGCTGGGATCCAGCCTGCAATCACGGTGCATGCCCTTGAAGGAAATGGAACCGGGACCTTCAGTCCTCGGGCTGACGCTCTATACCACTGAGCCAAACTGGCTAGGGTGGTCATTTTTTTAATTAATAAAAGTGAGAATTTTCAAGTGAGTTTATATATTAAAAAGTCTTATGTTGAATACCTAATTTTTTTTTGTATAAAACTCAATTAACTGCTCTAGGAATAAAGATGGCATTTTGTTGAATAATAAAATATATTACTTATTTCTGTCTTCATTAATTATCCATTACTTTTCACAGAACATTTGAAAATGCATCACTGTGATTATTCTTCATATTGATAAAATGAGGCGCAGAGAATTTGAACGGGTTGGCCAAGATTTTAACAAGACAAAACATTGTAATATTTACAAGAGGCTCATGTAATGAAAATACTAAGCTAGGAAAAATACTCTCTAAGCATTTATAAACGACAGCAGCTGCTGACTAAACTCTAGACACATCTATAGTATGTGTTCAGTGTCCCGACAACTTCAATTACTGATGTGATCATTTCTAAATTATTGCACTGCGTGCCACCAAACATGCCACCCTCGTGCCCAAGGACACACACACAGAGAAACACAAACAACACACACACATAGAAATGTGCTTTTTAAAACCATAGAGAATCTCAGCGTTCTCAAAGGGGACAGACGGGCCTCTAGCTGACAGCAACACTTGGCAATCGTTCTGCCAGTTTTAGGAGAAGCCGTCTGGGCGGTGCAGTCCTTCAGTGGCCCTGGGCGGGCACAGGGGCAGGAGTGCCCCGGGGAGCGGGTGGGCGAGGACGCAGGCAGCTCCCCTGTCCCCCATGCGGCCTGGACAGCGCTGCGGTGCGCATGCGCCACACAGCCTCCCACCGCTACCCACGGCGCCACCCCAGGGAGCCAGGCAGCTGCAGAAACGAGCCGTGAGCCTGCCCTTTTAATGTCAGCTTTCAGAAAACATTGAATCCGTCACCTGGTTGTAGTTTGACCATGACTGAGGGCCTACTCTGTACCAATCACTGTGCTGAGCCATCGGCCTCTAGGTGCATGTTCCAGAGGCGCCTGGTGATGCATGGAGAAGCCTATGAGGTGCTTGTCCCGGTGGCTGGCCCCAAGCAAACATTCACTCACTGTCCAGCCTAAAATGGCAGCTAGAGACCATAGTTACTGAGCAGATCCAGGACAGACCCGGGGCCGCCAGCAGGCAGCCTGGCCGCAGAGCCGGCCTCTTCATCCCCATCTGGCACCGTCGCCATTCATTCCCATTAATTTTCATGGAACATTGAAAAGGCACCACTGTGCTTACTCCTCTTATTGATAGGAGGAGGCACGGAGACCTTGATGGGTTGGCCAAGATTTTAACAGGATGGAAGCTTTCGCTGACAGCTCCGATTCTGCACAGCAGTTCCGTAGTAGGCCCCGGTAAAGGCTTCCTGACAGAGTATTAGAGACAGCATCGCAGGAAAACGCAAGGGAACTGGAAGGCACCGCACACTGAGGGGCTTAAGTTCTGGTCAAGAAGGAGGAGACACCGCTGACTCAAAAAGAAATCCACGAATGGGAACCTGTGCCTGAGATCGCACTGGCGTGAGATGTGCACACAGAGGCCTGAACGGAGAACACTGGGAGGGAACAGCCCAGCAGCTTCCAGGAAACGGCAGCCTTCCAGCCAAGTTAGAACGAAAAGCGGGTATGGTTGGCAGCGCCTTCCCGCTCCCGCCGCCTGCCAATCAGCCATCCTGTCTCTGCAGGGCGCTTGCCCAAGCAAACCACGATGGCCGTGTCCACGCGTCAGTCCCGGCAACACAGGTCAGCGTGGCCACTGACAAATGGCAGAGCATGCCCTGGTAGGTAAAAGGTCATGCTCAAAGGGAAGAAAAAAAGAAACTTATAAAGACAATTAGCCTCCTAAACTCCCCAGCCTGTTTTCTGTGTGACTGCCCGTTTTTGTCTTGTAAACGATTTTCTCCCTTGTCTGAGGACACTTACTGGTTTCTCCTGCTTCCATGTCTGGATTTATATACGCTTCACTGTTGTTTGCCGTTCACCCTCCCCTTTTCCCTGCTCTTATTCCCACCCATGCCTCTTCCCACATCACCCCAAAAGACAAGCAAAACAAAACAAGCAAATATGTGAAACTTCCTGCTCATAAGGATTCCAGAGTCTCTATACTATTAAGACACTGAGTAATGGTTGGCTGCTTTCCAGGTGCCTCTGCAGTCTGGTAAATAGCTCAATTAGTGAGCAGCTCTCCTCCCTCTCTCTCCTCTCCCTCTCCCTCTGTCTCTCTCTCCCTCCCTCCCTCCCTCCTCCCCTCCCTCCTGCTCTTGCTCCCTCTCCTGCCCTCTCTCTGCCTCCCTCTCTCTCATTGAATTTTGCCAAGTGCATGCTGCAGTGCTGGAAGGGGCAATGCCAAAGCAGCTTAGCAGCCTCCCTTTCTGTCCCGGATGTCCAGGACACCCCAGAGCAGCAGAGAAACCACCGTCCGGGCCCTGTGGGAACCAGGAGGCAGCAGAGCACCGTGGCAGGCTGCTTCTTCCCTCTGATGGGTGGCTAATGAGCAGTGTAGGTGAGGACCCTCGGGATGCACCTGGGCATCCTGCCCGCCCAAACAGAAGAAAGCAATGAGATGGCAGCCGGAGCCGAGCTGGCGCCCATGAGCAGAGAGAGGCGGAGACCAGAAGACCAGGGGGAATGCAGGCCACAAAAGAAAAGGCCCTGCCAACCCACTAGGTCTGAATGGCCTTAAGTAAGGCCTGAGCCCCTTTTAAAAAATAATGCAATTCTTGAAAATACATAAGCCCAAAGGCCAGTACAATTTAAATCAGTCATGAGCCCTTAGCAGAGTTTATTCTATGCCTCCTTCCCTCTCCTCACACTCCCACCACCAAACACACACAGAAAGGGAGCCCTCAAATCTCTGCTATATTTATGTCTGTTTGTGGCTCACCCAGACATAAACAGTGTCAGAAGAACAAATGAGAAAGCCACGTTCCATACAGGCCCACAAGCCCAGCATAGCTCACAAGTTCTTAGTTCAGACTTGTTGCAGAGCTCAGGAAAGCCCATACAGAAAGCAGGGCATTCAAGTCATAAGGTAAACACATTCAGTCTGTTGTCTGTTTCAGTAACACTTTCATTGGTAGGGGCTATGTGATACCAATGTATTCATTACATCTTGGCATTTACAATACACAGTATTTCTCTGTTTGACTCATTACAGCCTTCAAACCAATTCGGTGAAAGGAAATATTGGTTGTAAAAATACTTTTAGGGGATTACATTTATTCTAGAATATTTTGTATCACAATTTTAGAAACATTAAGTCCCAGCATTTACATATAATTATCATGGTTATACCCTAGAGAAGATATTTAAATGTCTTTCCCCTATCTGTTGGGTATGTGTTTTCTTCAGAAGGAGAACCATGTCAAACAATTATAATGCTGAAATAAGAGAAAATATTCTTGGTTGCTAAATTGAAGAAAAAGTTGCCCCAAGAAAAAATTCTTAATGTAAAATTGTACTTTGATTTGGGTGGTTTATTTTTGTTATGACATTATGGGATTTTTTTTTAATTTTAAGCATAAAATCAGGCAACTCAATTATCAAGATATTTGCATCTGAGAAAATCAAATACTGAAATTAGACTCAGACTTTTATGTGGACGTGAGTCTGTTTCTTTGTCATTTTGGTGGCTGCTTGGCCATGAATGCTAATATGCTCTGGGTGAGGGGCGGTTCTGCGCATGCTGAGAAGGACGGAGCTGCACCGGGCGGGCACGCTGGCCAGGCCTTCCGTGGGGTGCTGAGCAGGGGGTTCTTCAAAGATGAGTTCTCTCAAGTGTCTTCTTCAGATCAAAAGACCATGTAGCCATGACCGTCTGTCTGTCTTTAGGCTGGATATATACCTTAATAAGGGAGAAAGTTAATTTTAATAGCAGGTCAACACTATCTTAGCGCACACATCCTTTTTAAAGGACAGATCAAAGGTGATGAGGCATACCTGGGAAAGTCACTAGGAAATTCTGCATTAGGGTAATCTGTCATGCATTTCCATTTTTTTTCTGAAGGAAAAAAAAAAAAGAAAGAAAACGAGAGAAAGAAAGAAAGCATAATCAAAAGCCCAAATGACAAAGAGTTGACAGTCAGATTCTGTGGTAAATGATTCCATATCGCTGGCCTGCGGAGACGCCGAGCGAGTCCCCAGCAGACCTGATTAATTCCAGTCTCTCCAGCTGCCAGGGGAGCAGAGGGTAAGCAGTCTCGCAGAGAGGAGCCTATTACCACGACGAGGCTGAAATAGATCTAATCAACGCACAGCCGCTCCAAAGAAAACTTTACAGGTTTAGCTCACTAAGGCAGTGCTTTCAGATGGTGACTACAAAGGATCATGGGAGTCTGAAAGCATTTAGTCTTTATTGCAGCTCAAGGAAATTCTGTGCTGTGGTTAGGCCACGCTAATTTACTGAACATGACAAAGCCTCCTAGACTGTGTGACATCATTTGTTTAAAGGCCCCAGTGCTCATACTGGAGTATTTCACATATTTTTTTTTCTTCAAAAACAGTTAATTTGTTGATATTTCATTGGTGTTTGGGCTAATTACATGCTCCATTATAAATGTCTGGACTAACCTACTTTAACATTTAATTTAAACAACAATGCTCTGTAATTTGTCATGGTGCTCACAAAGTGATGAATATTGCAACTTTGTTTTCTCAGCAATCAGCAATGTATCAGTGCATCTGAAGAGGAAACTGACAGGAGGGACACCCCGAGCAGCCAACGCAGTGCTCACACCCCCAGCTGCAGAATCCAACCAAGTTACGTGGCAATTTGTATCATAAATAATAGTAGGATCGTTGTGGATTAACAAGGGTATGAACTAATGAACACCGTCGAAGCAAGCTCCGGGTCTTTCTAAATATTCACTTTGGACTGGATAACCACCTCCTTTTTAAATGGAAAATAAACAGAGGGAAATTATTAAGGCCAAAAAGATGCACATGTTAGATTGAAACCAAATAACTATTTGTCATTTTTTTTTCCTTTCGGTTGTTGGAAATCTTTGTAAAGTTTTGCAGAGGTAAATCTGCTTTTGTTTAAATAATCAAGATTTGGAACTCGGCACAAGTTACATGATACGTTGTTTAAAGTGCTGTGTGTGATAGCAAATATGCACACACACTTATTAACTAGATTGATTACTAATGAATTCACTGATCAAACCACCAAAAGAAATTGAAGGGAGTACCAAACCATTGAATTTCAGTTAATTACAGATGATAATCTACAAACCGTTTCCTTCAGAAATTTTATGTGGGAGGAAGATACAGTGGACACAAAAGATGAACAGCGGAGAAGCAGAGATGTGGCAAATGGCAGCTACTTTAGCATTTTGCTTCTGAGCCTCTCCATTAGCCATTATTTCAAGCATAGGCCGTTGGTTAAAGGCGTGTGGTCAGGGGAGAGGGGACAATGAACCGAGGAAGGCTGCTGGGCACACCACAATTTCAGAAAAAGCAAAATGTGGTCACATGTGATATTCTTTAAAAAGGTCCAAGATTTCATTGGAACCTGACTTCTAGATTTGGGAAAATACCCTGGTCTGCTGAGCTTTTGCAAAGACTTCATCATAGCGACCCTAGTGGCTTCTACAGCATTCGTATTATTATCTGAATTATAGGTAAATTGTCCACATACTCAGTGCTCTTGATGATCAAGTTTTCTTCCTAAAATGTACTGTTGAGCTATTTATGTCTAGCATGTACAGACTCCCAAATGATGCCTGGGCCTTCCTTCCGGTCCAGTGCAAGATGCTTCATAAACATCCACATCCAAGTGATTTGTAAATTTCTGTCTTTCATCAGAATATCACCTTTAGTTCTAGTAGTATGTAGTTGAACTACGTTATTGGATTTTAAGAAGGATTTGTGTTTAGATCAAAGCAACATTTTCTTTTCTGAGTCTTTCCAGTTTTGTCTCATTAGAGTAAAATTAACCTTCTTAAAATTGCAACACGAATAATCCGGCAGCACCCCTAACGTAGACACAAATGCCTCTGGAACTGTGGAACAGCAGAGGCCCGTCCTCCACAGAGCTCTGAGCTCATCATAGGATCTCCAAGGCCGGATTTACTCCTGGTCCTTCAGTGACAGTTCCTAACGGCCTCAAATGTGCAAGCAATTAGACAGCTGTACGTGTAATTGCTTGGACATCCCTGTGTTTTCCTCCCAGACAGAGGAACTACCTTGAAAAACCCCATGGAGGAGTTGTTGACTACAGTAGATAACTTTTAAAAATATGCTTTGTAATTCTGCAAGTACCTACCAGAAATTCAGATGGAAGTATGACAGTGTTAGAGAGTTCTGTATGCATACGACACCTGGGGTTGGCTTGATCCATGGACAGGACTGGGCGTTTGGAACTCAGCTCATGGATACTTTTATCAAACTAGCCCTGTTAGTTTCAGCCTGTGACAAAGCCTAACGACATCACAACACCAATTACTGCTGGAAAAATCATTGTTGGGGAGAATAGGCAAGGCCAGAAAAGAGAAAAGCAAAACAGTATACATCCACCTGGAAAAAGAACTCAAAGCAAATAGCCTACCACTAACCAGTAGCATCATTTTCACATACCACACAGGGGCTCATGGCAGCTCCGCTGTTATTTATAAAAGAAAACCCAAATTACTAATTGTTAAAATATTAAAAACGAGATAGCTTGAACTATAAGGAAAAAGAAAGAGAGATATTCATGAGGTTAGAATCTAGAAGAAATAGAAGTGAGGTGGATGATAACAGATAGAAAAGACTGAGTGAAGTGAGCATCACTGCCTACCTATGAGTATATAATTTTAGGAAAGATTGAGCTATTGGCCATCTGGCTTGTGTGTGAGTTATTGGAGGATTTGTTTGTTATGGATTTTACCGTGGTGGTAAAGTATACGTAATGTGTCTGTAATCGATGTCGTGCATATCCCAGAAAATCATTAAGGAACAGCCCTGTCACTGGAGCCTCCAAGGGCCAGATAATGACCCGCAAAGGGGACATGAATTCATGCAGATGGGGCCCATTCCAGAGAGTGCGAGCTGGGGACCAGGGGAGCCCACCCCGCCAGGAAATAGCAATGTTCTAAAGAGCACGTTCTATATCTTGTTTTGGAGGAAATAAGAATCGATCTGAAATCACCTGCATTTGTTTTATTAGAGTATTTCTTCTAAAAAGAGCACATTGAAATCATATGTGATTCAGCAATAGAGACCTGGCTGTACCAGCAGATTGCTGATGAAAGTCTAAGGCAGTGGTTGTCAACCTTGGCTGCACATTAGAATCCCCTGGGAATCTTTTTAAAATCCTGATTTCTGGGCCTCATCCTCCGGAAATTCTGTTTCTTTGTTACTAATGTTGTGGCCCCACCCCATAACAAAGAAACAGAATTTCTGGAGGATGAGGCCCAGAAACCAGGATTTTAAAAAGATTCCCAGGGGATTCTAATGTGCAGCCAAGGTTGACAACCACTGGTCTAAGGGCTGTCCTTTTTTCCCTGGCTATCTCCAGGCGGTTTGCCTCTTTAGTGTTTCATGGGCTTTATGTCTCTTATTATGGTTTATTTTTAAATCTCTATGTACTATAATGTTTGTGCTACTGAATATTGCTCTAGTTTTCTTTAAATGCCAAATCCTCAACATGGAGTTGTAAAGATGTGTTAATTAAACTCAATCCATTTCACATCTATTAGTTCAGATGTGACCTCCCATCGGAGTTCCTGTGAAGTAGGATTTAGAGATGGGCAGCAGATGTAAACTGCTCAGAAATGTGGTGAACAACCAACTCCAGTGACCATGCCGGAGGCAGACTTTTTTTCACTTGTTCGGTTGCTGCAGGATTATATTTCAGTTTGGCTAGACACTTGGCACCAGCAGAGAAAACTACATTTTATAGCTCCCCTGAGTGTACGTCAGTTGTAGTTATTTTAATTATTTTTAACATTTCGTTTTTCTCCTGAATGGCTGCTCTTTCTTTGATTCTGCCACTGAGAAAGACCATCACCACTGAGCACCCGTACTGGACAGAGCGAGGGGAGCACACGGCGACCTTATATCCATCAGGCCTGCCCCTTCTTTTTAAGAGGCCGTTCACATCCCAACCAATAGAGCACAGAACTCCTGCAGTTACAGAGGAACAAAGAATTTGATATTTTGAAGACCACTTTCAGTGAAAAACGCTGTATAAAATGGTAGGCATTGAAGTGTTTAACAGTCCAGTTTCTGTGTTCTTGTAAAAGAGTAGCAGAGTTAATATGCCAACGAATCTTGTAGACACTGAAAAAAACACACACAAAAAAACACGCATCCTCAGAAGACAAGGCCGCTGAAATATGAAGGCCACCAAATGTCAGATCCAGTACCTTCATCACATCTCTCCAGTGTAAAGGAAGCAAGTTATAGGTAAAGTGAAGCTCCGAGCTGCCCTGGAACGAATGTTTCTTAGAGAAGCTCATGCAGATGAGTCCCAGCGAGTGAGAGCTGACAGTGAAAAAGCTCTGCAAGCTGCAACCATTCAAAATCCAAGTTCATGTCCAAAAATCTCTGGCCAACCAAAGGGCTCCTTTCTGCCCCCTGGTGGCTGGAGATGCATTTCTACACGCCCATCATGTTAGCTGTAAAAGGAGACTTCAATGGATTTCTGAAAGTCGGTTTCTGAAAAAGGCAAAGTGTGCTGTGGTCAGGTTTACCCACTCTTCTTTTTAGTGAGCACATTGTAACAGAGCAAGCATTTAGTCTGGGCAACCCGTGCTTCCTGTGTCCTGCATTATGAGAACTGACATTTCCAGGGGGACGAGTGGCTTTGTGTCTTGTGGTCTTTGGTTATTCCCCACCATGTGTCGCTCTATCAATTTCTTTCCCCGTCTCATATGCACATATCCAAAACAGAAGCAAAAAAGAGAAAGGACCCTTTGATCTCTCCTTATTTCCTTCTCTGAAATTTTTCCTGGCATCCGTCCTTTAAAATTTGTCTCCTTTTTATCTTTATCTCTTGTGCCCTTTAACATATTTGGTATACTGTTGCTTTCAACAGATTAATAACTTTAAAGGACTAGCAACCTAGAGTTTTTATTTATTTTCCAGGTCATATAAAATAAAAACAATATTAGAACAAATTAAAACATACATGATGGTATGGTACCCAGAGAAATTTTATTTTAATTTTGTCTCCTTTATAGAAGTATTTTTGAGTGTGCTCTGCTCTGCGATTTTGCAAAATTCTTGCCAAAGGTAAAAATAATATGTAGTGATGACATTCCCTTTTCACAAATGCACATATTGTACAACCTGTGCCTAGCCACAGGATTTCACAATTTTGGGGGATTGGCAATTCACACAGTGCAAAATCCCATTTGCAGCATAGCTCTCCCCAATCCCATGGGATTTATTGTGAGCGCAGTTTCATATAATAGTTTTCTTATAGTTGAAAACTCTAGAATGATAGCTCCTAGTCTAAGGCAGGAGGGCAATACGCCGGGTTCAGATAATGAATGGGTGGCATGAAAAACAGTTTCTCTTTTACATTTTCTTTCCTGTGTGTACATTTCTTCCCTACTTTTCGCTGCACCTTTCCAATCTCTTGTATTAGAAGGGCACAGGAACACAGACTCTGACTGGCTCCATGTTCATGCTTCTTTTCGGAGGTGACTGGAACAGCACTAGTTTAAAGAATAATTGTACATGCCCTCTTCCCATCTCACAGCCTAGAAAAGCAACGGCATTTCCTCCACCCTGTGAAAACAATGCTTTATGAATATTATCTCCTCTTCCGTACCCACCTCTTTTCCACAGAAAATTTTACTGGAGGGCTGATCAATGTTATCTTGTAACTAAAATAGGTTCTTTAATTTTTATTATTGAAATGATCAAGTTCACAGGAAAACGATTCTTCCAGAATGACTTCCAAGTTTCCTGGAACAAAATCCAGACAGGGCTCCGTATGCTCACCTTCTGCAGAGTTCATACTTCAGATGCCCAGGGATGTCTGAAGGCTGAGCAGACCGTGCACTTGTTTAGTCACTGACTACATCTCCATGACAGCACTCACACTGGCACGTGGACATGAGGAGTGAGAAATGTGAACGCTGCAGAAATGACACAGAAGCCTCGTCGACTCAGAATCCGATTCTTCCCAACTTTTAACACCAGGCTGGACAGTCATACATCATTCCTAGAGCAAATCATCACTTTTAAAGTAAAACTTGTGGCTTGAGGGGAGCACTTCCCTCTGCATTTAGTGGGGATTTAGCCCCGACTCTTCAGGAAAAAGCCCCTTCTGTAACCGTGGGGATCTGTGGTTTGCACAGACCCTTTCAAGCCTGGTCTCCACACATCCTTGAGCTTTTAGACGTTTACACAGCTGAAAGCCATAAACAAAAACAACGGACTTTCCCCTGAGAAATAGTTAGACCCTAAAATTAGAACATACTTCAAATGAAAGTCATCAAATGCAAATGAAAAGGTTTAGTTCAGATAAAAGTAAAAAGGTAAAGCCAGCCATGTGTCTTCGGACTTTGGATCCTTCTCTTTGGGTAAAGAGAAGACTGACCTTAAACCCTCAATTCGAGGCGTTTTCATTCAATCCTGGTAGCTGGGGCGGGGGGGGGGGGGGGGGGGGGAAGGGGGCCTGAGGAATAAACCAGAGCCTAGGACCAATCAGGACACAAGTAACCCAATTTAGTAACCATTGCCCAACTTTTTTTTTTTTTCAGATGAATTGTCCTCATCTGGGATATGCATTTAAAAACGAAACTTAAATTAGCTCCTAAAAGTGGTCCTGCAACTTTAATTATTCAAAAAGTACACAAATTTAATGAGTTTTTAAATATTAAAACTCCTCTCTATTGTCACTATCATGAGCTCTTAATTTACAGAGCAATTAAGTCAAGACCCTCATTTATCAGGACATGTGCATTTGTTGAAAACGTAGTCAGTTTTTATTAATTGAGGCTATAGAAACACTGAGGTGAAATTAATGCCTGTCTTCAGAGGTCACGCCGATGGTGGTGAGGACCTGGCAAGGAGCAAGACGTGAGATAAATAAGTCGCTGTTATTTCCTGATTACTCCAGAGAATGCTGAAATATTAAGTGGCGCAATGGCAAAAGGCTTGCAAGAAATGCCCCCTGAGTTTTTCTCTGGCAAACATCTGTCATGGGTAGTAGCTGAGAAATGGGGAAACTTCAAAGCAGTAGTTTCTGATTATTAGCAGAGTGTGGAGTGTAATGTTCTTACATTTTAATGCAAACCAAGTGTTGATGAGCTGAGAGGGTAGAATTAAAAAGTAGCCCAAGTTTCCTTTGTTCTCCAGGCTGGAGTTGACAAGAACGTTTGCAGCCAGTATATTCCTCAGTCCTTATCAGTTTGAGAGGCATGAGAAATTCTAGCTGCCGAGGCAGATGGTGGGAGTAGAGCCGGGACCTGGCTGGAGTTGTGGTCCAGTTGACCACCTACAGTCCCACAGGATGGCTCTGCCCGGTTGTCTGCTGCCTACCAATCAGAATAAGTTATTTATGGGCAATGTTGCTGCAGAAGGTGGTTACAAAGGAGCTTGAGTTGACTAAGTTCAAATGGCATGTAGCCAACCACTTGCCTCAAAAACATTTCCTGCCCAGCCAGTGTGGTTCAGTGGTTGAGCATCAATCTATGAACCAGGACGTCACGGTTCGGTTCCTGGTCAGGGCACATGCCCAGGGTTGTGGGCTCAAAACTCAGTGTGGGGTATGCAGGAGGCATCAGATCAATGATTCTCTCTCATCATTGATGTTTCTATCTCGCCATCTCCCTTCCTCTCTGAAATCAATAACAATACATTTGTAAACAGTTTGCTCTTAAGGTTGAAGTAGAAAGACACTTCTATTTTGAAATATACACATTAACACAGAGGATGAAAAAAAATATCTGGGCCATTTGGTCAATTCTGCCAGGTGCTGGAATGATTTGTACATAAGAGACTATATTGTTAGTTGAATTGGTAATATGTAGACAGACATGTTCTTAGTGCTTTATTATTTTTTAGGAGTAGATTTGATAGAACTACAGTCTCCAAGCACAATACAAAGCACAGTGAAAGCAGAACCACACAAACAGCAACAACAAAAAGCACAACAACAAAGACACTTACTTCCTGACGTATATCCACGGGGACATTGGTCTCCTCTGCACACCCGTGACTCCACCCAATCCTAATTTTTTTTATTGATTTCAGAGAGGAAGGGAGAGGGAGAGAGAGTTAGAAACGTCAATGATGAGAGAGAATCACCGATTGGCTGTCTCCTGCACACCCCCCATAGGAACCGAGCCTGCAACCCCGGCATGTGCCCCGACCGGGAACCAAACCACGACCTCCGGTTCATAGGTCAACACTCAACCACCAAGCCATGCCTGCTGGGCTATGAAATTCTAGTTTTAAGACAAGCGCGGTGTCCTATCTCCTCCCGGAGGCTGAGGTTAAAGGGAGAAAGGAACATTTCACACCTCGTGGTTTGCACCCATGGCCTCTGTGGCACCAAAAAGTTTGATGGACCAGGTCACGTGGTCCCCTGTAACCAGGACTTGGCTCGTATATTGCCATTTCTCATGCAGACAGGCCACGGCAGAGGGGAAAAGCAAGCAGCAGGGCACGAATGCCCTATTCTGCGATGCCCTGTGATAAATTGTTCTCTCGGCAGTGCCGAAGACAGATTTTCCTTTCCTCTGCTTCTTTCCTCCTCTCTGAGAAGCCGCCAACGGGAAGCGAGCTTGCCCACCTGGCCCTGGCTGCCTGTGCCCATAAATTTGCCTGTGCGATGCCTGTTCGCGGGTCGCTGATGGAACAGGGAGATGGCGCATTTTGTAAGCACCGGGTAGATAATCATGGTAATTGATGTTTGGAGCTGTGAGTTCCTGGGAGCACAGGGTCTCTCTCCCAGTGAGGCCCTGCTCTCTGTTATCAGTCCAGCCCGTAATTAAATATCACTCCTTTACAATATGTTCCCGGCTCCTTAATGAGTCTAAAGCAGAAATAGTCACCTCTTTCCCCTCTGAGCTTTATTTGCTTGTTATTAAACAATGTTATTGAGCTGCCTTCTTTCCCTGTGTTGCCAAACCTGCATCATTTCCGTTTTATAATTGCACAATTAGAGCCAGGGCTACTTTCATACATCAGCAGGCCTTGCATGTGCATAAGTGTGTACTCGGGCAGGGAGAGGGAGAGAAAGAAAAATCAGGTGTTCATATAGACCACTCAGATGCATCTTATTTTCATTAACTGCCAGATTTTGCAAAATGGGAAGTGATTTATCATGAGCCATTTCTCCTATCAACTACCTCCACCAACCAACACCGTGACTTTCGCCGTGACCTTGTTCTGTGTTGCAGAGGGTCCAATTTGCTCATTGTTACTCGCTTCATAATCCCATGCCCCTCCCCCACAGCCTCTTTTCCCTCCCCCAAACAAAATCCCCTCATTTGTATTCAGAGGCTAAACGGTATTGTTTTTGTCCCCAAAGCTGGCAATCTGTATAACGCTAGTAATTCTTCTAACAAATTTCTAGAGAGCTCCTCCTCTTACACACATTTACTCTCTCCCTCTCCTCTCTTTCTCTCTCTTTCTCTCTCTCTCTACCTCTCTACCTCTCTCTCTCTCTCTCTCTCTCTCTCTCACACACACACACACACACTCCAGTGCCCCCCCCCACACTCACATGCACCCCCCTAAGCTGCTCTAAGCAGTGTCTTAAGTAGCTGAAGAAAATCCATTCACATTCTGCTGTGTCTCTTTCTTCTCAAGTCGTGAGCCCATCACAGACTTTTCCTAGCTGTAGGTTGCCACGGTGAAGATTTACAATGCCAGTTATTCATACATCTGCCTTCTCCCCCTCCCTCATTCTTAAATCCCTTGGGCGAGGGCAACCTTGATACTGAGACTCGTAAAATTCATGCAGGCTTATCATCCTTGGCTGAGGCTCCAGGCGTGCATTCCGCATGCCCTGCTGCTCACCACCATGACGGTGGGCCCCAGGCTTTTATCCCTGTGGGGGGGGGGGGGGGGCGGAGGAGTGCAGAATCATTGTATGAAATAGAATGGCAATCTTACATTTTTAAAAATAAAAGCTGCATCGGTTTCACTAACCATGTATTAATTTTTAAAAATTAGTTTTGGGTCTCTTGAGGCTCGTGTGCATTTGATGGTGGAATATTGAATAAAAAGTGACCTCAGTTTGGGGAAATTATATTAGGAAGTCCACTTATCTGCATCTAAGAACCAACGGAACATGGACACAAACCTCCTTCCCACTCCACACCCAAGATCCACCGCAGGGAACCTCGCGGTCTTTGGAAATTGTGCCTCTGATGGACAGGGTTTGATTTGTTAATTGTTTCTTCTTTTAATGATTACTAAATTCATTATTCGTTAAAAATATGTAAAAGAGGGAAACAAATATTTTCAACAGCAGAAATTAATATTTAATGAAAAATTTCTCCCAATCAGAAAAAGATTGATCCTATGATAGCATAATAAAAAACTATGGACAATTCATTAAAAAAAACACACACCACTTTTAGCATATTGCTGGGAAATAACAATTGTGATCTTAGCAAGTGATAATCTGAAACTCCTTTTTAAAACTTAACAAATTGCCCTAACCTGTTTGGCTCAGTGGATAGAGCGTCAGCCTGCGGACTGAAGGGTCCCAGGTTCGATTCTGGTCAAGGGCATGTACCTTGGTTGCGGGCACATCCCCAATGGGGGGTGTGCAGGAGGCAGCTGATCGATGTTTCTCTCTCATCGATGTTTCTAACTCTCTATCCTTCTCCTTTCCTCTCTGTAAGAAATCAATAAAATATATTTAAAAAATAAATAAATAAAACAACAAATTATTTTTAGCTTAATTGAATTACAACTTCATTTCAGAGTTGAAAATGGTAGGGTTTTTTTTATCTGATTTTTCTTCTTTTTTTAATCTCAAAAACTAGAAAATAAGGCCTCCCTGGTTTTCTTAAATTCCTCAGCTTTGGTTGTGGTTTGGGGGCCCATCATGGCATCGCTTCTTACCTGAGCGTCAGTGCTACTGCCACTGCCCTGGCTGTGGGTGCCCAGCGGCCAGGCAGGTGTGCCCTGCTTGTGCCAAGTGGGCCTGGCAGCCAGAGGGCTGGGCCGCTGGAGGAAAAAGCCACACACACCTTCTGGGCTCGGGGGTTGCTAATCCCGAGGCCGAAATCCAACTAAATGTAAGGACCCAATGAGTGTGCACAGGCCCCCTGCCAGATGGGGTTCAGCTAGAGAGAGGCTGGGGTTTCCCCTTTCCTCGAGAAAGGCAGGAAGGTGTCGGGAGAGAAAACCAAGCCCCAGTGGCCCCGGCTTCTTGTGCGTGCATGTGTGTGTGTGTGCATGTGCACATGTGTGTTCATGTGTGTACACATTGGGTGCATGTGTGTGTACATGTGTGTGCAGGTGTGTGCAGCTGCATGTGTGCTGTGCCTGACTTTGAGCCTGCTTCGTCTCTGTAAAAGGGAAGTGTGCTATAGGTAGTCTCTAAGGACTGTCTCTAGTCTTACAGATCTAGTTGTGATTGAAGTAAATACAGGCAAGAACTAGTTTAAAATGCCTCCTTGCCCAGTGGAAGGCTGGTAACAGAGCCCAGTAACCAGGGGTGATTCAGCCGTGACCTGGTGTCCCCGAGTGTGGGGCTCTGTCTTAAGTCTTTAGGTCCCTAAGGAACCACTTAGGAAATTGCCTTCGAACAGAATACAAGGTGTGCTGTTGGCTTAGAACGGCCTGCAGCTCAAGGTGTGAGGCCACAGAAAACTGCAGAAGAATTACATACAGAAGCAGTCACTATACTTCCTGAGGCTGTAGTCCTGCAAGTAGGATACGGAACATATGAAAAACTTTGATTGTGTTTAGTTTTGTCTTGATTTGTATCTTATTTAAAAAATTATTTTCTGCCCGGCTGGTGTGGCTCAATGGTTGAGCGTCGACCCAGGCAGGAACCAAGAGGTCGCCTGTTCAATTCCCGGTCAGGGCACATGCCCGGGTTGCGGGCTCGATCCCCGGTGGGGGCCATGCAGGAGGCAGCCAATCGATGACTTCCTCTCTCATCGATGTTTCTATCTCTCTATCCTTCTCCCTTCCTCTCTCTCTAAAAATCAATAAAAATGTATTTTAAAATAAATAATTATTTTCCCTTCTAGCCTCATCTCTCTTCTTTCAGGGAGGAATTTTATCTTCCACATCATCTCCTGGTTCATCCTGAACCAGGACTACTGGGCACCACCAGCCCCTGTGCCAGGGGCCTGAGCAGGTGGACGGACATCTTCACTGCCCTGGGCGTACCTCTGCACTTTGCCACCGAGAGCATTTTATTGCCACGTGGCCTCACATCCAGGTAAACCTTTAAACTAAATCACAGCTGCTCAAAAGTAAACATTGGCTTTCACTGCATCCATCCATCTTTCCTGTCGTCCCACGTCCTAGGTCTGGTGAGAGAAGATGTCTTCAGACCACAGCACCCACCTCAAGTTATTTCCTCATCTGACTATCAACTCAGGGTTATAATCCCAACCAATTCCTCAGGCTCCGAGGGTCAAGTACAACAATGCGTGCATGCTTTTAAATATTGTGGGATGTACCATGTTGATACATTATCATAATCATTTATTATTTTCAATTGATTATGATGATAGACATGATGACTTTCAAGTGTGTTTTGACCATGACCTAAAGAAAGAAACACATTTTATATATTAAGCCAGGATGTACCTGTGTAATCATAACTCATGTCATAACTGATATAAGAGTTTTGCAAAATAATGCAGCTTTACTACCTGTGGAGCGTTCTGTGTTTCTGTTCTATGGATAGAAACTGCCACGCCTCCAAATGGCTGTGGTGGCCGCTGCAGCAGCACCGGCGTAGAGGGCCTTGTTAGTGCAGGTGGCGTGCTACATGGAGCCTCTGTTTAAATCAGGGAGCGGCTGTCCTTCCTGCAGGGCAGGGCCTTGGCATGGACAGTGGAGCAGTGCTAGATTTCAACACCTACTTACCCCCTCAGCTGGAAGCCTTTGTTGAGTGCTCTGCACACACAGCCCCGCACTGAAACTGGTCAGTGGTGGTGGCTGGGGGAAGGGAGGTGGTCAAAGTATCAAAGGGCACTCAGTATGCAAGCCTGGACTGGGCCTGGTGTCACATGAACCGTACGGGGCACAGGCTGTTTCTAAATCTGCCACACACTTGTCAGATGCAGCCACAGTGCAAGGGTGGTCTGAAAAGGAAGCAAAGACTAACGTGGCTTTTGCTGATTCTAAAATATTGTGGGAAACTAAATGGAAAACTAGGAAAAGAGCAACGGAATACAACTTATCCAAAGCGCGCCTTCGTGTCCCTAACGCAATTCTGCCTTCATGTCCGTCATGTAAGTCTGCGTGTTACTGTCTTGAGGAGCATAGTGTCTCTGACTCTGCTGCAAACCGTCTTGCTCTGTCCCCAACATCCAGCCTCATTATACCTCGCAGGACCTGACAAGCAGGGATATGAGCCAGGAGACCTTCCTCGGCGACTCCTCCCAGAGGTGTCCTCCTCTGATGTCACTGTTCTTGTCTGATGGCCAAAAGGTGACATGGAAGCATTTCAGAGTTCTCCAGAGGGCCTTTTCACTGGGCAATTCGTTGTGCCCTCTGTCATATTATGGGCCTTATAGGACACCATACTCCACCACACTAATGAGGTTAAAATTAAGTTTATTTTTTTTCTTCAAGTTCATATCAAAGTTAACCAATTAGACCTGCTAACACACACACACACACACACACACACACAACAACAACAACAACAACAATAACTAAAAAAACAAACAGGTCCTATTCTCTGTCAACTTTCAGATTTGGTTTACAGGTACACTTTTCCTATTCACTGTGACCTTGACTTCTGCCAGGTAACATACTATATAGAATTATTTTCATTACTGTAACATAGAATAATAGAGCAAAATAACAAAGCAGCAAGTGTTTTTCCTGTATTTTTTTCCTAATACCTGTTCTTCCCCAACACAGACACACCACACACACACATACACACACACACACACACACACACACACACACACCCCTAGATGCTGGCCATTTTTAGAGTAAAGAATTGAATTTGAACAGGAAGAAAAATATTTTATTTCAAAACATTTTGTAAGTACAGACTGTACTACCATGATCCATTATTCTCTTTTCCTCCATTTGTCTTGTTTTAGTCACTATTTTTTCTGGCTTTTTTGAGATATGATTGACATAAAACATTGCATAAGTTTAAAGTATAAAACATGATTTAATATATGTAAAATAAATTGTAAAATAATTACCACAATTAGTTTAATTAACTTCAATCACCTCACAGTTACAATATTTTTCTTGTGATAAGAACTTTTAAGATTTACTCTATTAGCAACTTTCAAATATACAAAACGGTATTGTTAGCTCTAGTCACTGACCTGCACATTACAGCCCAGAACTTATTTATCTTATAACTGAAAGTTTGTACTTTTTAATAACTGATTTTAAAAACTCATAGCAAACATTACTCTTAAAAATAGTGAATATTTTGTAATGTCTTATAATTTTAAGGAATTAGCAAAACAACTAATATTTTATATTCTTTACATACCTTTCTGATGATGTGATTGGTTACATTAACGGCTAAGGGTGATCAATAGCACAGAGACTTACTCTGCATCGTACACATGGCCTTGGGGACGGCGCCCTCCCTTTGGACGTGTGTGGGAAAACAGTAGCCTCCACGCCACTGAAATACCCAAAGCAGAGAAAGGCATAGGTCCTTAGAGAAATCCCACCTTATTACCCGCTTTGCCCTTCTTTTTTGTGCTCTATTGTTACCTTAAGTCATTATGCTGTCGACATGTCTTTCCTTCCTGTTCCCCAATCTTTTGACACTCAAGACAGTAGGTGGAGTCCGAGGGAAGTGGGCATCTCTCTTATGTTGAGGAAACCTGCCAGCAGGGCTTGCTTCACCCCGGGCCACAAAGGCCCTTGGCCCAGGTCCACAGAGCAGAGAGCTCCACTTGGCCTTATCAGACTTCCCCTTTCTCAAATTTTTACCCAGAATAGCATCCTTTTTTCACAATTGTCACCGAATGGGTTATCTTTTCTCTGCCCATAGCCTCCTCCACCTGGCCCCCCACCTTACAGTCTCCGAATTTCCTGATCTTCAGGGAATCATTCATTCTTTTTTCCTTTATTAACCTTTAGGGAGAGGAGAAGACTAAACGGGCCCTAAAAGGGTGTAGACTCATTTATAGAGATGTCAGTGGGTGACTATCCAAATTTTAATGTCAGAGCGGCTTAAAGGACTTAGGTCTGACATGGGGTTTGGCACCCTCTCTGAGGGATAGCGCAACCCAAGGCAGTGGGTTTGGGAGGACAGTTCCTGGGAGTGAGTAGGTCTGTGGTAAAGCAAGGCTCATTTCAGCCAGCAATACATCTAGGCCAAGGCTCGTCTCAGGCTCTAGGAGAGGGGGTGCCATGAGGACACACGCTCCACCACATGTGTTCAAACAGGGCTTCTGTGAGGAACGGTTCCAAGAGGACATAACAAGGTCTGAGTTCCTAGTGCGTTAGCAAGGGGCACTTTCCTGTTAATGCCTCCACATTCGTGCTCCAGGCTTCCTGCTCGGATTTCAGCCCTTGTTCCCTCACTCTCCTGTGTTAATTTCTCATTCTTTGAAGCCCCCTCCCCCCCCCCACCCCCGCCCGCCATGCCTTTCACTTGGCCCAGACATTGGGATGCCAGTTTCTTAACCAAGATCCTGGTTTGCAAACAGACATGCTGGCCTCTGGAGGCGGCTCTCTGCTGCCTGAGACCCCGGGCTCCTTCCCCCTTTGCTGGCCAGCCTCCCCGATGCTGACTTCAGCCTGGGCGCTCCTTGCCCACCAGCCAGCTATCTTTTCTTCCTTCAGAACACAGAACCCTCCTCTCGGTCCTCGTAGCCCCGTGGAAGCACCTCTATTTTTTCTTAATACATTATATCATAAAGACTTGTTGAAGTCTACCTCACAACCATGAGCAATATGAAAAAGGGAGAAAAATCAGAGTGCCTTCTATTCCCTGCTGTCAGTTGTAGATGTGCAGGGTATGCTTGTTGAACGAATCAATGAAAATGTGCCTGCCTGATTTATAAACCGTATGTAACCAGCTCCCCTGCAATACTCATATCTCCACATCTAACCGGCCAAACATACACATGAAATTTTGTTTAAATTTATCATTTTGGTTAATTTTGGATAATACTGTTTAAATCAGGTAGATGAGTGTGTTATAGACATAAATTCTATAGCATTCACTTACTGCTAATGTTAAAGCCTTGGTCATTATGCTCATTTAAAATTAAACTTAATAGCTGTGTGTCAAATGACTGTACTATATCCCAATTAATAAATGTATGTGTAAATCCTATTATGTACTTACTGCTTAGAAGATAGGTATCCAGAAGAGTTAATTAAAAAATTAATGAAACATAAGTTTGATGATAAAATGTACAGATTTAAAATTTTTTAATCATTATAATATTTGATCTGCATTTTTTTTTTTTATTCTCTGAAATGAAACAAATGCATTCCTTCTGACACTTGGTGGTGTAATTACCTTCCCAGGGAGGACTTGAGAAAAACTGTTTTTATAGTTGAAGAATATTCAGGTAAAACTTTGCACCAATTTCATAACCCTTTTTGTTTTTATAACTGAAAAAATGTTTTGTGTCTCATTCATCCATGTGACCCTTTGGCAAGTGAAAGTAGTGCTGTAGCCTCTATGAGGAGGGATATGCTAGGAATTCTGTTGTGGGGGGACTCAATTGCTCACTGCGAGCCTATTTATTCAAAGACACAAAATAGTGGACTCATGGCTGTGGGTTGCAGCCATGGCCCGTGTTTCAGGGGAGTCTGCTGAGGACAGGCTACTGGGAACGTCTGCCTTTCTTGGCATTGCCCGCTGACGGCCTCTCCACTCCATGAACTGGAAGTGGATCTTTCAAAGTGCGACTAGTAGATTACATAAGAGTCATAGCCTCTCGGTGTTTATTCTATTTCCCATATTTTTTATTTGAGCAGCACACATATTGTTCCTGTGGCCTTGCTCTAGTTTGCCTATTTGCAATGTTTTAACCACTGCATTCTTTATTGAAAAATCTCTCATTTATTGCCTCTTTGGTGCCTGAGGTTTTGCTTTTAATTCAAGCTCAGATCACATGTATATCCTTCCTGGAGCCCAGTTCCAGGTGGGGGTGCTGAGCTTGAGTGGAATGGCCTCCCCCAGGGCAGCCCCAGCTGCACAGCCTCAGAGCAGCATTGGGGTTTTGGATTATAATCCAGTATTTTGCCTAAGTCAATTTCAGTTCACATCCTGTTTTCTTCCTTTCTTCCTTTCATCCTTCCTTCTTTTCTTTTTTAAAGTAGATTTTTATTGATTTCAGAGAGGAAGGGAAAAGGAAAGAGAGATACAAACATCAGTGATAAGAGAGAATCATTGATTGTCTGACTCCTGCACGCCCCCTACTGGGGATCGAGCCTGTAACCCAGGCATGTACCCTTGACTGAAATTGAACCTGGGACCTTTCAGTCTGCAGGTCATTGCTCTCTCCACTGAGCCAAACCAGCTAGGGACTTCCTTCCTCCCTCCCTCCCTCCCTCCCTTCCTTCCTTCCTTCCTTCCTTCCTTCCTTCCTTCCTTCCTTCCTTCCTTCCTTCCTTCCATCCTTCCTTCCTTCCTTCCTTCCTTTTTTCCTTTCTCTCTTGCTTTTTATTTTTTTAATTCATGGAGAGCATGGACAGACATTATAAGAAGTTTACATCAGCCCATTCAAAGAATAGATAAAATCCAGTTCTTTCTTTTCTTCCCCCCCACCCCAATTTTATGCTCTAAATTAGTGAGCTTTAGTGATGCACACATTGCTTTTTCATAAGTGTGAGTTTTAAAAATAGTTTTGCTAGAAAGATGTGTCAGATATAACCAGTTATAAATGAAGAAACTGAGGTAGAGAGTGAGTCAGCGATTCATCCATGATTAAGCAGAAGTTTACTTGGACTTTGGAACTTAATTTATTCCAAAGATGGGCCCAGTTCTATATATAAAACTCACACATGAAAAGGCAACCCAAACAAAACAACTTTTTTTAAAATTTTAAATAGAAGTCTTAAATTGCTTGCAAGGAAGCTCAAAACTCCAAGCTTTACTGTGCAAACTCCTACACTATAGACTCACAGATGGACAAATAAGCAGGAAAATAATAAATCAAATAAGGCAGGGGCGCAGAAACAGGCAGGGAGAGGTCAATAGGGGAGAAAGGAGACATGTGTAATACTTTCAACAATAAAGAACTTAAATTAAAAAAAATAAATCAAATAAGAACCATCGCCCCCTCTTTAGAACATTAAATTACATTGTAGGATGTATTGTCCATTTTGGGAGATTACCAATATACAATTAATATATAATTTAGTATGAATATTCCCCTTTTATGTGTTTTAACTTCAATTATGGACATTTTTAAATTTGCTAGGCTCACCTATGACTCTTAGAAAAATGTTGCCTAAGCAACGGAGAACTGAACAAGCCAATCATAATTGCAGCTTATGTTTATATTTTATGTTACAGTTCCCCACCCATTTTGCTGTGTGGTGTACTTGATCGTGTTTTATACACACTAGTACATTTTACACGCCACAAGTTTTTCATTTCCAGGCCAAAATATGGGCAAGATAATAACAAGGCAAGACACCTAGAGGAGGCCAAGAATTGGACCCAGAGGTTAAACCCCAATGCTTGCTGCAAGACCACTGCAGGCAAAAATGACAAAGTCAGGGCTCAGAAATAAAGGTCTATATACCCCAGGCTCATTCAGGGTGAGCGAAGGGGAATACAGAAGGAAAGAAGCCTCCAGTGCAAAACAAGCCTGCCTTGGACCAAACACCATCGCCCTGCGGAATGTTTCCTTAGTAGGTGGCCGTGCTAGCCTGTCCTGGCCCTGCAGGTGTGAACAGGATTTAAAGACGGACAGGAAGTATTCCAGTTGCAGGTGAAATCAAACCTAGAGAAGTGAGATTTTAGTAAAGAACTTGCATCCAATCAATAGCATCAATGATGTTAGTTTTCTTTCCAATATTCCATGGATATTGTTCATGACTCCTTGATTTTTATGTTGAACTCTTCATGCCTGTGAGTATGCTTCTGTAAACCTTACAAATGCAAAGGAAACAATTTTGAATGTTTAAGTACACGTTTTCAAGGATTCTTTAAGTTGCAAACACAACAAACAGATAATACGATGCCCAAATAACCAGTGTTGTTGCTTACATACAAAATAACCTTTCAGTTTACATTGCTGACCTTGTTAGGCTTGATGGCACATGTTCCTGAATGTTCAGTAATGAATTCTAAAACTCATATAATTAGAGGAAAACCATTTTTAAAAAATAGAAAAAAGTAATACCAAAGACAAATATTCCACAAAGCATTGTATAGAAAGAAACAGAATTTAAAACAGGGTGACTATTTAGAATAAATATGAATGAAAACTCTGAGTTTGTATGTTTAGTTTGGCTTCTATTTATGCAACAACTCTCCCTCAAAGTAAGGGAAGAAATGAAAGATGTTTTTAACAATAATCTCTCTGTAGTCTTAAAATAGTCTCAGAGTTTAACAGAATTTCAAACAATATTATGGCTTGGAATGAACTAAATAGATTTATAGGTTTATTTCCCAAAACAAATCATTTGAGGCAAAGATTCTGTACCAAGAATTTTTTTTCCCCCCAGCAAGATATGGATGAATTAACACCATAAGCTTGAAATGGTAATTTTATGTTAATCATCCTCTACATTTCAGAGTACATCAATACTTCCATGCAATGTTCAAATAGACTCTAGTGTGTGTGTGTTCATGTGAGTATAGACATGTATAGATGTTAACTCTGAGTCTGTTTTCCACATACAGGCCAGGCTCATCTTAGCAAATTCTAAATGAAGAAATATAAGCCCTTGGCATTCCATTGACTAGACAGTGGGTGGCACCATCTTAAGCAGCAGACGAAGCAAGGTCGTATTTGTCAGTCTTTTCTCTATTTGGGCTACAAACTCTATCCAAATTGTGAAGGACTTTCCACATTAGTAATTAATAGGGCCCCATTACGGTAACTACCATCCAACTTAGGACATCTTAGATGAAAGATAAGAGATGAATAATTTGAAGTAATTTTCTTGTAATCATGCCAATCACTTGAGCAAAGTAGTTATTAAAGGAAACAGTATTATGATGAATTATAGGACATCTCACACTGAATACCTTTTTTTATCAGCTGCTGATAGTTTCCAATGCTTAAAAAAAGGCAGACAAGTAGAAGTCTATTTCGCATAATACTCATCTTACTGTAAATAATAGTTTGTTTAGCAAACCCTGAATTTTAATGAGGCTTGAAAGACAGACTTTCCTTCAGTTTTTGCTCATCTCCTTGAAAAGAGCTGAAGTTCGCCTCCTGTACCTCCCCTCAAAGGTACCAAGCATGAGTCACCTTCAGTGACAAGGATCCTTCCAGTTCAGATTTGCTGAAGTGATTAGACATTATTTATCTAATTAAACGTTCAAAACACATCATTATTGAAAGGAATAAATTTAGTACATTTGTTGAGCAGTGTTAACTGAAATGTAACTGCACATCATTTGACTTTTAACATTTTATTATATCTATTAAGTCTTTCTGTGTTTAATTAAATCAACTTATTTTTTACAGTTAATTTAACGTGATTTCATTTTCGTTACAGAGTTTGCTTCAGATATTATGGAGAAAGCCAACTGTATACACAGAGTAAGCGTTGAGTCCTCAGCTGCTCTCCTACATTTCATTCAAATCTGGGACCTTCTGAGGATTCCAGGATTTTAAATGGACGCTATTCTTCACATAGTGGAAAGCTTACTCTTTCTCCTTCTTCTTCCTCTCCTCCTCTTCCTCCTCCTCCTCTTCTTTCTCCTTTTTTAAATGCAACAGTCTTTAAGGCTACAGAATCATCAGATTTGTACAATTTTCATCACTGATCACGGCCAACATTTGAAAGAAAGCATTTTTTCAGTGCTTGGAAAAAGTAAATAAGAACAGAAATGTGGAAGTATAGCATTAGTTCCCCCCATCTTAATTGCCCCTGTGAGAACAATGCTGTCTAAGTAATGATGCCATCGTCCCCGAGAAGGCACAAGTGTCTGAGCAGCAATAACTAGGGGTGGGCATCATGGAGGAAGTTATTTTAATATTGTTATTATTTTCAAATGAGTGCCTCTCTGTGATCACTACTTAACAGCATTCTTTCCTTCACAGGAACCCCAAACTATAAAGCGGGGGTGAGAGGAGGAGCAGAGTTAAAGCCACAAATGTTGGATGCCAATCAACTGCAATGAATTGTGAGACAGGATGAAGGGAACGATGTGGTACATTCAAATGAACCCTGAAAAGTGTTAAAATGGAGAGCGTGGTTGGAAACAAATGAGAAGGAAGGATTGAAAAGTTGCAAAGAGTGAGTGGTGGAAAATTCTAATTAGACATTTACGTCAGCTTGCAAAGCTCCTTGTTTTTCCCAAATGTTGGAGTGTTTCATGTTCTGTCAGTCTTGGATTGAAAGTCCTAAAAAAGGCGGTTTCTGAAGCTCTCACAGAACGACCGGGATGGTGAATGAAACGGCGCTCACAGACGCATGCGCTCAAGATTATCCCAAACCAGAGCACAAAACAAAAGGAGAAGAAGAAAGAGAAAAGGAAGAGGAAGAAAGTGAATGTGTGTCACGTCTACATGTGCTCCCCTCCAGGGACCTGTGAGCTTTACCTGACGGACCCCGTGCCCACTTCTGGCTACTCTGTGGCTACCTGGACTGGCTAAGATGCC
>NW_027223762.1:67655303-67907803 GCF_028538775.1 Myotis yumanensis
TTGTAACTAAAAATAATATGCAAGCAAAACGCCTGTGAATGCCTCTAAATAATTACACCAGCGAGCCAGGCCAAGGGGCTCGCCTGAGAGCCGCAGCGCTCGGCCCTGGCTGCAGGGGCACTGATGTGGTGGTCCCAGCGCCCACAGGGGACAGATGCCCTGCTCGGCTGGCATTTGAGGCTTGAATTATGCTGGTGGCTGCACGGCAGAACAAGATACCATCATAGCGAGCTCCAAGGGACCCAGGAAGAGACCTTTACAGCTGTAAATATTATATTGACAGGTAGCCAGCTCAAGCTGGAGTGGGGAAAGCTTTTCTAGGAATATTATGGCTAAATTGGAATCACAGAATTAGCCTTGACTGTTTCTCAAACAGGTATCAGTCCGCCCGCGGTCTCAAGTTGGGGTTGCTGGGGGTCTGTGCCAGCCGTTAATATCTCACTATTGAGAGAAGGCTGTCTGCTGCTGGAGTGGCAGGCGTCGCCCTCGGAGGGCACCTGAGCGTCGACCCCTGGCCCTGGGCACGGACCCCTGGCCATAGACGCATCCTAAGGCAGTGACGGTGCCCACGCAGCACAAGACCTGCCTGGCCTCTTTGCCACAATTTCATACAGGTAGGTTTCTCTCTTTTTCTTTCTCTTTTTTTTTTTCCTCCTTAAAGAAAATGATGGGCAGCACTCAACCCCAAGGAACTCATCTATCAAGTGAAGCTGGGATGAGCATGTCTTTGAGAAATACTGTATGGCTCCCAGCAGCTCCCGCCTGCCCCCTGTCTCGTACCTGGCCTGCACCTCCCGTCCTGGCCAAGGCCTGTGACAGCCGCGTTGAGACCAGAGTCAGTGTCTCTGCAGGTACGTATTTTCAAAGATTCCCTGGTACGCAGTCTGTATACATTTCATAGTCTCTTTTCTTGATTTTAAAAATATTTCCAATGTCTAAACAGTGTTTTGAAACATTACCCTCTGTTTTTAAAAATAGCCTCCAAATATGAATGAGTTCAGTGTGTTTCCAGAGAAAAGTCCAAGGAGCCCTCAGTCTGTCTTTCAGGATCAGACCAGCTTTTCACCTATTTTGCTGAGGTTCAGAGGTATAGTCATTGTAAGAACAGCCCCCAAGTAATCTGCACATGTTTTAAAATGTAATTTGTTTTCCCACACAAATTCTGGGTGCATCACTCATCAATATCCAGAAAATCACAATTATTTTGATGTGGCAGAGTTGTAACCACAACCTTATGTATTTTCATAAATTAGAGTATGATAGATCCATTAGTATTTGTAGTTAATACTGTAAAAGAAAGTTTTTTAAAACCTTTCACCCCAAGAGGGCCGGTCTGAGAACATACCCTGCAGGGAAACCCCTGGAGTCCAGGTTCTGTCGCTCGCAGCACAGATTTTTTTTGATTATGTAGATTTCTTTTCCTACTGCAGTTTCATATGCAAAGCATGCATCGCCACAGCCACGCTATCTCCTAGAGCAGTCACTCTGAAACCGAATCTGGGGACAGAGCAGACTAAATAAAATTTCATTTTGATTTGGCCTCCCGCTGCGAATGGGGCTGCTTTGTCTCAGCCGAAGGAACCAGGAAGAAAGGTATGTCCTGTTTCGCATGGCTGCTGCGTGCCTGCAGGCTCGGCTGCCGGCTGCCAGCTCTGGGCTCAGCGCCTCCGCCCTCCTTCCATCCCCTGCTTCCACCCGGGCTGCAGCGTCTACCTGCAGGGCAGACCCCGGCACCCGCACCATTGTTTACTTTGGCATATGCTTAATAGCTTGCATGGCAGTTTGCTTTTTATTTTCACTGTCTTTGTTGGGGGGGATTTTTTCCTATTTTGGTTTTTGTTTTGTTTGCTTTCCTTGCACGTTGGCTTTCCCTGTTTCTCAAGGTGCCGAATACTAAAATATGAACTAAAAAAATTAAGTGCTGTTGTGAGGCTCCAGAGACGTCACTGGAAGATTTGTCATGCCGAATTTTATTGTAAATTTCAAGATGCATTTAACAGCTTTGAAGGACTTCCATTTTCATGGCCCTTTTGAGCCTCTTTGGCTGAAAAGCAATCGCCCATTTTAGATAAGGAAGAAAATATAAAATAAAGACTCTACCCCTGAGACTGAACTCTCTTGCAATCACGGTCTATTTTACAAAATGCATTGCGGTGTTTGCCTGCAGAGCTGCTAAAGAGGGCTGCATTTTAAATGATGACCTTCCCTGAGTCATCTCACCAAGGGATGGTGTCAGGTGCTCTTCTCACACTGCCCCGCCCTGTGGAGAAGGTATTGGCACTTGTGGGCAACCTGCTGTGATGCCCTCAGGAGCTTTGGGCACGATGATGAGGTACCAGGGAGGTTGACAGTGGTGGGGACTCAGTTCTCAAGGCCAGATTTCTCCTTGGAACTGTCATTGCCCTTGACCAATTCATATGGTACCCTAAGGGAAAGAAGTTTTTTCCTGTTTACCTATAGGCCTATTATTAATCTAAATTAGATTATAGCAAACTAGTAAAGCTGGATATGAAATAAATGAAAATAAATTGCTTAGAAGAAGAGCAGGGAGTGACTGCACTTTGACTCTGGGTTCAGCATAAATGATTTCACATAAGATATGGAGAGACAGAAAAAAATACTAATTAGCCTAATAGGAATCCCACCCACCCACACACCCACCCAGAAGTGTAGAAACAAAATAAATCATGTAACTTGGTTGAGTGTCAGAAAATAACTATTATAAGTCTATAATGGTGTGGCCATCCCACCGCTTGGTGCTGAGTGGACCTCCGGGGGTCGTGTTTGATGCCAGTTCTGCAACAGAGGGAGGCCTTTGCCATTACAAGGCAGATTTCCCTCAACCACAAAATCTTTAAGTTCACTGTTTTGCACTTGTTAGCCAAGAGATGGGGGAGAGGAGACTCATCAGAAGCTTTAGTGTTTGATTGAGAGCCCCTCACTTCACATGCACAACAGTTCACGGAACAATGACAGAGTTAGGTAAAGAAGACTTCGGTGAAACAGTCGCCTGGAAACAGCACTGCATGTTGTTTGGCGAAGTTGGCACAGCCTCTCGGAAGAAACGGGAAATGGCCGCGCTGGGCAGGCTGGCAGGGTTTGGGTTGGCACATGTGTAACTTCTAGGATCACCCGCACCAAGTCCTTTCACTCTGGCCTCACTGACAGGAGCACTTGCTTATTTTACAACTGTTAGTTGAGGATATTAAAAAGACCAAATCCATTTTTTTGTTTAATTTTTAAATGTTCTTATAGGGGCTACTTATTAGCATTATAGGGACTTTTTTGATAACTACATGAATGTTTTAAAAGGCAAAATCTGCTCTTTTTACATAGGCTTTTTAAAACTACAATTGCTAAAAACAAGGTACTGATGGAATATTTGTTTGTCCATAAAAATATAGATAGATTTACAGTAGATAAATACAGCAGGTCCTAGAATAACTTGGTTTTATTCAACATTGTTTTTCTATAATGTTGATGAGATGCCCTGGGAACTAACTCTCATTTATATCAATTAGCCTATAAGAAAATTGTTATATATCATCTTGCTTAAAGTCACAGAACCTATAGATGATGTTAAGTGAGGACTTACAGTGTGTCTGTGCATATAATATATATACAAAATGCTATTTTAAAATGTCACAAAGCTTACATTAAGGACAAAAAAATAAATACAGATAGCAGAAAAAATTCTACACTATGTTTGGTTTATCACATCATGTAATATACACCAAAGGTTAGCATTAAAACATGTGATACTTGTATTGATCCATTAAATTACCTAGGACTCCACTTGCAAGAAGCAAATTATTATAGTATGATTTAAGCTATCATGTGGTTTGGGGAGATGACCTCAATGCAGCATAAATGTTGGCTTTGGCAAAGGTCTATTCATCCCTGTCTTTTGATGTCTGCTGTGCCTGCTGACCTCCATGTTTTAGCTCATGTGTTCCTTAAACACCATAGTACAATGATTTGGTGGAAATATTGACTACAATGAATGTAACAGTGGCTCTTGGCATGTGAATTTAGTTATACATATTTTATTTGCTGATGTTTGGGATGACTGTAATGTGACCTTCCATACTGCATTATCTGGATCCCTCTTCATTAAGGTTAGGGAATCTTTTTTCTGCCAAGGGCCATTTGGATATTTATAAGATCATTTGTTTAATATAATTTACTTAATATAAGTTCATGCTGCTTTGAAAAAAACTCCTAGGTTTATTGAATTTTGAGTCCTGCCTGTGGTTGCCTTGGCAGGGCCAGACCCAATGATTTTGTGGGCCTTACATGGCCCAGGGGCTGGACGCTCCCCACCCCTGCTCTATAAGGAAGAGAAATAAACAACACTAACTGGAGTCCAATGTAAATTGTGGCCAAAGAAGAGATTTCTGCTTTCTGTTGACCCCCTCAGCTCTTAGAAAACAGTGGATACACAAGAAATGATTTTGAGAGCATGAACGACTGTGGTTGTGCACTAGAGAAGAGATCAGGAGGCCCTCTCACCACCTAGAGCCTTTCTCAACCTCCTCATGGTCATCACATGTGAAGGAAGCAAAGAGATTGGCAAGCCAACTGGGACCCACAGTCTTTGTAGGTGTACCAATCCACCAAAGCACATGTGCATTTGTCTAAAGAAATAACTCTGTGACATGCTTAAACAGGTCTAAATAGAACCCCCAAATGTTAAGGACCCAGGAGTTCTATGAAGATCTAGCCAGAGCAGAGTCACAAGGGGCAAAGGAAGAAAAATCATAACATTCCCTGAACATGTCAGTATGAAAATAAGAAAAGAGTTTCAATCTATTTACACTCTGTAACTACTTCTTGGTTATAAAGAACACACATTTTCTAAAGAAGTGCGGATTTTTAAAAAAACACAAATTTATATGGGAAGTTTATATTGTATTTACAGACATTTCTGTAAGCGTGGTAAGAAAAAACCAGGAACAGTGAAAAGAATGCAAGTCAGAATGCAGACATTGGGCTCTGGTGAGGTGCTACTGACCACATCTCTGCAGTTTTTCCTCAAAACAGCACACTGGACCGATATAAAACTGCTTACATTATTTTAATAACTATAGTTACATTTAATAGAAAGGCTATTTCCTACACCAGTCTTCATCTGAAAAAAATACTCTGCTCTTAGATGTATGGGATAATATTAAAGGACATTCTAGATCCAAAAACTACATCAAGAACTAGGAACGTTTTGATTTTTCTGTTAGGATTTAGGTAACCCTGGAAAATGCTCATGGTGTAGCAGACTAGGGAAGAGACACAAATAAGGTTAATCCTTGAACAATTTGAAATCAAATTTTACTGATGAAGAGAAGACTTCTATTTGACCTCTGAAATCAAAAGTTGTGTGGTCAGAGGAACTCTGTACACTGTGGCTTTCACAGACATGGAAATAATCTTAGAACTCAATATTTTTATCTCATGACAGTGTCCAGCAAATTGTAATGTCCAGAAAAAAAAAAACAAACAAACACAAAACAGACTTGAGTGTTAAAGGTACAGCACTAGATATTCTCCATTTAATGCTGGTCCTCAAAACATTGAAGAATTGACATGTTTTTTACAAAGCCCACATCAAATGGCCATTGTTCTTATCTCATGATCAGGCAGCAGGAGACCCTGTGGTTGAACTTCTCTGGCTACTCTTGTTACTCAGGGGGTGCTTGCTGTTGTCACGGGGCAGCAAAATCCCGTAGCAGGCTTGGAAATGAACCACTGGCCGCTGAGATGGACTGAGCCTGTGATGGGGACTTGGGTTCTGCAGATGGAGAGAGCCGATGTGAGGCCCTGCCTACCTGAGCTGTTCTGTGCTTTTCCCCTATCATTTTGCCCAAGACAAAATAAGGAATTATGAGTTCATCTCCACACTGCTTCCAGGAACATGAGCAGGCATCTAGAGACCAGACAATGGACTCAGCAAGGAGAGGAGGTCCAGAAAATAACGCAAAGTTAACATATGAATCTGAGAATTCCTACTTTATTCCCAAGGCAAGTAGGACTCTTAAATCACATCCACCTTTCCCCACACACTAGACTGTCATCTTAGGGGAAGAAGCAGGGATGGGGGTAAATACATAAGAGATAGGTCATTTTATCCAAATGGAAGAATGACTACCAACAGAGGAAGATGGCTTAAATGATCAGGCCTGACAGCTTCAAACTTGATTGAACATATAATTAATTTATCTCCCTTATCCTCACTCACTACTGATTGAGGGCTTGAGAAGAAGACAAGATAAGCTGCAACCAAATGAAGAAAGTAAATTATATTTTTGTTTTATATACAAGTTGTATTGTGACTGATGTCTTGCAATCACTATATTTGAAAGATCCTAGACTTTCATTCATGACCCAAAGACATGTTAAAGACTTCATATGCCAACCTCAGAAAAATGTGGGAGTAGCATTGGCTGCCATATGTCAAATTAATCTTCTTCAATACTTGCTTTGCCATATAATTTTAACTGCAGAGGATTCAACCTCTCTTATGCATGGATCTCTCATGACAATTTCTCTATCTCTAAGAGGGATATTTGGTGCCTAAGGATGGGTCTCCAGATGCACTGAAAATAATCTTGAATCCAAGCCTGGCCTAGTTCAGGGGCCAACCTCAACAGAGGCACAAATAAAGCTAGGTTCTCCCTCCCAGTAATTTAAGAATGGAAACAGTGAGCCCACTTGCTGGGAGTTGTTGGAACTGAGTGACATGAACATCAACATGGCAGAAGACACATGCATTTTAACTCTTCCCAGCAGACCTAGAAGCACGCGGTCTTCTTTCTCCTTCTGCAGAACTGATTGGTCAATTCCTTAGCTTTAGTGCCTGTAAATGCCACAGTGTTACCTCAATCAATCCCCTCCTTCTGACTAAGTTTTCTAGACTTTTTTTCTGTGTGTGTTTTTTTCAACTTAAAAGAATCTTATATGCTGCCAACAAATATGTGAACAAAAAGTTCTTAGAAATCAGTGCAACTTCCTGGACGGTCAACCACACAGAGTGAAGAAGAAAGTTGGAGACCACAAAGACTCACCTCTCCTGAGCTGGTGTCCACATACTGGAACGGAGAGGCTATTGCATTCAGGAATGGTGGCGAATGTTCATGATGTCAGCCAGAAGTGTTCCAGAAAGGCACTAGATGTATTCAGAAATACCAGTGTTTTATAGCATGAGGTTACCATCTTATAGGATTAAGTGTTCCAGGGTATGGTCCTTAGAATAATTTTATGACAGTTATGCAATACTCCTTCTGCTCCATGGGCTTGTTTATTCATGTAAAACATGTATGAGGTATCATGAATGCAAGAATAAAACTAGCTTCAATTTCAAGATAAAAGTCAAAAGAATCAAGAAGTATGACAGCATTCAAGAGCAGAGGCAGAACCAAGCCACTACTCTAAGGATCTAGATACAATGGGGATCTAGTTATTTCCCGAACAGAGACCAGGAAAGGAGTTTTGGAACACTGGTGAAAAATAGATAAAAATCTCAATTTTAAAAGCATATATTATTCTAAAGGTTTGCTACTAATGCACGGATCTTTTAACTATACCAGTAAATCAAATTGATGAAATGGTCTCAATATAAAAAAGAACAATTAGTGTTATGTATGAGACATAAATTAAGGGTTGGTTTTCAACTAACTAACATCTTGTAATGTTTTATGTAATTATACAGTAACAAAAATTATTGGAACTAATGTCAATGGTATTATTAAACTAATGACTGTTGGTAGATAGTATATTAACAGTGAATATTTTTATAAACTAGGAAAACACTCTTTAAGTCCATAATATAAAAGGATACTATAAAAGGACCAGTATAGAAATAGACAACTTTGGGGGAAAAGACTTCATCCAATTGTTATAATGGTTTGTTCTGTGTCTGTATAAAGAGTGAAAGAAGGTGAATTTAGCTATACCATTATCACCCGCCCACATTAAGTATGTATGTATTCCCATCTAGTCCATTATAGTCTGCTGTGCTTTTCACTTATAGATTCTTTTTATTAAAAAATATTTGACTCTTTTAATATTAAAAGTACTTAAAAAAGAATAGTATATGTGGGAACTGAAATATTTCTCAAAGCAGTAACTACCTGTGGACTAAGAGTTTTGTGGTACTTTTGTTTTTTGTTGTTTTTTTCCCAGCTATCAATAAGTATTTGGAGAGTGTGAACACTAATGAGAGTGAAGAGCTAGGTGGAACAAGGGGATAGTGCTTGGAGTAATGGAATGAGATTAAGAAAAGGGAAATTTAGGTTGATTACTAATTACCAATTGAAAATCTTCTTAACTTTGAGGTCCATTAGCCGGTAGGGTAATCTTCCAAGGGACGTGGTGGGACTCCCATTGCTTAGATGTTTAAAATTAGAGTGGACAGAGCGCTATCAGGAACACCCCGTGGTGAATGAACCGCCTGGTGTGTGGAATGAGGGAGTTCACCTTGGCTGGCTTTATAGGCTCCACTCCCCCATGACCTGGGGAGAGAAGGGAAGAAAGAAACTTACCTGTCTGTCCCACACAGACCCGACATGCCCAAGTGACGGGGGGATGATTTTAAAATATTTATCCTGCATTTCATCTGGAACAATCTTCCTAACACTTCGACAGAAATCCCCAAAAGGCAGCTTGTGTTGGCAACAAAGACCTTCCCAACATGACATCTTTCTGAGACTTCCGGACATAGGATCTGTGTAGCACTCTGCTTTCCAGCAAAGTAAAAACTGCAGCGACCAGAGAGTGACATTTAAGTAACGCTGCTGTCATTTGTGGGTGTATATGTCCTCTCTTTCTTGGAAGCAAGGAGAGGGGGGAATGGAAAAGAAGGAGAGCAAGAAGTTGAGTGAGAACAGATCCTATTAGCAATTGGTAAGCAATTCGCCATATTCTCGGGTCCTATAAGAGTGGATAGCAGCAATTACATGAGAAAAACGAGTATTTCTTTTTGTTCCCTGAGATCCCATTGTGGTACCTGGAATTCAATTTCAGAAAAGGGTTTTTTACTTAATGGGAACATTTCTGGATATTAATATGTTAGAGAAGATGTAGTTATTTCTTCTAATTTTAATGTAATATTACCTCGTACTCTGATAGGGATTCTGTCAATCATAATAAAATAAGAAAGAATGTTATATTCATGTGGTGTTAGATTAGTCTTTCTCAGAATCTCTCTCTTTTGGTTTAAATAAACATACCGATACTCACAAAGAAGTGAGGCATAACCTAATATACACCTTTATGTAAATTTTCTGAGCTGAATGAACAGTGGGAGTTAGAGCTGTGAGGATGGAGATCAGGCGCCCAGGCCTGGTACCTCTCACCACTGCAGGGGAGGCAGAGGAGGGCTGTGTCAGGGTAAGGAGGGCAAAGCTTGTACACTGAAAGTCTGGGTTCAGGAAAACTAGTCTCCTCAGCCAAGTAGAATCCAACAGACCCCAGTCTTCTTACCTTCTGATAGCCAGTGCTTGTCAAAGTAACCCTTGGTCTTCAGAAAAGGAAATTTGGGGCAGGAGACAATAAGCATAATGCAGGGTTTAAAGTTCTCTTCTAAGTGTGTGCACAAGAAGAGAAAGAGTTAATATATTAAAATTGTATCTTACATAAATGTGGGCTGTTTTTGTTTTCCATTTCTTCCTCACGGTAAATTGTTCTTATGAGTTCAATGTTTTACTCGATTACAAAATTACTGAAGTTTAAGTCAGTCAATAAAAATATCTCACTCCTACCTATGGGTTTCACACATGAAATGAACATTTTTCAGGAAAAAAAATTATCTTTTTCTCTCTTATGACAAAAAATTTCTCCGGAAATGTGTAATTGTAGACAAGGAAATCTATGTTCAGAGTTCAGACACTATTGCTTCGACTTGGTGCTTAAAACAGATTCCTGTGGCACCATTTAATAGGAATGGTTCCTGGGGGTAACCTGGGTCTTAGATTTGAGCTCAAGGTTCACAACAATTGGCAATGTGTGCCAACCAGTAGGCTGTGCAGTCCCCAGAGAGCTGTGCTGTGACTGTGGCCACCCTCAGGAGGGCCACAGCCTACAGCGCAGTTTTCACCTGAAAAGCCATAGAAAGATACCAAATTTGAGAGGAAGTACAAAAACACCATGTCCATTTTCTTTCTTTTTTTTCATTCTTGACCAAGCTGACAAGAAAGGTTGATAGTTGACAAACTAAATTCTCTAGATAAGAAAGCAAGTGATTTGCTTTTAAGAAAGTGATTGGTTCTGGTCAAGATTCTAGCCTCCCCAAATTACCAGTTATAGTATCTTATAGTCAAAATATGAAATCTGAGCAATATTATTAATCTGAAATAAATACAAAAAATGTTTTCACTACATAAAAAGCAACATGTCTAGGAATATTTTATAGTCACTCAAATCTACCCTGACAGCCGAGTAGACACAGTATGAAAATATCCCAGTGCTCACTTCTGGGGTTCAATTGAAGGGATGACTCTGTTCCTAGACTCAAACATTGCAATTTACTTTTGAGACAATAATACTTCACATGTAACTATACTTTTATTTTACCCTTTAAAAATGTTCAGTTTTTATTACTGATATAATTTAAATATAACTTAGTTTCACGTAACCAACTGGTAGAAGAAAAATGGAGTTGAAGCTATACATCAATAATATTCACATACAATAATCATCTTGGTCATAATAATAGATCTAGCAGGTCATGACCACTTAATGTTCTGCATTACACTTGCTGAAGTAAGCTTTCAAATGAGACTGGAATATTCATTTCACATAAAAATTATGAGTTCTTGACATTAGAGATGCACCAACACTCTTTGTTTTGTTGGCTGGCAGAATGTTTAGATTCTATATTTTGTAGATAATTTATGTTCCAGTCCATCTCTTGGAGTTCTGGCTTCTCCCAGTCATTCACTTCTACACTAGACCAAGTCCTGGCTGTGGTAGGATTGTCTTCCTCCTCCTCTGCCTCCCCTTTCTTCCTCTCCTCCTCCTCTTCCTCCTTTTCCTCCTCCTTTTCCTCCTCCTCCCCCTCCTCCTCCTTCTTTTTTCTCTCATTTCCCCCACTTTAACAGCTAATGCTTTAAATGACTTTCCCATATACTCATGCTCAAGTCCCACTACTTTAGAAAGTCCAGTAGTTTTGCTCTCTCTGGAAAGCATTTTGCATAATTTTCTTTCTCTTGACTGTGAGATAATATGAAGTATGTGGAGAGCAGCAGGCAAAACAGGAAAACAACACAAGGCCTGTGCAGTGTGAGCGTGTCTGTCCAATGGGGTCCAGGATATTTCTCTGCAGTCTCTGAAGCAGGTTAGGGTGAGAGAGACAAAGCTTAGACTAGCCCGTGAGAAGCCCCGTGTTCAGTGAAGTCCCAGGCTTACTCAGCATTCCAGCACTTTCCGTCAAGCTTGGCTGCAACACTGGAGGCAGGCAGGTCAGAGGAGGAAAGGATGGCATTCAAGGCAGGTGTCATTTCCAAATCACAGAGTCTGTGAGAAGCATAAATCAGCATTCAGATCAAGTCTTCCCACTTTAAGCTACTTGTTAGCTTAAACCGGGATTCACTTAGCCAATACATGTGCTTCTACTCTGATTGACAAGGGAGAATTTTAGTTAATATGTCAAAGCAGAGAAGCTTATTAATGCTAAAGTTCAGAGACTGCCTTAGTCAATTTTGTCTTCCGACCCCACCCTGGCAGCCCATTGAATTAAATGGCATAAGGGCAGGTGTGAGGGAGAAAGCACAGGAAACAGAAAAAATCCACGAATTGGTTTGCAAATAAGACCAGAAAATACTATGTAATTCTGCTGACAAGATAAGGCAAAATAAAATAACCGCAGACACCCCCAACAGATCATGCAGCATGAGAGCTCTTACCAGTTCCCCATCTTAAATCACAAGTGGCCTCAGGATCAACTGCACAGTCTGGGGCCCAGTGCAGAATGGGACTGTGGGGCTTGTTGGAAACGATGGGGAATTTCAGGACAATGACAGCCGAGCATCAAGCCAGCAGGGAGTCCTGTGTGATGGCACAGGCTCCACAGCTGGCAAGGAGGCCTTGGCTGGCATTGACTTTTCTCCGTGTCATCTAGTTCTGCTTGGAAAGGCCCAGCGACCAGCTCAATGAAAAGGGAAGCTACCTAGCCATTGGGGCTGCTTGCAGTAGAGCAGACGGCGTTATTAAGCAGAGTTTGTCTTTCAGTGGTGAGTTCACACAGGACCCAAAGGATGATCTGTCAAAAATGTTGAGTGAAGGAGTGATTCCTACACAAGGACAGAGCCAAGTTTGACCTCAGAAGTCCCTTTTCGTGCTACAATTCTGTGAGTCAGACAATTCTCATTTTCTCCAGATTTTTGGAAGGAGCCACTGTGTATGATTTGGTAATGCCACCAGGAAGGACACCAAACTTCTTGACACTTTCATCTCACATGGATACGATAAATCTTAGTGCCATAAAATCCTGACATTATGGTAATTTGACATCAGGAAAGGTGGCCGTAGATCTCTGGGTGTCATGAGCATTTGCATGACTCCACTCAGCATGGAATGACCTAGTTATAAACAAGAAGGACAAGCTACAGTGCTTCATAACTTCAAAACCCATGCATCTGTTGGTGCTGTGCAAACCTCATGGCCCATCCCCTTACCCATGAAGTATTCCAACCAACATGTTTTTGGTCATTGCAAGTCTTAGTATAATTGTGATGTCATTAAAAAGAGAAGCTAATTTGCCCTGGCTGGTTTTGCTCAGTGGATAGTGCGTTGGCCTGCGGACTGAAGGGTCCAGGATTCAATTCTGGTCAAGGGCACATACCTGGGTTGTGGGCTCAATCCCCGGTAGGGGGCATGCAGGAGACAGCTGATCAATGATTCTCTCTCATTGATCAATAATATATATTTATATTTTTAAAAAAAAAAAGAGAAGCTAATTTAAAATTTGGAAATCATTTTTTTATTGATTTCAGAGAGAAAGGTAGAGAGAGAGAATTATTGATTGGCTGCCTCCCACACGCACCCCACTGGGATCGAGCCCAAAACCCGGGCATGTGCCCTGACCGGGAATCGAACCACGACCTGCTGGTTTATAGGTCGATATTCAACCACCATGCCACACCAGCTGGACAGAAATCATTTTAATGAACAACCTCACAAACAATTATGGCTTGCTGAAAGAATTGTAAGTATATTAAATAGGTTTATGTAGTCAATTTTTTAAAAATTCTCACCCGAGGATATTCTTTCCATCGATTTTTAGAGTGGAAGAGAGGGAAAAGGGAAGAGAGAGGGAGAAACATAGATGTGAGAGAGATACATCAATCGGTTGACTCCCACACATGCACCAATTTGACCAGGGATCGAACTTGCAACCCAGGTACATGCTCTTGACCAGGAATCGAACCTGAGACCTTTCAGTGTTCTGCCCATTGCTCCAACCACTGAGCAACACCAGCCAGAGCAAAAAAAAAAAATAACTAAAAGAAGCTAAGGTAAGAAGCTACTAAAGAACTAAATGAACATGTTGAAGTCACAAATTGAAATGCAAATTAGGATGATGCTGCAGGGTGGAAAAGCAGCTAAGGTGGAATCACGTGCCTTCTTGGGTTGATCAGAAAGAAGCCAGCCCACACAGACAGCAGAGCAGGACAAGCTGCTCAGATCCTCAGCGTGCGCCAGCACAGGGGCAACAGGGGGAATGAGACTGCCAAGGTTCCCTGGTTTTGCCTAAGTAACAGAATCACTAACATTATTAATATCCTGGTGTTTTATGGAGTCCTTCTGGGCTGTGGGGCTACTTTAAATCTACTTCCCTATTCTGGCTGGCAGGCAGGTGGGTTTGCTCCTGTTTCCTTCCAGTTCTCATTCAGGAGCCCGTGCCATTGCATTTTGTCAATAAACGAAGATGACATCGGTCCCTGGCATCCTGAAGTGTTGTGCAAGCAGCACGGCGTGTCAGAGCCTGTCAGAGATGTGACGTAAATGGAATCACAGGGGCTCATAATGCAGCACAACAGGTGCACGAGATTGATGTTTAAAATGGTTTCTATTATTTGGCTTTTTTGGAATCAAGTCAGAATCAAGAACAATAGTGGCCATTTCAGATAAATTACTTCTGCACACTCTTGCAGATTGAGCAGCTGTACAGGAGGGGAGGGGGGAGCTGGGGTGCTTCTGTTGGAAGGTGGATGCAAATGCATTCGTAATGTGTGTACAGTACAGTCAGTGTATTACATTTTTGCTTCCATGTGCAATGATAAAAGTAGTTTCCTTTCCAAGATTGCATGTGTCATTAATACCACGGTTTAATAATTAAATACCACAGCTCTAGAGGCAATAGCTAAGATAAAAGTTTGCAGACAATCCATTATTTTTCTCAGACAGCTCTCCCGAAGAGCCCGTGGAGATGTAGCTTAATGATTTCATTTCTAAAATGAGTTGTTTAACAAAAACCTGTGTATTTATGCCGTTTTGTTCCAGTGGGCAGTGTCCTCTGTTTTGTCGGGTGTGGAGTTATTAATGGTGGGAGGGGAGGGAGGGGCTGTCTCCCCTCTGTACACCGTTAGTTACTTGGGCCCACTCTCTGCCTGTTTTTCTTACATTACAGTTACTATTTGTAATTTTTAATGTTGGGAAGAGGAGGGTTTGTTGTCTTTTTAATCCTCTGTTAGCACTTCCATTTCATTAGCCATAATTCAGAGGGAGAGCAGGCGAGGGAGGCAGACACTGGTGAGGGGGTGCCTAATTGTAGTGGGATCAAATGATTACCAGTGGACACTCCTATTGGATGCCCCATGAAAAGCCCGTGGCAGCGGCATTCCTGAGCCCCGAGGAAAGACGAGGCAGCTGAGAAGGGTTTCCATCATTGCGTTCCCCGCACACGCAGATGCTCCCCGCGCTTTAAAGGTTTAAGGCACCCAGGCCCCCGGCGGGTTTTAGCAGAGACCTGTTCCCTCTGCGCGGTCTGCTCCTTTCGTCTGCAACTTACAATTTGCACGATCATTCTCACAGCCAACCCTGTCATTTAATTTGTTTCCAACATTGAGCCTTGAATATTTTAAAAAATTATCTGAAATTTTTCAGTCGAATGGAGAAATATGTAAATGTATACAAAAACATGGCCTGGTCTTTGGTTTTTTTAAAAAAGCAAGATGTGTGAACATGAATGCCCCCAGGTGATAGGAGTGTGAAATAGGATAAGGAACAGTATTTTGGGGTATAAATATTAAAAATTTAAAACAAAGGTTAAATGTGAAAATTATGAAATGCTTTTATGTCAAACTTAGACACCAGCAGTCACACCTGTTACGGTGGCGCCAGCGCCAGCGGCTGCGCAGAGACCTGGGCGAGCGAGGGCGGCTCAGGGCTCCCAGGCTCCTGCTCACCTGCCTGCGGCGCAGTTCCCTGGTTTCCGCCGAGTGTGCCGGACTCGCCGCAGCTGACTTGGTGTGAATATGCGCGGTGACTCTCTCCCTCCTTATGTTTTTCTAGTCTCTCTCCCTCTAACGGTGACTGATCGGGCCGTTCCCCCTCTTAAGGGAGCGTGGGATGGGCGCCTGCTCCGGGCAGAGAAGCCAGGACACGTGGCTCAGAGTTATTTGTGTGACCTTTTGTAAACCTCAGAGAGTTTTGATAAAACTTGTATCAAAAATAGAATTACTATACCACTTTACAATAATCCACAGCAGTGGGTGTTTTTTTAAAAAGACTTTCTCCCCAATGAAACCCTTTGAGAATGATGATTTTGAGGCTTCTTTATTTTAAACTTGTATCAGAATTAGTACCAGAAGCCCTGTCTAAATGACAAGTTTGGGATAACATTCTTCCCCAAGTGGATATATAAGGTGGCCCCCCAAACACACCTACACTTTGAATAATTATAAAGGCGGTATTTATTAAAACAGATTTCAAAATTGAGCTCTCAGCTGTGAAAGTGTGTGTACATTTTTGGGGACACCCTTATTCTTAAAAGTCATTTAAATATTTAAATCCCAGGGCCGGCTATGGTTCTTTAGAATCGCCTCTACCTTTCTCCCGGGAAGTCTGCCAGCGTGTGTGACTTGGTTGCATTTGCAGAATGTGAAGGCACCGAGGACGCCGTTCCGCTGGAAACGGACTGCCTCCACATGAAATGTTTATGGAAGCAATGCCACACGATACGGTTTCCAGGGAAGGCAGCACACACCCCGGATCCGCAACTGAACCTCCCAACGGCGTGCAGTTTCCGTTTTTGATGTATCCTTTCGCTTTTATAAAACGGGTTCCAGTTCTCATACAGCAACTACCAGGCAGAGAAATGAAAAGTTCTTTGCATGAGAAATAGTATCCTAAGGTATATGAAAACTTGGTGTTGGAAGTAATTTTCACCTTTTTTTCATTCGTTTTTATGGCTTTCCAAAGTGAAAACTCCATAGACTCCGAAGCCAACGGGCCTTTTGAAAAATGCCACTTTCTGATTTCAGCCAAAGGCCACAGCTGAATCGACAAGGGAGGTTTCTAACAAGACAGTTGCTTGCTGCCGGCTACAGCTCTCACTTTTGTTTCCTATGGAAATTAACATGGGACCGTTTGAAAGAGTGATTATTTTAAGGCCCCACTGTCTTTCCTGATCCAGTGTCCACAGTATTTTCACAGAAAATGGGAGCAGGAAAAGCAGGGAGAGATGTCAGACCTTGTCAGTTTCAGCTGTGGCTGCTGGCAGAGAGCTGAGAGTTCTAGCTTTTCAAATAAGCTACAGAAACTTCTGTTCTTTTTAACTTTTAAAACAAAATGTTAGTTGAAGTGTGACTTCACCTTTACCTGTCCCTTCTATGCCTGCCTTTTGCATTATGATTTTTAAGGAGGAAAAAAATGGCACAATAGTTCATTTGGGCAGTTATTAGGGAAAATTACACTGCTAAAACTTTGTTCCCAAAAAATAACCCATGAATAATGGATTCTCCCTAACCATGGGCCACTGTATCTGTGAATGTAACTGCTTTATCCAATTGGTGATTCATTCAGACCCTTGGTTTTTTTCCCTTTTGTTCCCTTCCCAATGAACATTTCTTCAGTAGTAACTTTTACTTTTTATGGGGTAGAAAAAAAAGGCAGGAGGTACAATAAATATCAGTTGCTTAGAAAACATGAGTTATTATAGATCATAATGCTGAAACTGACAAATTCGGAATTAGATTGTCTGCATGGGTCAACCTGTCTTGTACTCCAGTACCACCTACTTCTTTAGTATTCTCTAGTGATTTCACAAATTCAATATATCACCAAGTTTTTTAAATACAATATATTTTAATATGTTTTTACTGATTTTTTTAGGGAGTGTAAGGAAGAAGGAGAGATAGAAACATCCATGAGAGAGAAACATCAATTGGCTGCCTCCCGCAGGCCCCCTACTGGGGATAAAGCACGCAACCTGGGCATGTGCCCTGATTGGGAACAGAACCGGTGACCTCTCAGTGCACAGGAAGAGGCTCAACCCACTGGGCCCCGCTTGCGGGCAATATTACCAATGTTTGATCCCCTAGTGATGTCCAGTTCTTTTCTTGTAATCACATGGTGGTTTAAATGTTTTTAATAACATTCTACTTTAAGATGTCAGAATATATAATTAAATAAAGGAATGGGTTTTTTACTGCTTTATGTTATCATGGAAATGGAATTCTCATGATTATGTTACTGATGGCATCTGTTACAAGTGTGTGCTTTCTATGCACCAGGCACTTAACATGCAAGGTTCCAGCTAATAACCAATGACATGGAGGTAGCTGCTGTTTTCCCTGTTTCACAGACGGGAGTGGGCTCCTCGATGGCCCAGCGTCACACGGGAAAAGGGGGGTGGCAGGCAAGCCCAGGACTTTCTGACCAAAAGCACACATTCTTCATAATTGTGCTACCTAACTTTCCTTTTACCTCCACTCCCCACACATGAGAGAGGGGAGGGTGGCAGATGACACAACATGACTGTCAGTGTAGACAAATACAACACCGAAAGCTGTAAAGCTGACCGCTGGAGGACCCAGAAGACACACTCAGTGTGGCCCAGGGTAATCTGGAGGACTGAGAACTGCTCACTGGAAGACTCTAGAGTTTTCTTGTCTCTCACCCTGAAGCTCCCAGTGCTCCAGCCAGCCTCCGAGTCAGGGGCATCCGCCGCTCTGCCCGAACTTGTAGAAGGAAGTTGTCCTGTCCACCTCGCTCCTTCCCAAAGCTGCCAGAGCCTAGGAGCCGAATCCTGAAGCTGAGGGGCTGGAGACAGGTGCCCTCCGAGCCATGCTCACCAAGTCCCGGCATACTGGACAGAAAGGAGAGAGAAGGGGGCACCCAGGCATTTTCTCTTTTTCTAGGACATAGTTCCCACCTCTATACACCCCCCGCCCCTCAAGCAACCCGTATGTTTCAGTGAAGAGCCCATCTCATACTTAGGTTCCCTCAGCTCTACATTGCCACTATATCTTTGATTAGAAAAACAGAGGTTCATCCTACAAATGAGTTAGTGCCATTAAAATTCAGATATCTGCGAACTTTAACAATGGATGCAAATGTCGTATTTGCAGTTTGAATGAAGATCCAAAATGATGTTCCACTTTGAAGAAAGCAGAGAGGAACGGGGATTCAGGTGTCACTAAGGCATCTGTGGTCTGCAGGGAAGGTCAGAGATGGGTGGGGGAAGGGCAGAGCTGGAAAACCCAGCCACTGCATGCGAACGGGCCTCATTCAGCGTGCACAAGCATCTTTGCCTACACTAGCTCATTCACAAACTTGTAAAGGAAAAAACTTCTGGTTGCTATTGATACAAGGGAAATTTTCCAACTTAATTACTGAGGCAAATTGTCAACTTCATTTTCTTCAGGAGAAGAAATAAAAATATCTGCTCTTAAGGACCAAACTCTTACTGATTCCCACTCGATACTGATATTGTTGAGATAATGTTTATATATGTATTTCTTGAGGAATTATTTTAGACTGCTGGAGTAAAACCCAAAAATTACTTTGTCAGCTTACAAATTAAAAATACATGGTATTTTTGCTCAGCTGGTGTGGCTCAATGATTAAGTATCAACCCATGAACCAGGAGGTTACAGTTCAATTCCCAGTCAGGGCACATGCCCAGGTTTCGGGCTCAATCCCCAGTGGGGGGTGTGCAGGAGGCAGCCAATTGATGATTCTCTCTCTTCATTGATGTTTCCATTTCTCTATCCCTCTCCCTTTTGCTCTCTTTAAAATCAATAAAAACATATTTTTAAAAATTAAAAATCAATTTTAAAATCTTTAAAAAAGAGAAATATTTACACTCTATTACAAAAGTATATTTTCTCACAATTTGTTAAAATTTTTAGTTTTCTTTTTCATAATTAAAGCACTTGTCCATCTGGAAAATATTTTTTAAAACAGTGTAAGGTAGGGATCTAATTTTATCTTTTCAATCTCTTCTTTTCTCCTACAGTTTTTCCTATTTATTGTGTGTGTATTACTCGCTGTTGAGTCAGTTCTGACTCCTGACCACCCTACGAATGAGTGATGTCCGCAGTCTGGCTGCCCAGCTCCTGGAGGCTCATGCCTAAGGCTCCTTTTAAGGAGTCAATCATCTCACATTTCATCTCCCTCTCTTCCTGCCGCCTTCTATTTTTCTTAGCATTGTTGTCTTTTCCAAAGAACTCTGCCGTCTCATGTTGTGCCCCAACTAGGTCAACTTCAGTTCTGTCATTTTTGCCTCCAGTGATGTCTCAGGCTCCATTTGCTCAGGACTTACTTGCTCATCTTCTGCCGGTCTGTGGAGCTCTCCACCGCCATGTTTCAAATGAGCCGACTGTATTCCTCTCAGTCTTCTTCACTGTCTAACTTCTCATTCAGGCATAATTGGAAATATAAGTGTACAGATTATCCTAGCCACATCTTTGCTAGATGATCTTTCCTAATTCTTCCATTGCTGCCCTTCTCCTGATTTCTTGGCTGTAGTCTCTGTTATATCAAGCAAAATCTTTAACAATTTTAATATCTTCATTGTCTAAGTGAAGACTGTGCATTTCTTCTGTAGTAACCATTTAGTGACAAGTCCATTATTTCTTTTCTTGTCAACCCAGCTCAATATAGGGGTGCTATACTAAACTCCTGTGTGTGTATACACACACACACACCCATATTTACTCAAGCACAGATATAAAAATGACTATAAATAGAGGTAGATAGCTGTAGGTAGAGATTAGATGATAGATAGATAGATAGATAGATAGATAGATAGATAGATACACTCATGTGAATATGTGTCTGGCCCTGAATCCTGGTTCTATTCAATGGTCAATTTGTTGATTTTTCCATGAGCACCACAATAATTTAGTCACTATTGCTTTATAATAAGCCCTAATACTTGTTTTCCTCTTTTCCACTATTATCCTTATATGATTTAATTGCTTTGTCTGCATGATTTTTTATTTCCTCTTGCACTTTTCTCCTTACTTTAGCGTTCAAGTTTTTATTCCTGATGTAGTTGTCCTTCAATGATGCTTATGGATGGTAGACACTACATCTTTGTGTGAAAATCTCTAAATTTCAACGATTATTTATCTGCATTTGGCATTCTATGCTCATAATTTAGTTATGACCTTCCAGTCCACATAAGGCACTGTTCTTTACCCCTGGCACCTTTAGAGCTCAGTGGCTATAAAAGATTCTTCATTAAATTATATCTAGCCTGTTTGCTCTTTGTACCTGGAGAGCCTCCATGTTATCTAAGTACATAATACTAGAACCAGAAGTCTAAGTATCCCCTTACCAGTTCTTTACCAGATGCCACGTTGCAAAGGAAAACGATGACTCCAATTTCCATGGGCTTTATATTCCACTTACAAAGCAATGGCTGCATATTTTGCGGCTGGCATTCGTTGACTTTCCAGAGCATTAAAAGGCTAGAATTTAGGACACTTCAGGACAAGACCCCCCCTGGCCTTACCCTCAGCCCCTGTGCACTCCTTCTCATTGGTGTTATCCTTGTCTCTTGATCCAAGTAGACCATTAAAGCTTCAGAAATAGGGCTGTGTTCCATTTCACTTGATATCTCTACAACCCAGTACAATGCCTGGCACATAGGGAGAATATTTTGACTGGCACATAGGGAGAATATTTTGAATGCTTGCCAAATAAAGGAACAAATAATATAGAAGCAACAGGAATGAACCAATACAAATCAACAAATCAAGCAATTTCATAAAGGACCGTGCTCTTCTTTATATACAAAATGCTACTTCAGGTGGGGAAATTCTTCTTAACTTTAAGCATGGATTTTTAAATAAGAATGTTGAAACTAAGATACTGTTTTTGTGCTCAGAAAGAAAATGTCAAATTCCTCATGGAGAGGGAAACAGAGAGTGATTTGCAGCAGAGAAGAGTGTCCAGTCCCAAGAAATGGAGCATTTTCCTACCGCCCAGGATCACAATTGGGTTCCTACTTAGGACTGATTTGATTCGCTGATGGGTTTGAATCTGAGAAGAATTATCAGCATAACAACTCTGAGGAGTTATTTAAATGTTACACATATCATATGAATACACCTTATTTGTGAACCACCAATATTGTTGTATATATCAAGGGCTCATTATTTTCTATTGCTGAGTACTATTCCATTATTGACTATATTGCATTTTGTTTCTCTAAGAAACACTTCATGAATATTTGGTTATTTCCAGCTTGGGGCCATTACAAATAAACCTGGATGAACATTAATATACAAGGTTTTGTATGGAGTGAAGTTTCCACTGTCACTTTATTTCCTAAATACCCACCAGTGAGATGGATGGGTCATATAGCGGGTTTATTTACCTCACATGTGAAACGATATTCCAAATAGCAGTAGCATTTTACATTTCCACCAGCACAGTGTAAGCATTCTAGATCCTCTACATCCTCAACATGTGTGATTATCAGTGTTTCTAATTTTACCCAATCTAATATGTGTACAGTGGTATCTTGTGGTTTTAATTTGTATTCCCTAATCATTACTGAAGTTGAGCAGCTTTTAATGCAATTATATACCATCTATCTATCTTTTGTAGTGAAGTGTCTATTTAAAAATTTTTCTCATTAAATTTTTTTAATCCTCTCCTGAGGATATATTTCTTGATTGTTTTAGAGAGGGAGAGAGATAGAGAGACATCAATGTGAGAGACAGACACATCTATCATTTGCCTCTCCCAAACATCCAGACCAGGGACCAAATCCACAACCTAGGTATGTGTCTTGACCCGGAATCAAATCCGTGACCCTTTGGTGGACAGTACTATGTGCCAGCCAACTGAGCACACCAGCCAGGGCTTGCCCATTTAATTTAATTTTTATTTTCTTATTGTTGAGTTTTGAGAGTTATTCATGTTTGGATACATTTCCTCAGATGTGTGCTTTGAAAATATCTTCTCCAAAATTTGCTTTTCCTTTTCTTTCTATTAATAGTGTCATTGGTGAAAGGGATTACTTAATTTTGATGAAGTTTAATTTAAATCTATCAGGTTTTTTTCTTTCATGGACAGTGATTTTGCTGTTGTCTCTAAGAAATCTCCAGGTAGGCAAAGTCACAAAGATATTCTTCTTGTCTTTTCTTCTAGAAGTTGTATAGCTTTAAGTTTCATATTAGGTCTAAGATACATTTTGAGTTAATTTTTCACATAAAATTATATATGTCAAAGTTCACTTTTTAATTTTGGATATCTAACTGGTCCTGCACTATCTGTTGCAATGTGTATGTTGTTTTGTTACATAAAATTTTTCTTTTAGCTTTTTTGTTCAGCTAAACATATCAATCCTTTTGTTGTTGTTGTTGTTGCTTTTATGCTTAGAAAAGCCTTCTCAACCAAAGATCAAACAAATTAAATTTTCCCCAGGAACTTTAAATTTTCTTCTTCATCTATTTTTTAATTCCATGTTTTAATATAATTGGGATATATTGTGGTAAACAATGAGAATATATATATATATATATATATATATATATATATATATATATACTACTGGCCCAGTGCAAGAAATTCGTGCACAGAAGGGGGATGGTGTTCCTCTTCCCAGCCTGCACCCTCTCCAATCTGGGACCCCTTGGGGATGTCTGACTGCTAGTTTAGGCCCAGTCAGACATCCCTCTCACAATCCAGGACTGCTGGCTCCTAACCGCTCACCTGTCTGCCTGCCTGATTGCCCCTAACCACTCTGCCTGCCAGTCTGCTTGCCCCCAACTGCTCCCGCTAGCCTGACCACACCCAACTGGCCCCCCTACTGGCCTGCTCACCCCCAACTGCCCTCCTCTCCTGGCCTGATCGCCCCTAACCACCTCTGCCTCAGCCCCACCACCATGGCTTTGTCTGGAAGGATGTCCAGAAAGTCTCCTGGAATGTCTCCCAGTCTAATTAGCATATTGTCCTTTTATTAGTATAGATAATTTAATTAATTATATATAGTTAAATATATAGTGTGTATATATGTATATACACATATATATACATATATGTAAATTATTAGAACCCTACAAGATATCTAACACCAAAATGCTTCCCATTGAATTTAAGTTTGCATGGGAAACTGAAACTGAAGGAATAAGAAGAACATATATTGTTGGTTAGGACCAGGTGGAACTGAAACAGGAACTACTACTACATAAACAAGATGGAAAAATTGTAACAATATTATATATAAATTTGATGCTAATACATTTGAAAATATTGAAGAATGTAAGAAAATATAAAATGACTAAATTGGCTGAAAAAAATGGACAAACTGACTATAACAACAAACAGAAGAAACTGGAATAGTTTCAAAGCATTATCTCATGGAATGCTATGGATACAAATAGTGTTTTGGTTGAATTCTTTAAAAAAAATTCAAAGAAGTTCCATGGTATATAAACTGAACCAGAGCATAAAAAAAGATGAAAAATGTCCTGGTTACATTTGCAAAGCTTATTAGAAAACAAAACTATAGTCTAATCTCAGTTGTGCATATGGATCTAAAAATCCTAAACCATATTAGAATATCAATCAAATCTGGAGTACAGAGAAAAATTAATATGCCATACCCAGTTGGACTTTATTCTAGGATGTCATAGCTGGTTCGTTATGGGAAATCTATTAACATAAAATCAAAAGAGTAAAAAATATGATTACCACAAAACATCCCCAAAGATCTATTTTTAAAATATTTTTCCTTTTGAGGTAATTCTAGAGTCACACACAGTTGAAAAAAATAATATAGAATATTTATGTGGAAATAATAGACCAAGTTTTACCATTGTATCAGTTTACATAACTATGGTACAATATCACAACCAAGAAATTTATATTGATGAAACCTATCAGCATGATTTAGATTTCACCAGTTTCATAGATACACTTATTTATGTGCTTGTGCAATTTTATAATAGTGTAGATTCACCTGATGAACATCACTGTCAAGATGTGGAACAGTTCCATCATCAGGGCTCCTCACACTATCTGTCAGAGCCACACATACTCCCATGTTAACCACAGCAGTGCTCTTTCAATGATTTTGTCATTTCGTGTTCAAGAATGTTATGTAAATAAAATGCTATCGCATGTAACCTTCTGAGAGTGACTTTTCACTCAGTATAATGCCCTTGAGACTTATGCAAGTTGTTGCAATATCAATAGCTTGTTGCGTTGTATTGCTGAGCACCATCCCATGGTATGGATATACCACAGCTTATTGGTTTGTTTTTTAATCATTCATCTGTTGAAAGACTTGTGGGTTGTTTCTAGTTTGGGGTTATTATGAATGCAGATGCTCTGAAAATTTTTGTACGGGTTTTTCTGTGAACAAGTTTTTATTTCTCTTGGATAAATGGCTGTTTTGTCCCAAATGGGTTTTTAGAGAACAATTGCTGTGTCATATGGTATGCATGTTTAGTTTTACAATCAAATGCCATACTCATTTTCATTTTACATTCCCACTAGCGATATATGAGCTTTCTAGTTTCTCTGCATCCTCGCTGACATTAGGTGCTATCACTGTCTTTATTCTAGCTATTCTCTTAGGTGTGCAGCAATGTCTCCTTGTGTTTTTAATTTGCATTTCCTTAATCACTAATGATATTGAACATGTTTTGATGTGTTTATTTACCATCTGTGCATCCTCTTCAGTGAAATGTCTATTCATGTCTTTTGCCCATTTTCTAACTGGATTCTTTGTTTGCAAATATCCTCTACCAGTCTGTAACTTCTCTTTTCATGATCTTAAACAGGGTATTTGCCGGGCAAAAGTTTTATTTTTTATGAAGTTTTTTTTAATCAATTTCTCCTCTTATGATTTGTGCTATTGGTGTCATGACCAAGAACTCTTCGGCAAGCCCCAGATCCTAAAGGTGTTCTCCTGTTGTTTTTTTTTTTTTTTTTCTAAAAGTTTTACACTTTCACCACATTTAAATTTGTGATCCATTTTGAGTTAATTTTTGTATAAAGTGGGAGATTTAGGTAGATGTTCATTTTTTGTTTTTTCATGTGGATGTCCAATTGCTCTGACACCATTTATTGAAAAAGCTATCTTTTCTCTATTGAATTGCTTTTATATCTCTGTCAAAATCAGTTGGGTATACCTGTGTAAGACAATGCTGGGTTCTCTATTCTGATCCACTGTTATGTGTCTCTCCTTCTGCCAGCACCACACTGTCTTGAATTACTATAAACTGAGATCTCCCACTTTATTCTTCAGAATTCTTTGTAGCTATTTTAGGGCCTGTGCTTCTCTTTATAAATTAAATGTGTCCATATCTACAAAAAAATGTTTCTGGGAATTTGGTCAGAATTGCATTAAACCCATCAATCAATTTGAGGAGAACACATACCTCCACTATATTGAGTCTTCTAATTCGTAGATATGGTTATGTCCTCATTTAGTTAGATTTTGATTTCCTTCATTAGTCATGTTCAATTTCCAGCATAGCGACCTTATATTTATTGCTAGATCTACAACTAAGTATTTTTGACACAATTATAAGTTATATTTTGGTTTTAGGTTTACTTTCTACTGGTTTGTTGATAGTTTATAGAAATACAATTGATTTTTCTGTGTTGATCTTATATCCTGCCACTTTGCTAAAATCACTTATTAGTTTCAGGAGATAGTTTTATGATGTCTTGGGATTTTATGTACAGACAATAAAGTTATAATGTTAACTACAAATAGGGGCAGTTTACTTCTTTTTAGATATGCATGCTCTTTATTTCTTATGGCTCTGGTAGAACTTCTAGCATTATGTTGAATGTGAGTGATGAAGGCAGATATCCTTTCTTGTTCCTGATCTTAGAGGGAAGAATTCAGCCTTTCACCATTAAGAATCATGATAAATACATACCACTTGTGGATGACCTTTATCAAATTGAAGAATTTTCCCTTGTTCTTACTTTTAGGAGAGTTTTCATTAAGAATGAGCATTGGAATTTGTCAAGTGATTCAGCTTCATTAATTGATATGATCATATCATTTTTTTTACCATGTTGATATGGTGGATTACATTACTTGATTTTCAAATATTGAACCGACCTTACATACCTGGAAGAAATCCCATTTGTACATTATATATAATTATTTCTATCTATTTCTGGATTCAATTGGCTAATATTTTTGTTCAGGATTTTTATAACAAAGTTCATGAGAAATATGGGTCTGTATTTTCCTCTTTCTTTTGTCCTCTTTTTACATAGTACTGATCTCAGACACTGAAATACCTGGGCCATGGCCTAGGGAAGGAGCGGAGCCATGGTACAGGGAGAGGAAGACCAGGCCTGCCAGGGGCTTGTGTAGTCCAAGGCATGTGGGGACAGAAACCACATGTGAGCAGAAAGTGCTAGGCAGAGGAGAGGGAAGGGCAAGGGCAAGCCAGCGCCAGGAAGAAACGTATCCTCCTCCTTCCTTCTCCCTGCCACCTTTAAGTTCCCGTTTGCCCCCACCAGACGCCCCCTTCACACTGCACCCAGCAAGCGCTCTGCTCCACCCCACCCAACGGCGTTTTAAAAAGGTTTAAAGGTGTCCCTTCTTGGTTTGGTCACATGCTGGTTTGCATATTAATAAGGATCATTAACTTGTTTTCATCTATTATTACTAAGTGGTCTTAGCTTGGTCTCTTTTTGTTATATTTTCTATGTATATACTTTTAAAAAATTGTTTCTTTTCTTTCTCTTTTGGCAATGTGAACTATGACCTATTTGATTAATTTTCCTCTGGTAATTTTGATGCCTTTAAGACATTTCTGGCCTTGGGGTCCTGCTCTTGACTCCATCAAGCCTCAAGGAACACTGTCACACCTGTGCCCTGCTGCTTGATGCAGCCACACCTGATCTCCGTTGGAAATGCTGATATTGAGAGTGGGGACACAGAATCTGAGGAGGCTGCTCCCTGTCAGATTTGCCCTCCGAACTGCTGCAGTTACTCTCCGCACGGAGTCTCCCTTATACCAAATTGAAGCACTCTTCTTCCTAGGAAAGGCAGTGCTTCTCCTGGTATCTTCCCTGAGTCCAGCCCAGCTGCAAAGCCTCTCACCTGAATTCTAAACGTCTCTGTAATGAATGCCACCTTCATGCGCAGTACCCACCTCCTGTCTTTACATCCCTTTGCTCACCTGCATTAGCACCTGCAGGGAGGAGTTGGTGCTTGTGCTCTAGGTGCTCTGTGACTCATGAGGACAAAACAGTCAGGGACCAGTAGTGGAAACTTCTGCCTTGATAAGGGAGCTCTCCTCCGGCTGGGGGAACACACTTCCCCTCTCCACCCAAGGCTGACAACTTCATTTTCCTTGTTGTGCCTTGCAGGCCAGAGCAGACTGGCACAGAATGGAGCAGACAGAGCAAGCAAAGCAGACTGGCATAGAGCAGAGCAGAGCTGTCTAGCTGGAGAGGGGCTTGATCCCCCAGGCCAGCTCGCAGCTCTGAAAAAGTGCTATTTCACAATTGAGTTGGTTTTCACTAAATAAAGTTTCCTTCTTTATTTGCAAGTTGGGGTTCCTGTTGGAGTTGAATTGGTGCCAACATCTGGCTCAGCCCAGTGACAGAGCATCGTTTAAAGCTGGTCAGTCTGTTTGGTGACAGTTGATAAAAGCTGATTGGATGTTGCTTTTTAAAATAAAAAATCTCTGATCAGGGACTTCAGGACTCACTCCTTGGAGCCATACTTTTCTAGGTGGATAATGTACCAACAGGGAAATTCTATTTAGCCATTTAGAATGTGCGTTTGTCACCCTCATGATTGTACAGGTAGGCACAGATGGACTAGCAGAATTGGAAGGCAACTTACATAACCAGCCCCTTGCTCTGGAGGAGCAAACAGACTCAGAGAAGTGGAGAGACCCTGAAGGCTCCCTTTCCCCATATGACACCTACTGAATGGAGGCATTGGGGAAAAGCAGCCCAAGTAGCAAACAGTGAAGAAGAGAACGCCGTAGCTTTCCTTTGAACTCGGCATCATGGTTAGTCTATACCAGGAGATCAGCACAGCTGCATCAAAGGGCTGACAGGTTGGATTTTGAGTCAGAAGTCAGACTATCTCCTTGGATGGTCATGTTGGTATGCCTGTGGGTTTCATAAGAAATTATTAAATCATGTTTCCTATAGAAGCTCAATTTAAATTTCAATACTTCTTATTCAACAAATGGAATACAACTATGAGCAGGAGGTTCTGTATCTAAGACTGCTTTGTCACTGGCATCACCAGGTCTTCACAAGACACTAATGAGAACTCAGGGCAACCACTCAGATCACTTGAGTCTAAAGCCCATGAATGCATTTCCTCCTGGGGAGAGAAGACGCCAACTGCAGACAGTGACCCCAGAATGTAACGGTTGAGTGGGAAGTTACGGTGAAGCCACAGAGCCCCTGGGCTCAGAGGAGAGAGGACGTCACTGAGTCAGTTTGGGTGGATGAGTTTTCATAGAGGCCAAGTGTGAAGTGATACACAGATTCTGCATCAGGTTTACGTAGCCTGGTCTTTTGTAATAAAGAGTTACAGCTGTTGAACAGAGAAACTTCCTACGTTTAACATTCGGAGTCTAAGCAAAGATTTGTAGATTCAAAAATGCTCTAAGCAATTCAGCATCCAATTGCAGAAAAGCTTTAGGTGAACACTGTCCTGATTCAAAGGAAAACTGGTCAGACGTGACACATAATGATGATTTTCTCTGCCCAAGTTCATAGCCTCATAGGGAGACTGATCCATGAACAACCCCTGAGTAACATGATTGACAAGGTCAAGTGATAGTCACAGCCAAGGCCTGTGCTTCAGAGAAGAGGAGAGGAGGGAAGAGGGAGCCTCATAGAACAGGTGTGCTAACCACCTGTTAAATAGCAGTGGAAAAAGGGCTAATTCAGAAGGAAAGTGCGCATGGAGACCCAGAAGCAAATACGCAAAATAGTGAGTGCCGGCGCCCTGGCTGTGTGGCAGGAAACCTTCTTTACGCTGAACGTGCCCCCGTCAGCACGAGCAAATAAAGAACATGGGGCATAGATTCCAAGCCGTTCTGTGCCTTAGTAAATTTAGGTATGATACTGTGCATTCTGTTCAATTCAAACAATGCAAATCCACTTACTAAAGTATAAATTGTGGGTTTTAGATTTGTGGGCCTGTGTGCTTCCAAGCATTCATTATAAATGTTAGTACAGAGACTTTTGCCCTGCCCGCTTGATAAGGAAATATAAAATGTGTATTTTCAAGGATAAAATAAGGAAGAGTCTGATTGGTGGGCAGCACATCCACCTGCCCGGTCCATCAGAGAGCCACCCAGAGCCCCCTTCCAGGCTTGCAGCGCATGTCCACAGTGGATACAAAAGAGGCACAAAAACCCTTTGTGTCTGTCAAGGCTCCACAAATGTGGAATCAGTTACCAGTCGAGTTAAGAACAATTGGAAGCTTTTCCTGTTTAAGATGGAACTGAAACAATACCTCGTGATGACTGGAAGTTGTCATAATTGTCTTAATTGATGTTATTCTTGTGTTATCTCGGTTTATTGTGTATGTATATGCATTTTCTTATCGCAGGTCATGCTTGAAAATGGGTTTTCAGCCCCATTTACATGCACAGTTAACAAATCAATCATGTCAGGGATGTATATTTCTCAGCCCCACTTGTTTATATCAGATGGGCCTGCCATATGTACTCTCCATACATCTCATGCCCACATGTTTATATCACACAGATAATCCATCTGAGATTGATTTCAACTTCACTTTTAAGTCCTTAGGACCAACACAGCAAATATGCATCTTGAAATACAAGCTGAAGTTGTTATTTTGCCGAAGAAGAACAAAGAGACTCAATGTTCTGTTTTGTTTTTAACTCTTTGTTAGGATCTATTTAAAGTAACCTTCTGGTGATTTGTTACAAGAATTTGCTGGAGAAGAAGCTGCCATAAGAATGCTCCAATGTTCTAATTTCCCCACCAAACACTTCTCTCCACCTCCCCCCCAGCACTAAAAGCAAAAAGATGGTATGAACAGAGCTACGAAGACAATCACTTATGAAGAAATGCATTCTATTATCAAGCATTTGTATCCCAGCTGATGAAGACATGGCATGTTCAATTTCCACTCTACTTATAAACGATAAACATCTGTACACACATTCCTACCTGACTTTCATATCCTTATGTCCAAAACATGGCAAATAAACTAACAAATATGCAAGGAGAAATGAGGGAGACAGTGCCATTGTTTCACCTATTTCATTCACAAACTTACAAGCCACAAATACACCTCTGGGTGTGTGTTTTTCTCGGAGCTTCCTAATGCTGATGTGTTAATTCACCCGTATTCCCAGCCACGTGGCGCTCTGGCTCCTAGGCAGCACCTGGGTGGCCCTCTGACACCGGTAGCGAGCACCACTGGGTGGGCTGAGACACGCTTCAGAGACCCCATGTCTTTGCACCGTAAGTTATTTCATCATCCAGGTTAGAACGTAACCCCGAGTGACTGCAGTATTTGGAGTTTCGGAAGAATACTAGTAAACCTGTGTGAAGAACGGAGTATCTCCTGTTAGGCATGAGCCTTAGAAGTTGCCTGGCTCTTATGTTTCACTTAATAAATAGCCAACTCTGAGCATTGCCCAGGGTAGGGGGTGGTAAGCAAGTCTTCGGGGGAGGGAAGAGATTGCAGCGTGCGGAAAGTATAAAAAAACCTGAAAAAGCTATTAGGGTCTATTGTGTCATTCCAGCTGCTACACAGACAGACTGAGTCCATGTGTCAAAATGCTTACTAAGTTTTTCTCTTAGAGGAAAATAAGCCTTAAGTACACAATAGCCTTTGTCTTCTTCAAAGGCTGTGTGATGGAAGGGCCGTGCACATCTGTCCTGAAGGTGCACTGGCTCCCGCACCTAAAGGTCTCACACACGCCCCATGCTCTGGCCTTTCCCAGCCCGGGCACAGCACAATCAGCTGACGTCGGGCACCTGGGTAGAGTCAGGGAGACAGGCCTCTTCATCGAGAGCCTTGAGAATGTCCCTTGTTCCTTTGCACAAATGTGGAGTCATATCATGCACCTCGATTAATAGGCTAACTGGGCCCTATTGACCCGAAAGGCTTCACAGGGTCCAAATGTTTAGATCTCAGTTGTAGGCACCAACAAGGGTGACCCTTTTCAAACACTAAGGTCAGGAAACAAATGCATAGAAAGTTGTGAAATTATCTTAGGAATAATAATCATAGCTGGGGGCAGTCTCTAAGACCACAGCTGGGGGCAGTCTCTAAGACCACAGCTGGGGGCAGTCTCTAAGACCACAGCTGGGGGCAGTCTCTAAGACCACAGCTGGGGACAGTCTCTAGGACCACAGCTGGGGGCAGTCTCTAGGACCACAGCTGGGGGCAGTCTCTAAGACCACAGCTGGGGGCAGTCTCTAGGACCACAGCTGGGGGCAGTCTCTAAGACCACAGCTGGGGGCAGTCTCTAATACCACAGCTGGGGGCAGTCTCTAGGACCACAGCTGGGGGCAGTCTCTAAGACCACAGCTGGGGGCAGTCTCTAGGACCACAGCTGGGGGCAGTCTCTAGGACCACAGCTGGGGGCAGTCTCTAGGACCACAGCTGGGGGCAGTCTCTAAGACCACAGCTGGGGGCAGTCTCTAGGACCACAGCTGGGGGCAGTCTCTAAGACCACAGCTGGGGGCAGTCTCTAAGACCACAGCTGGGGGCAGTCTCTAGGACCACAGCTGGGGGCAGTCTCTAAGACCACAGCTGGGGGCAGTCTCTAAGACCACAGCTGGGGGCAGTATCTAAGACCATATGAAAAATTGACTCATTTGATGGTGGAAATGGAGAAGACCTTTGGACAATATGGTACCAACAGGGGACTGGAGGGACTGAGCAGCTGAATTATTTGCAGAAATTTGCCCAGAGACAATGCAAAGGTCCTGACTCAGCTCAGCGCTCTCTAGGCCGTTCCCCACTCCACATGTGTGCAGTCCCTCCATGGAAATACAGTGGGGCCTTGACTTACGAGTTTAATTCATTCGGAGACCGAGCACGTTAAGGAGCTCATTAAGGAGCTCATTAACTCAAATTACTCTGTCAACTCAATGCAAAAAATTGGCCGAGACACAGCTGGTATCTCAAAAAACTAGTTAGTCAGGACACTTGTAAGTCAAGGCCCCACTGTAAAACCAGGAGGTCCCGGAAAGAACACATTACTCCTCTACGTCATATGTTAACGGGATTAAATGCATTAAAACTCTTATGGCACATTTATCAGTGGAAAGATACATAAACGATTCCACATTACCTGATTCTTTTTTTCATTCTAATCTTCTCCTTAATAATATTTCAAAACAGAGTTAAAACAACCAATCTATTGCAAAAGTGGTTTTTCAAGATTCCCAAATAATCCCCCTCTCTTTTTTGAACCTACTATATGGTTCAAATCATATCACAACAGCATTTCTCATGGTAAGTGTTCCATTCAAATATAATTATTCTACTGCAGACCCATGCCTGTCCCTTAAAATTATGTCTTTCTAGTCAGTCTTTGAATTTGGGAGTCAGTCTTGTGGGATAACACCTTGGTCGTATGGTGAGGATGAGAGGACTTATTGCTGGCGCCGAGTGGGTGCTGGCCATGCCTGGCTCTCCAGAGAGTGACACAACTCCATCCCCTGGAGTTTACAGCAGGTGCCCTAGTGAGACACAGTGGGAGACAGAACCCCGGACTTAGTAAACACTTAAGCAGGCAGGAGGAATTCATTAGTACAACTATTTTCACACTTACACCAGAGGCAGAAAGTGTTAGCAAATAGCAATGATTTTCTTTTTTTTTAATCTTTATTGTTGAAAGTATTACATATGTCCCCTTTCCCCCCATTGACCTCTTCCAGCCCCTCCCCAACCCCCATCTCAGGCCTTCACCCCCCCATTGTCTGTGTCCATGGATTATGCATATATGCATACAAGTTCTTTGGTTGATCTCCTCCCACCCACCCATCCACCCCCACCTTCCTCTGAGGTTCTACAGTCTGTTCCATGCTTCTCTGTTTCTGGATCTATTTTGTTCACCAGTTTATTTTGTTCATCAAATGCAGACTGGTGCGATGAGTTTCTTTAACTAGATAATGCAATGACTACATGAGTAGTGTAGACTCAAACTCTCTGCAGAGGAACCTGGCTTAAAAGGTGAGAGCAAGCGCTGAGCCACCTCCGGGGCGTGGGCTACCCTGTGCTCTCCAGCTCCACCCGGACCTGTGCAGCAGTTTCCCCTGCTCACCACAGGGTCCCCGGGCAGGGGCAGCTGTGAGTTGGCGGAGTCTTCAGTGACCAAGAGAAAATGATTAATTGGCTCATTTATCAAAAATTTACTGAACCCACTTGATGCAGGCATAATGCTCAGAGCCAAGCATGTAAAACTGTCTGGACAGTGCTTACCTGGGAGCAGTCCCCCCCTGAGGGAGGAGTGACAAGTATCTATACAAATGACTACAGCCTGACGAGATTTCGCAGCCAGGGGTTGGGCCGTAGACAGCATTCCCAAGATGCAACCTGAATTTTACAGTTAAAAAGTCGGTCCAAGATGATTGAGTCCAAGAAAGGCATTTCAGGCAGAAATTGTTACAGGTACAGCATGCGGGCTCAGAAGATGGAGACCTGCCTGCGGAGGACTTCGCATTGCTTAGTAGGAGACTGAGATTGGTTTGTATTTTAATCTTTATGCTTTTGATATTTTCCACATGTCATGCAGTAAATGTTTATTGTTTGTATCATCAAAAGAAAAAAGAGCTGATGCTAAAAAAATCAAAGAAAAGTGGCAAGACTGAGGCCCTGCCCAACTCGGCTTTGCACTCTGGCAGCCCGGCAGTGAGGGTTGTAACGGGAATGTGAACGTTCAGTTTGCAATTAGGAGGCAAACTTGGCATCAGTGAGAACAAGAGGCTGGGAAGGTGGGGGTTACTACTCCAGAAGATATAGAGCAATGGTTCTCAACCTTCTTAATGCCGCCACCCTTTAATACAGTTCCTCATGTTGTGGTGACCCCCAATTTCATTGTTACAAATTGAACATAATTAAAGCATAGTGATTAATCACAAAAACAATATGTAATTATATATGTGTTTTCCGATGGTCTTAGGCGACCCCTGTGAAAGGGTTGTTTGACCCCCAAAGGGATCGTGACCCACAGGTTGAGAACCGCTGGTATAGAGGGTTTGGAATTGACTAAATTGAGGAATCAGAAACTTGGAAACATTTCATCTAATTTTTAATGCCCAAAGTAACTTCCATAAGACTGCTTAAAATGTTCTTTTAAAAATTCAAGTATCTGCTCATTTCAGTCCCATAATTTCAAATACAGTTAGAATGTTGAATTGTGAATCTCTAGTAAAATCAATTTATTCTTATAGACTTTCTCCTTTTAAGAATCTAAAACCCATTCTTCATTAATATATATTGAAAACATATAAAAAAGCCGGAAATACAACATTGAACTGTTTAAGGTGTATCTCCAGGATCATGTTCACACAAAACCACTTCTCTTACGACAAACTTCTGCTCAGTGGTGCAATGATCTTGGCCATCCTTGGGCTTGGGGTAACTTAGGCGCTACTTACCAGGAAACACAACATAACATGTGGTTATGAATGAATGAATGAATGAATGAAAGCTTGTGTTTAAACAATTGATTTAGAAATTCAAAATTATTTTGAAGTATGCTATTTTCACAAAGATAGGAAGGTTGTAAAGGATTAAAGTACTTTTATTTCTGATGTGTGAGTCCAATCTACTTGGTTTTAATGATCAATTGTCAGTTCAAAGAGTTCAGGACAAATAAAAGCACATGCAAGCCATAGAAATCTTTAAACCCATTTCACTGCTTTCACAATAAACAAGATAACACATTTTAAAAAGCAAGATTATGGGACATTAACAGAACGTTTTGGAGCACCAGTGATTTCGGGAGAAGCTGGGTTTATAGAGGCAGCTGAGCAGGGCTGCTGCTTCTTGAGCGGAGAGGTGCAGTGTTGCAGAAGTAATGCTCGCGCTTCCAGTGGAAGGAACTAATGAGTCGTTGTGAAGACCCTCATTACCGGCGGTTTCACGTAATGGCTCCATGAAAAGATGCATCAAGGGCAACAGACTTTATGACCAATAAGAGAGTGGGGAAATAATGAGGTAAACTTGCCCAATCTTTAGGCAGATAAAATCCCAATAAACCACAGTAGGGGGTGAGTGTTTGGGGTTGAATGTTCCTTGATTCAGGTGCTAAAGGTTTTCTAAAGCTTGATAGAAACCAGGAAATGGGAGAGAGAGAGAGAGAGAGAGAGAGAGAGAGAGAGAGAAAGCACCAGTAATGCAATTTTATTTCTCATAAAAGCATGTTTCACTGTTCTTGTCACACACTTGTTTAGACATTATTGAGTGTTATGTTTCTGTAAAACATTTCAAAGGTTGATAGAAGTTGTACATTTCACGAATTATGAAATAGTACACTGTGCACTCTCTAATAACATATGTAATAAATGTATTTTGAAGCTCATTTAAGAATATTGTTTCTTCTCTTATAAAGATGTAGGGTGGGGAAACCTGAGACATACATAACTGTTCTCAATCATATACTAGTAGAGCCCAAAATCCACTCTGAGTAGAGAAAGATGAAGTGACATATCAAGCTGTGTATATCAGGGAGGACCTGGTTTTAAAATCCCAAACCCATCCTGATTAATCACACCGTTATTAATCACATCCTCAGCTCCCTCTGAGGATGAGGGGTGTCTCTACACAAGCCCTCCCGCGTCTCCTCCAACTTGCGATGGTGTTAGAGCTCGTCCTGGCGTTTCACCTACCCTGTCCTGCTGCCCTGTAACAAGCCTGTTACTTCTTGTTTGTCCCCATTGGCTAATGAGGATAATTGATCCCAATCCTCTTTATAACGTCCCTTTATGTGGGAGTGAAATAGTGATTATGTCTCCCTCGGGTCTTCTTTCCTATAGACTGAATGTGTCCAGTTCCCTTACTCTTTTCTCAGGGGTCACATTTTCTAAACCTTTTATCCTGCCGCTGCCCCCCTCAGACATCCTCCCAGTGGTCGGCAAACTCATTAGTCAACAGAGCCAAATATCAACAGTACAATGATTGAAATTTCTTTTGAGAGCCAAATTTTTTAAACTTAAACTATATAGGTAGGTACATTGTTATTAACTTAATTAGGGTACTCCTAAGGCTTAGGAAGAGCCACACTCAAGGGGCCAAAGAGCCCCATGTGGCTCGCGAGCCGCAGTTTGCCGACCACGGCTCTACCCTGTTCTGTCTGTGAGAAGCAGGATGTTCTCACAGGGTTCCGAATGGAGCCTCTGCAGCTCGAGTCAGACGGCCTGCTTCCAACACGAACCCCTCTTAACAGGAGCCTTCGAAGGGCATTCTTGGCAGACGGTCCTATCTGCTGGCACCTCATTATGTCCTCCACGCAGCCCTTCCACGCAGAGAGGGAATGGGATTGCTTTTTCTCTGATGAATATTCAGACTCTTCTAAACAGGGAGCTATTTGCTGGTGTCTTTTCATTAACTGGACCCTTATTTTGATAGCATGTTTCTTCAAACAACCCTCTTGTGTTGAGTTCCAAACTTTTGTTTTCCGAATTACATATTAAAGCCAACTTATCTGAGGTGACTTCTTAAAAAAAAACAACTTCTTTTAGTGTAGTTTTAGGTTCCCAGCCAAGTGCACAGAGAGCCCCCCCCCCCCACCTCAGCCTCCCCCGCTAGGCACACCCACCCGAGTGGTGCACTCATTACAACCATAACCCTACATTGACGCATCCTTATCACCCCAAGTCTCTCGTTCACAGTAGGGTCGCCCTCGGTGCTGTACTGTCTGTGGCTTTGGACAAATGTGTGATGAGATAAATCACCATGTGGAATTATACAGAGAAGATTCACTGTTCTAACATCTATGCCGGCCTCCTCTCCCTCCCTCTCCTCTAACTCCTGGCAGCCACAGATTTAAAATGAGTTTTGCCTTTTACAGAATGTGGTAGAATTGGATTCATACAGTGTGTAGTCTTCTCAGACTGTGGTGTGCCCTCAGTGTGGGTCCGTAGCTAGGGAGAGGGGTAGAGGTCCACACACAGAGACCTGTGGTTCCTTCCCAGCCCCACCCCCTCCCCCAGCCCGCCCCGGCTCCTTCCCCCGAGGATATTCTGCTGGTCTCTCCCGTGTGTCCCAGTGTGATGCCGTAGATTTTAATCCTGAAGTCTCAGAAATAAAGGCCAAATCTCTCATCATCAACCTTAACATTTTATGATCTTTCAATAGACCTACTTTTAAACACCAAGACAAAAGGGCCAAAATACATTTTCTCTTTCTTTTACAGGAAATGTGTAATGTGCTTTAGAAGTACCGGTACTTATCACTTCAACAAGTCTCACGTCCTTCCAGCGGAGACCCAGACGGCATGAGACAGAGGCCGGCACCCCGTGCAGTGTCCGTTCGGAATTCCTGACCCACAAAACCTGGGGCCATAATGACATGGCTCTTTTCAAGGGCTCAGCTTTGTAAGAGTTTGCTGTGCAGCCATAGATAACTAAGAATGTTCCTGACAGTTTTAAAGGGTGTCATTCTGGGCAAGATGAAGAGAAGTTGAAACTTAATTTTTGGCTGTAGCTGGTAGGACTTTGTCCAACCGTCATAGTCCTAACCAGAGGGGCAAGACCACACCTTAATAAATATGTCACCCTTTGACTCCTCTGAATATCTGCAAAATTATTCCTAAGACCTGAAATCAAACAAAAAACCCCAAGCAAACTTCAGCAGCCCAAAATATAGTTCCTTTATAAAGAATATAAAGGAATTATTCCTTTCAACAGTTGACACTTCAAGATAATTTAAATACCCATCTCATTTTCTAAAAGCTTTCTTCCATGAGTTTGAATGTTAGCATTTTGTTACAGCATTTCTCACTCATGAAAGATGCGTGGATTCAGACCACCATCCATTAATCATTCTATTTTTTCTAGCGGGAATGGCTGCCGTTGACACAATGTAATTAGCGCACAAACAAAGAACAAAGTGCACACCTAAGTGACAACAGGCTGACTCTGCCGTTGCCAAGTTCCCTCTCGGAAAGCTGCCCTGTGTAACTTCTTGATATCGTAAAGACAGGCTGGAAAGTCAGCAAGTCAAGATGTTCCTCGTCAGAGACTAACTTACTGCCCCTTACTCTCTCCTAGAGAGTCCGCAGCGCAGGAGCCACTGCTCCCGGCAGAGCTGAGGGACAGCTCCAGTTCCACTTTCTTGTCACATCGGATGATTCATCAGAACAATCTCTTCTCTCTCTTTTCTTTAGGAAGGAAAGTGTGGCAGGAAGCAAGGCGATGTGTAAAAGGTCTTGTCCTCTGTTTGATTTGTGTGCAGTGAGTTTTTGGTTTTCTAAGCAATGGGATCTCTTCTCCTCTTTCTTTCTTTCTTTCTTTCTTTCTTTCTTTCTTTCTTTCTTTCTTTCTTTCTTTCTTTCTTTCCTTCTTTCTTTCTTTCTTTCTTTCTTTCTCTCTTTCTTTCTTTTTCTTTCTTTTTTCAAATGTTTGTGTTCAGTGCATCCACGTAACTGGGCTAAATGCCAGCAGAGCTCCCAGCTGTGCGGCAGAGGCCCGGCCACCCTCCTCCTGGCCGCCGAGATTGCGCCATTTCATTTTGGAAATGACATTTCTTCCCAGTCTTCCTGGACAGCAATTCATGTCAATCATCCGGGAACTCCCTCTGCCTGTAGCAATGTCAATGGGCTTGAATTTTCTATTAACGTTGGGGTGAGAGGGCTATCTCTCTGACTCCTGTATCAAAAAGTTTACTTCCCGAGGAATTTTCCTTGTGATCTAGACCTCATCTGACCTGCCTTTTATACTCGCAAAGCAAAAGGAAAAACTCTGCCCGGTGTTTTATTGCCCGAAAGCACGGGTCTGGCGGACTTACACCTTTTTGGACTCCTGCGATCTTATTGCAGAAAAGCTCAGTTAAACTGGGGGATAAACGCAACTGGGGCCCCATGAGTGACCGTGGTGCGTCGCAGACGTGGAGATGCACCTGTGAGATAGTCCTAACTCCACGAGTTCCAAAAACACCGTGTGTGTATGAATAACGTCTCTCTGTATTAATATTACTGTAACATTTTCATAATAGGTGTATCCATTTCAAGAAAATATAGATTTCAATTCTGTTTGCCACCCTTTCCCCCGCCAAATGCATAATTGGGAGTGTGTGTGTCACTCAGACAAATCGAACATTGGTGTCTGACAGACACAGGTAAGACTGAAATAGATGTGTCATCTTAAAAGTTCTTACAGAATTTCCTGTCCTCCACTTCACTTAAATATGTGGATAGCCTGAGAATAGTTTTATTTTACAAATAGTCTGCAAATTCGACTGGAATTGTTACGGAGACAATGTCCCAGGACAGGCTGTGAGGTGTGGTTAGAAGGTGAATGACGGTTCTGTTCACAAGAGCCACGTTTCGCTGCCCTAGGGGACGGATGGCTGTTAAAGTGATACTATTGCTCTGTTCTGTGTGTGCTGTGTGTGCTGTGTTTATTATGTATGTGCTGTGTGTAACGTGTGTTGTATGTAGTATGTGTATGCTCTGTATGTGTTATGTGTGTGCTGTGTGTGCTGTTGTGTATTCTGTATGTACTGTGTATAATGTGTGTTGTGTGTGTATTATGTGTGTGCTGTGTGTGTATTCTGTTTGTGTATTCTGTGTGTGCCCTGTGTGTATTCTGTGTGTGTATTGTGTGTGTGCTGTGTGTATATTCTGTGTGTGTATTCTGTGTGTGCCCTGTGTATATTCTGTGTGTGTATTCTGTGTGTGTATTCTGTGTGTGCTGTGTGTGTATTCTGTGTGTGTATTCTTGTGTGCTGTGTGTGTATTCTGTGTGGCGCTGTGTGTCTATTCTGTGTGTGCTATATGTGTATTCTGTGTGTGCTGTGTGTGCTGTTTGTATCCTGTGTGTGTACATGGCTGTGTACACTCAAAACATTTAAACTCGGGCAAAGCTTTGGGAATGCCGATATCACTCAACTCTATTCTCTCTTGAAAAGGGGAATATTCTGGCCACCTGCATGGCTCAGTGGCTGAACGTGGACCTCTGCACCAGGAGGACCTGGTTGGATTCCTGGTCAGGGCATCAGTATTTCTACCTCTCTATCCTCTCCCCTCCTCTCTCTAAAATCAGTGAAAAGATCTTTAAAAGGAGAAGATTCTGAGGATGAAATCTTCGTGAGCCCCACTCCTTTGAAATTGCTCCGTCCGCCGCCTCGTTCTGGAACAGGCCCTGCATGTCCCCTCTGGGACGCTGGCGCCAGGTTGGTTATTCAGTGTTTGATTTGCCTGTTAAGTGTTTTGGTTTGGGAGTTTGATAAAATCAAAATCTTACCTTCCCCTCATAGTTAGGCATCCTTCAAGAATGAAGACACAGGAGACAGAAATGAACATGTCTGATTTAAAAACACGCTGTAGGTGTGCACCCGGCCGGCTGCAGCTTGTCCGCTCACCCCAGTCAGGACGGGCCAAATGCGTGGGGACCTCTGCTCCAGAGACAGCTGCACAGAGCCGCCTGCGGCCCGTGTTCCCCATTCGCCTTCGCAGGAAGCCACTCCTCCTAGCTGGGAAGGAGAGAAGAAGACAGGCCCATCAGCTGGAAATGTTTCTACTGTATCATTCTCTCCTGGAAAGTGAAGCAAAAGTGTCCTTCTTTCTGGATAGTTTCCTCCTAGCACTGAAGTCGCAAACGTCACTGGGGAATAGAATCTAGATGAAAACGGTGCGTGTCCTATGCTCACCGGGGCCCTGCTTTCTGGGATCGGTGCCTCCGTCATTGTTGCTATCACAGGTGACAGCACCTGCACATTCCAAAGGCAAGGTGCCCTCGGTAAAATAAAGTCATCTCCTCGGCCCTTTACAATGATGTGAAATGAGTTAGAGACAGCTAATGTGCTTGTGCCTTCGCAGAGCAGGGACAGCCATGCCGGCAGTGTGCTCCCTTCCAGGGCTTCTGCCCTCGTCCTCCCCTTGATTCACTGCCTCACAGGCCATCGAGCACACACCATTCCTGTTACATTGAACAAGTCAATGTACTATTACGTGCAGAGGGACCTGTCCTGGGCAGTGCACCCGGGTGTTTAGGGGGTGACTGCAGAGGAAGTCTGTGCTCAGCTATGATGACGCCTCAGACGGGAGGCTGATCCAGTAAACAGGACAAATAGTTTCACTACCACCAACAATGTGCCAAACACGTACTGACTCCATCACATGACAGCAAACCTCTGGTCATCACAAATGCCTTATAAGAAAGTGTCATTGTCCTTATCCTACAGATACACCAACTGGGTCTCCTAGAATGGACGTGATTTCTTACAGGGGCACGAGCAGTAGGTGGCAGCTGGTTTGAGCCTATGCCTTTGTAATACAAAATCAAGATTTACTTTTTCTTTTGCACCAAAACTGCCTTCATTCAAAGGACAAAATACTCAGAGGTTTGGGGTGTCTTTTTTTTTTTGTCTCATGTTCATTCAATATGCATTATGCCTTTACGATAAACTGGGCACTGGGCATGGCCTGGAGAAAAGGTGTGTACCTGACAATTACAACACAGAACACAGTAAGTCCTGGGGAGGGGCAAGGACAGGCATGCTTAGTGAGGCACCTATGGAGAGGTGTCAGCTGTGTGAGGGCTGCTGGTGTCCAGAAAAGGCATCCTGGCTGAGGGAAGGGGAAGCGGGATTCACCAAGAGGGAGGGTCTGGGAACAGGGGGTGGAAAGTGAGGGCCGGCACCAGCACAGGGGAGCAGAGTGAAGAAGGGTGAAGAGCTCTGAGCTGTGTGGAGAACTGGAGGCCGCTCAATGGAGCCAGAGCTCGGCAGCAGCAGGGAGTGCCATAGGGAGACCCAAGGCTGGAGAGGCGAGGAGGGTCCACTCTGTCTATAACTTGGGAGGATCTCTGGATTTAGCCTGAAGGTGAGGGAAAACCACAGAGTGGGTGAGCTTATGCAGGTTGCAATGGCTGTGACCTGAAACCTGGAGACAGAGGGGACAGGTGGGGCTGTTACTGGCAGAGATCTTTGGTGAGAGCTGGTGCTAAAAACGCATATGTCTTCACTGTCATATGAACCTTTTCAGGACAAAGATGTATACCCAGCTGGCCCTTTAATCAAGGTCAAATTGCTTTCCATACAAATGAGCGTTAACAAAAGAGGTCATAAACAAGTGCAGTCAAATCAAGGTTAGATTCGTGTAAATCACATGTAAGGTTTTTTGAAGTTGATTAACACCTGATAGCACCAAATAATGGATCCCTTCAGTAGTTGGAGAATAATGATGCTTTTAAAGAGAAATTGGGCCTTAAGTTGGAAAGGCCCTTTTATTGGAAGATTGTCATTTCATACCTCTCAGATAATTTTTGTTTATTTTGGAACTCTTAATCCCAGCTTTCTAAATCTAATCTGGGGTATGGACATTGCTTGGACATCACAGATCTTTTGTAAAGGTGATTTAGTCAAACAAAATCCCAGGAAAATTCTATCTCATTCCGTGGCTTCCACCACAGACTTGATTTAAGCTACCTTCTGTCTGGATTTCCCCTTGATAAGTTTTCAATTGCTAAAGTGACCCTTAACTATAGTTGCCAGAAAATTTCCTGGTCCCTCAAAGCAATGGAGAAATACTAGACCAGTAGAATTTTTTGACTAGGCTTGCGCCCTACCCAGTGCAATACTTAGGTAGCTGTGTTTTCTCTGGACTTAAATGGGCACTCTTCAAAATGCTAATGATCTGAATAACATCCAGAAGAGAGGTGTGGCTGTAAAGACAAGATACTGTCCATTGTCCCACTGAAGGCTGTCCTTTCAGTGCCAGGGAAAAGCAGTGGCATACCTTTAGTCCATGATGCAGATGATTTAAGGAGCTTGAGTAGCCATAAATTAGAAAAATATATAATCTATTTTTGTGTATTCATTTGGTTATAGTATCTGAAAACTTAAGTACATTACTTATGAACTTAGCACCTCCAAACTGAAGCTCAGCAAGAAAACCGTGATTTCTATAGCACGAATAAAAAGGAACAATTCTGAGAAGGGACTAATAGGTTGGTCAGTTTTGCACCTGGACTCTGGTGACTCTGCCCTATCCTCTCTCCTCGGTATCCCAGGCTCCTCAGCAGGCCATGGAGGAATACCTTAGGTGGCCCCAATGTTTGGGATCTATTTCAGTGAAGAAGGGGAGAGAAGCTGCTTTGGGATTGTCATGTTATAACTTCTCAAGGTGAGATTTCAGACACACATTTATGTATGTTAGAAATGTATGGAAACATACATTCATTCATTCAATGCTGGGGCTGACTGGCAGACTCTGAGGGACAGTTGAATGATTACTCTGACACATATTTCTGTGAAAGAGAGGGCTAAGGGGCTGCTTGGCTTTAGGAACCAAAACAGCCCTGTTCGCCTGCCTCCTCAGGCTTTTATTGTAACAACAGCTTGAACTAAAATTATCTATTAGATACTATCAGTAGGGTAAGTATCCTTGAGAAGACACATGCATCTGCAGTGTCCTTTCAGCAAGGATGTCTGAAGACTAAGCATAAATATTCCAGTAAAACACCCAGGGGCTCAGACTTGTTTGGAAAAGTCAAGGCAGGGGCTGCCACCTTCAGCAAGGTTCCCCTAGACTCTAGGGCCTAGAGGCCTCCGACTTTTCAAAAAGTCCTCCTTACAGACTTTCCAACTAAGTCTCATGCTTCCCACATCTCCCCCTTTTTTATTTTGCTGGCTGCAGAAGACTGAAGGAGGCAGGTGAACAGGCCTGTCTGGTTCCTTTAGCCAGATAGTCCCTTAGCCCTCTCTTTCACAAAAACGTGTATTAGAGTAATCATTCATCCATTGTTCAGGGTCTGCTAGTCAGCCCCCACAGTTTGTTCCCTGTGTGAGGACCAAGGACTGCAATGAGACACAGCGGAAACCTCAAAAATGAAAAGTAACTGTGTGGTAAGGCATTGGAGTCCACTTAGGATTTCTAAGTTCGAGGGAATTGTTTCTCAGCTAAGGAATTCACTATCTCTGTTATGCTTCTTAAGAATGTGAGTATATTTTCCACTGGAAAAATGAAAGTAAGAAAAAAAAAGTATTTTCCTGCATTTGCCTAGGAAACAAAGGTTTTATATATATGCTAGAAGCCCAGTGCATGAAATTTGTGCACAGAAGGGTGTCCCTCAGCCCAGCCTGTACCCTCTCCAATCCAGGACCCCTCAGGGGGTGTCCAACTGCCAGTTCAGGCACTGTGGGATCAGGCCTAAACCAGCAGTCAGACATCCCTTTCTCAATCCAGGACCACTGTCTCCTAACCACTCACCCACCTGCGTGCCTAATGCCCCCAACTGCGCTCCCCTGCCAGCCTGGTCACCCCCAATGGCTCTCCCCTGATGGCCTGGTATCCCCCAACGGCTCTCCCCTGACAGCCTGGTCACCCCCAACTGCCCTCCCTTGCTAGCCTGGTTGCCCCCAATGGCCCTCCCCTGCAGGTTTGATCTCACCCCCAACTACCCTCCCCTGCCATCCTGGTTGTCCCTAACCCCCTGCCAGCCTGAACTCACCCCTAACTGCTCTCCCCTGCTGACTTGATTGCCCCTAACTGCCTCTGCCTCAGCCCCTACCACCATGGCCTTGTCTGGAAGGAAGTTGGACATCCAGAAGATGGCTGGTCGAATCAGTCTAATTAGCATATTACCCTTTTATTAGTATAGATAGATTATATGGATAGGATTGCTTAAAAGGAGGGGTGGGCTTTTTCAGTAGGAGGAGATTCTCTTGGCAGACAAAAATACATAACCCCTATATCAGGACTGATAGCCAGCCATATGCACTATACTGCCAAACTGGTTATTAAAAAATTGAACCACTTTCTTACACCTTATACCAAACAGCTGTTGCCCTTAAAACCCCTCCTCAACCCTCACCTTAGGTTCTGCCTTCACAGTTCACCAAGATTAGGTTCTGATTGGTCGGTTTTTATGCCAGTCAGCATCAAAAGCTCTGCCTCCTAGGCAGCCATGGGCTCCTCGCAGTTCACCCAGATTTGGTTCTAATTGGTCAGTTTCTATACCAGTCAGTGTCAAAAGCTCCACCTCCTAGGCAGCCATTGGCTCCTCTGGGAAATCCAGAATGTCCCCTCCTTCATATCAGTGCCAACCCTTCAGTCATGCCCCTAGTCTGCTACCGAGTGTATCTCTGGCTGCTCTGAGAAGCGGCACCTCAGGTCTGTGCTGGTGGCAATTTTGAAATCTCATCCCTGACCTAACCTTCTTACAGTGTGAGCTCCATGAAGGCAAGCATTTGTCTTGTTCATTCTTAGTTCACGCATAGACTTTACCTGTGTCTATGCATCTATGCTAGTGCCGCATAGTGACCAGACAAACGGTCATTTCAGTCATCATGGTCACTGCCTTTTTATATATATAGATTATTAAAATGATTATGTTATGTTAATCAGGAACTTTATTACTTTAAATGAATAGATTATTTAATACTGTTAAATAATAATAATATATAATATTTTAGTCTAATGATTTGACTACTTCCCAGGGTTTGAATTTTAAGATTTGCTTTCTCTCCTTTTGAAGGAAAGCTTTGTACTTAAAGTATATGGAAAGCTCTGTCAAAGAAGGAAACAATTATATTATATTTATATATGCATATTAAATAGATTCTGATATGCTATTAGTTATAATATTGTAGAATATTGTGTTCTGCAGGACAAGATTCCATGTCATTTGCATTAAAATCAAATAAATAACCATATCATTTTAAATATATTTTATTGATTTTTTACAGAGAGGAAGAGAGAGGGATAGAGAGTTAGAAACATCGATGAGAGAGAAACATCGATCAGCTGCCTCCTGCATACTCCCCACTGGGAATGTGCCCGCAACCAAGGTACATGCCCTTGACCAGAATAGAACCTGGGACCCTTGAGTCCACAGGCTGACGCTCTATCCACTGAGCCAAACCAGGAAGGGCTCATTTTAAATTTCTTGTCATTTGGAGACAGTCACTGTTATGTTATGATGCATTTAGAAAGATGTTACATCTTCTGAGGGTTCCATAGAAAAGGTCTCTAACATCTTCAGACCATCCCTTTCAAGCTGGATAACTGTATAGAGTATTTAGATTTTTTAAAATAATGGCAAGAAAAATCAGCAGAAACAGAACTTAACTATAGGAATGAATGAACTAAAAATAATTATAGTTTTTGTAATTATTGTTCTCAAGGCAATATGTTTGCTTGCATAAATCCAATAAGAATCTGTTTTCTAGAATACATATAAAATAAAGAATCCTTACAACTAGAAAACAAAAAGACAAATAACTCAATTTAAAAATAGGAAAATGATCTGAGTAGATATTTCTTCAAGGAAGATGTATAAATGGCCAATAAGCACATGAAAATGTTCAATATCAGTAGTTATCATGGAAATGCAAAGCAAAACCACAATGAGATATAATTTCACACCCACTAATATCACTATAATGAAAAAGACAGATAATATGTGTTAGGGAGGATGTGGAGAAATTGAAAACTTCATATACTGCAAGTGAGAATGTAAAATGATTCACCAATTTTGGAAAACAGTCTGGCAGTTCCTCAAAAGATTAAACTAAGAGTTACCAGGTAATGCAGCAACTCCACGATAAGGTATAGACACAAAAGACATGGAAAACCTATGTCCACAGAGACCTGTGCATGAATGTTCACATGTAGCAGCAGTATTCATGAGAACAAACAGGGGACAGCACAGAGGCTCACCAAATGATAAACGAATAAATAAAAATCCATTTAACAGAACATTTTTCAGCAAGCATCAGAGCATGCTACAACATGAATAAATCTTAAACACATTATCCTAAGTGAAAGAAGCTAGTCACAAAGGACCACATGCTGTACGATTTTGTTGTTATGAAATGGCCAGATAGTAAATCTACAGGACAGAACCTGGAGTGCTGGTTGTGTAGGGCTGGGTGGATGAGAGGATTGAGGGTGAGGGTGACAGGCAAAGATGTGGAACTGTTTGGTGCGATGAAAATGTTCTAAAATGGGTTGTGATGATGGTTGCACAGCTCTGTGAATACCTAAATATCTATGTTATTTATTAGTCTCCTTGTTTATTGCCCGTCTTCCTCTGAAGGTAAGTTTCATGGGCTTAAGCACTTTGTCCCATTCACTCTTGTTCCCCTATCCTAGAATAATGCCAGGCATATATTAACCACTCAATAAACACGTTGAATACATGCTAGTTACCATATTGTTAGAAAGACTATAAAGCAATGATTACAAGCAGAGCGTACAGCAGGCCCTGGCGTATGTACACACTGCAGGAGCCTTATTTGGATTTTTCTTCAACAGCACAAATATTGTAGTTTGTATAATTGTATTCATTGGAGAAGACCATTTTAGAGATTTCTTTGATAACCAAGAGTTTATTGCATTATTGAATGTTTTAATGAAGTGTCCTCTCATAGAAATTGTTTCTTCCAAACACACTGGAGTCTCATCTTAATTTTAACTTTGCTAATTAAGTTATACAAAAAGATGTGAACAGGGATTTCAAGAAGACCAACAGCACTCCTGCTTGGTGTACAATATACACTTGAATCTTCTGACACTCTTAATGACTTCGTAGATAAGCAGCCAAGTCATACTGATTATGTAATCCAGTGTTAATAATTATCTTTCTGAATTTACAGCCAAATTTCTTAGGAATCCAACTATCAGAGAAGCATCTGTTTGTCCCTCTTCTGTGACTTGTATCTTGCTTTTAATTTCACTACTGAAACCAAATGTCATTAAAGCTATCCTTTTATTTAAAATTCAAAATTCCATATTCTCAAATAATGGAGTATTGCACTCTCTCTGACCTGAGGTAGCATGAAAAACATTTATAGAGACACAGTGTCAGGAAGGTAGAAGACAGGTATTCCCAGGTGACTGCCTCTGAAAACAAAGACAACCAATACTGAAATACCTGCTGAAGTTTGGGGGCTGATCACCAGGCCAAACACAAGTAAATTTTACCACCTAAGGCGGCCCTCACAGCCTGTATTGAGTTCAGAATTTTAAAAAAACATTTTCATTTTTCAGTAGCCCCTTAATTCAAGTTACTTGAATCATAGTTACTTATTTTACAGCAAAGATTTGCCCTGCCTCATTTTGTTCTAGGTAAGAGTAAATCTTTCCCCCAACCCCAAAAAGGTACTTTGAAAATGTGTATATTTGTCACACATAAGAGAAGTTACATTAAACTATATCTACTTGCTGTTAACCAAATGGTCACTAATTGTTGCAAATAATAAGGGCTTGTATTAAATATATTTTGCACATGTGACGAGGCTTATTTGAAAGCACAGATTTTTTCTTTATTAAATGAACAATAATTGGGACTGACACAATCAAAACCACTGTCAGGGCTTAGCAGGAATAGAAAACGGGCCCTTTCAGATGAAATGCGGTGTGAAAAGCCCGCTGTGTCTCGGTTTCCTCCTCGCTCTCTGGGGTTGTCTTGGTAAAGGAAATACTTCACTGGAGCCAGGAAGTGGGCTGGCCAGCGGCCCCAGGGGCCCCGGCAGCTGCATGAATGGTGTTTACATGTTGGTGTTGGTGCCTCCACCACCTCCAGTGGCCAACCTCTGTTCCAACCCACACCCACCAAGGATGACTGGGGCTCTTCTGGAAGGAGTGGAGAGAAGCTGAGGAAGAAGACGGAAGCAAAAAAGCAGAACTGAATGTTAATCCACATTTTAGGACTTTCTCATAGTCAGCCAGTATCTTTTTTTGAAGCAAGATTTAAATGAGAACTAGAGAAACTCCCATTCAAAGCACTGAGTCTTTATAAAGTCCAGGAACGGAAGTGGTAGGATACAAGGGAACTCCTAGTCTCCCTCCCCAACTTGTCAAATAACAACAACAAAAACCCCAGGTCTGGTGGACAAATTAAGCCTTTGCAAGGAAGTATCTCTTTAAAATATTGATAATTATTCGCTCTCTACTGCTCCTTTGCTGTGATGCTTTGAAGTAAATTTGATGCTTACTTAAATTTGAACTTATTGATGAAGTCACCACCCAGCATCTTTCCTTTAAGTGTAATATTTTACAAGCAAACCCTGCCCTTTCCCTTGAAACCTAGACTCCTCTGAAGTCCCACTAAGGACTTCAGTTCACGTCTTTCTTGCAACATCTGAAAGATTTCTCTCACCCGCTTTCCAAATGTTAAGACAAAGGCATTTTTAACCTACATCTGGTTTTCTTTCCATCCTGGGCACCTTAAAAACATCAAATGTTTCTCCACTCTCAGTGGTCCTGCAAGGGGATGGGGACATTAGTGGCAGACTGTCACCATGTAAGGATCTCAGCTGCCCAGGGTGAGCCCGCCTGAGCCCAGGGACTGCCCCTTGCCCTGTGACCCCACTGCTGCCCGCAGGCGCCTGGTCCACTTAGCCGCTTTCCCTTCTGTCAGGGCCACTCCTCTCTCCCGCCTCAGGAAAGGCTTTTATGTATTTTGTTCACTTTTCATTTCCTTTGTACATGTTTTTCATCACTTTCCCTCCTGTGCCTACAACTAAGCAAGAGAGTTAAACTATAGCAACAATAAAACAATTGGAGAGTTACTTTTTCCTTCAACTCATAGAAAGTGAACATCAAAATAGCAGGGATTTCAGAAGGAAGGAAATTAACTTTATGAATTGCTTTGGTGTCCGGGGTGCAGTGGAGGAGGTGTGATAGATCCCCCCTCCACTCGCCGAGGTCACAGGTATGCCAAATTCTAAAAGGACACGTGCACGCATCGCATTGGCATTGTTTGTTTCTTTAATCATCAAAATTGTACAATGTCCCTCTTTAACTTCAACAATGACTCTTGTCATAAACTTTTTTTTGGTCTGGTATTAATGTTGCTGTACCAACATTTAAAAGTTATTAAATCTATTTCTATTCTTTCATTTTCAATATTCCTGTGTTTCCTATAAGCAGAATATAGATATACTTTTGAAAAATTCACAGTGATAACGTCGATTTTGTAGCAATATTTTTAATCTGCTAACAGATTGCAATTACTGATATATATGGAACTAATTTTACTAAAATTATTTTCGTTGCACTTCTTTCCTTTCCTTCTAATCCTGATTTCTGTTTGATAAAATTTTCTATATTCTTTTTCTTCAGTTCCCTCAGAAAAGTAACTATAAATGTTTTTAACAATATCTGTGGTTGTTTGTTGTCCCTATTCTCCTTTTTAAAAGGACAAACAAACAAACAAAAAAGACAGGGCCTTTAGCTTATACTCTGCACTGAACAGCACCCCTGGCTCCTCAGTCCCGTCTCCTCTCTCTCTCCTCTCTCACATCACTCCTTCTGTCCTATTATTGTTATTTAATACACTCTTAGTTTCATCTTTAAAGACAAAAAAGGTGTTTTCCCATTTACTGCATGATCAATTTCACTGTTACTTTTCTATTTTACTCCTCTCCGTATTTTTCTTCTTGCTGAAGGCCATCACCAGGAATTTTTCACAATGTCTGTAAGTAGTAAACTCTGTCTTCATCTTTCTGGATTATAAAATAAATTCCTTAATGAATAATCAGTGAGCTGGGTATGGAATTCAAAGTTGATGGCACTGAAGACATTTACCTGGTATCATTTATTGCCAATAAGAAATTTGCTGTCAAAAACTCAGGTAAGCCCTGGCCAGGTGGCTCAGTTGGTTGAAGTGCCATCCTGTACACCAAAAGGTGGGGCTGTTCCATTAATGGTGAAGGCATATCTTTATATACATGCATTTCTTCACAGTATATTTTATTAAGTTATGATTGACGTATAACATTGTATTAGTTTCAGTTACATCAGATAATTGCTCTGTATGTATAATGGTCACCACAATAAGTCTACTTAATGTCCATCACCACAAATAGTTACAACTTTTGTGTGTTTGTGATAAGAGCTTTTAAGGTCTACTCTCTTAACAACTTTCAAATATATAATCTAGTATTGTTAACTACAATCACTATCTGTACGTCAGATCCCCTGGACTTATTTATCTTATAATTGGAAGTTTGTACCTTTTGATATATAGGTTTGCACCTTTAGGGAATAGATATACAGAAACAATATATAGATGATATAGATATAGATGTAGAAGTAGGTAGAGATAGAGATAGAGATTATAAATAGAGATAGAGATAGAGATAGAGATAGAGATTATAGAGATTATAAATAGAGATAGAGATAGAGATAGAGATTATAGAGATTATAAATAGAGATAGAGATAGAGATAGAGATAGAGATAGAGATAGAGAAGATAGAGATAGATACACATACAGATATATGTATAAATATAGGTTTAGAGACAAATTATCTCTCAATTTCCTAATTCTCTTATGAATGTGTCCAAACTAAAATTAATCTCATCAACTTTGTATTTTGTATGAATTAATATATTTTTATTTTGAAGATTTCCAAATTGTTATGTGACATAAATATTTTTGTTTTACTCCAGTCTTTTGCGATTGATTATTCTTGTTGCAGTTATTCGTCCCACATTCATCTCATTGATGACTCCAGGATTGTTCTGATGTTTTGATTTTATCTATAGTGCATTTATATTTGCATTTTTGACATTTTGGCTCTCTTTCTCAGCACTACAATTCTTCAATACACATTGAAATTTTGATTTGTGGGCTCAAATGTGAAATATTTAATTTTATTGTGTTCATTTCTCTTTTTCTCTGCTCATCACTTGCATAGAGTGCTTTTTTTATCACTCTACATCCTGGGGTCTTGACTACAGAACCAGGTGTCTGAGTGGTCATGTGACATTGAGATTGTGCTCATGGAATGGTGGCCAAGGTGAGTCTGTGTCTTCCTCCCACAGAGGTGCATGTAGGCCAGTCCCTGAGAGCAGCAGGCAGCAGGTCCTTCCAGTCTTCTTTCACAAACTGGGAACTTCACTCCAGACATGTTTTCAAACAATAATCTCAATTTCCTGCCACCAAACTTGTTTTGAAGAATTTTGGGGCCCTGTTACCCACATACCTTTTTGTCCATTGCCACATACTTCTAGACATGAAGCCAAACAGCTCTCCCCACTGACATCAGCACTTTGCATTTACTTTTCACTGGTCTCATGAATAAAAATTTGCTTGGTTCCTTCACTACCATATGGGTTAAGAGCAGTCTTCTTGGGATCAAATATCAGCTTAATCACAGGCCACCCGAAGATACTTGAACAAGTGACTCTATCTCTCTGTCTCATTTCCCTCATCTATAAGACAGAAATATTTATTGCTGCAAGGAATAAATGAGAGGGCATACACAAAGCACTATAACTCATCAAGTAGTTGCTGTGTGCCAGTTGTGATATCAAGAACACAATTAGGAAGAATAATCAAGTTAGTGGTGTAAGTTAATGTGGTACTCACCGCCTCCCACAACCACATCTAAAATACAGAACAGCCACCATTCAGGACCACCTGAATTCTGGCTGAATGGAAGCCCTGCAATAGAGAAGTAAAGAAGAAAGCACATTGAGACTGGTAGGAGTGGTAAAGGCATGGAATGGAGTGGTCCGATACCCATGTGTGGCATTATTTTAATCCGGAGGGGTATCTAGGCTGTGGAGGCCTCCCAACCCCACACCAGACCCCTCAGCCCAGGGTTCCAGAGCTGGGCAGAGAACTCCCTGTAACTCTGGCCTGTAAAAACCAACAGGGATTGGGGCTGAGTGACACAGAGGCTGCCAGAGTCCCAGCAGTTTATCCTAAAGGGCTGGCACACAGACTTACTCAGACTTGATCCCTCTAAGATCCAGCACTGGGGCAGTGGCTCAGGGGGATCCAGGGACTTATGGGGAAGAACTGGATTGTCTGGCATCAGGGCAAGAACTCAGGGGCAGCTTTTTGCCAGGCAAAAATGCTCACAGAGGTCATTGTTCTTATGCTGAGGCCTCCCCCCATCACAGAGCTGACTTGGAAGGGGCTATATCTGAGTCTCCCTATCCTGCTGATTCCCTGCGACCCCACCATACCCAATTTGCCTCTCCACTCAAGCTGTTTGCAGTGGCTTTTTCATATGAATCTCTGGTCCTGGCTCAGGTTTCATACTTTCCTAAAATCTCTCATACAAGCAGAAACTGGTATCAGCATCCCCCATGGCACTCAGTAAGGAGCCCCAGGCCTGGCATTAACAGCAGCCTGCTTTGCTTCACAGCTTGGCCCCTCCTGGGCACTTTCAAGGCCAACACACCTAGTAGCCAAGTGTAGACCACTCCGTAGCTCCTGAGGAGTTGCCCCAGGCTGACTTTGCATCTCCAGGGGAGGCCAAGAGTCAGTGCACCTGGTGGACAGTTTCAGATCACACTAGATTACAACTCTACATATCTATAAGTGAAACACTCAAGGTACAGATTCAGTGAGCACCAAGCCCCACTGAAGCAAGTCCTATCCATAGGGGTGTCTCCTGCATAGCAGCTCTTCCACTATAGTCCTCACAGCCAATTGGCCTGGGGGTCAATTCTTACCAGTGACACCAACAGCAATCAAGGCTCAACTACAATAATAATGTGCACACAGCCCACACAAAGGTTCACCTAGAGTGCCCAGCTCAGGTATTGGGGAGGCTAAGCCACTGGGCCATACAGGACACCTAGTGCATAAGGCCACTCTACCAATTCCAGGAGACATAGCAGCTCTACCTAATAGATAGAAACAAACACATGGAAGCAGCCAAAATGAAGAGACAAAGAAACATGTCACAGATGAAAGAACAGAAGAAACCTCTAGAAAAAGAACTAGATGAAGTGGAAGCAAGCAAACTATTAGATACATAGTTCAAAACAATGGTTATAAGGAAACTCAAGGATCTTAAAGAGAGCTTCCATGGACTTAGTGAGAATTTCAAATATCTTAGTGAGGATTTCAAGGAAATTAGTGAGAACATCAGACATAAAAAAGGACCAGTCAGAAATGAAGATTACACTAACTGAAGTAAAGAATAATTTACAAGGAATCAACAGAGTAGAGGATACTGAGAATCAAATCAGTGATTTAGAATATGAGGAAGCAAAAAACACCTAATTAGAATAGCAAAAGGGAAATAAATCTAAAAATATGAAGATAATGTAAGGAGCCTCTTGGACAACCTCAAGCATACCAATGTTCTCATAATGGGGGTGCCAGAAGAAGAGAGAGAGCAAGATATTGAAAACCTATTTGAAGAAATAATGACAGAAAACTTTCCTTACCTGGAAAAGAATAGACTTATAAGTTCAGGAAGCACAGAGAGTCCCTAACAAGAAGAACCCAAAGAGACCTACACCAAGACACATCATAATTAAAATGCCATGGGTTAAAGACAAAGAGAGAATCTTAACAACAGCAAGAGAAAAACAGTTAGTTCCCTACAAGGGAGTGTCCATATGAATGTCAGCTGATTTCTCAACAGAAACTATGCAAGCGAGATGAAAGTGGCAAGAAATATTCAAAGTGATAAATAGCAAGGACCTACTACCAAGATTACTCTACCCAGAATAGCTATCATTTAGAAACAGCTAAAGGAGCTCGTCACTACCAAACTAGTATACATGACATGTTGAAGGGTATTCTTTAAGAAAAAGAAGAAAAGAAAAATAGTTCAAAAATATGAACAACAAAATGGCAATAAATACATAGCTATCAACAACTGAATCTAAATATCAAAATAAACAAAGAATCTAATGAACAAAATAAGCTGATGAATAAAATATAGAACCAGAGGCATGGAAACATGGAATAGATTGACAAATCTGAGAGAGAAGGTGGGGGAGTTACCAAAGAACTTACATTCATATATGCATTACCTATGGACACAAACAATAGGGTGGTGAAGACCTGGGGTGGGTGGAAACTGGGTGGAGGGAGGCAATGGGGGTTGGGGGAAGAGAGGGATTTGTAATACTCTCAAAAATAAAGATTTTTTTGGTTGGAGGAAATGGTGGCTGCATAGGCAGATGTGCAGTGTACCTTGTCCGGGGGCCAGACAGGAAAAGCAACTAAATTGGAGAATATCCACCCAGAATTAACAAATTAGACACAGCTGAGGAGACAATTTCCAACAAGGAAGAGCAGAGGATGCCAGGAGAATGGTAGGAACAGGGATCTGGACTTGAGAGGAAATGCCTGTGAGTAGGCCAAGGTGGTGAGGAGGAAGCTGCATTTCAACAAAGCCGCATCCCTTGGTGACAGGCCTAACATCCAACTGTGCTAAGGAAAATCCACATGGCTGCTGGTAACAGGGTAATCTGGACCTAAGACAACAGCCACGAAAGGCAGCTAAGAAAGGCGGCCCAAAATGTGGCCTGAGCAGTGAGGTACTGGGGAGAGAAACCTGCAGTCTTGTGGTTGTTTTGGTTTCATTTTGTCTTTGCTTTTATTTGCTAAACCCAGAACATAGGACTTTTTAATTGCAAACACTCACTGGAGGCTTTGGTGCAGGAAGAGAGGCACAGATTCGAGGTGCCTGAGGAAAGGCTGGGGAGGGAATCAGGGCAGGGAGACTGGCCAAGATTCCTGCATTGGCACATTCCTAAGCTTCCAAACCTAAGAGGCCATTTCTCCCCTGAAAAGCTATCCCCTCCCAGTAGTCTCAAGGCAAATAATGCAGCCTGCCACACCCTACCTGCATTTTGAGCTATACAAAGAAAACAAAGGCAGAGGCCAGGTTTATGGTGTGAATAGGCCCAAAGAGCCCTCAGTGACTGGGTTGGAAGAGGGGCCAGTCCTCCCTGCTATTCTGGGAACCAGACTGATAAAAACTCCAGGTTGCCAGCCAACCCCATTGGTCTCCATACAAGGATCTCTGACCAACCAAGGCCAGAGTAATATTTTGGGCCACTCTTGGAGGAGTAGCTCTGGGTCAGGATAAAAGCACCCATCTTACTCCCTGAAAGTGAAACAGCACCAACCCCACCTAAAGCCCTTTCAGAAATAGATGCTTGATTGATTAAGTCTGACAGCTAGCAGGCAGGCAAAGCAGGCATATTGGCCCTGCCTGCTTGCAGCCAAGGCCTTTGGAGACGGACATAAACAGAGGACTGGTGGATCGCTTGAAGCTTCAAGCAGGGTGCTAAAGCCAAAACACGGTGTCTGGCAATGGCCAACACCTAAGTACCATATTTTTCCATGTATAAGATGCCCACACGTATAAGACACCACCCACTTTCCCAACCCAAAATTAAGAAATCAATATTTTAAACATTTTCCCCTTTATTGATTAAGCTATTACAAATGTGTCCTTATCCCCCCAATGTCCCCTCATTCCCCCAAACCTGCCCTCACCCTCACCCCCTGTTGTCCACATCCATCACTTATGCTTATATGCATGCATACAAGTCCTTTGGTTGATCTTTCTCCCTCACCCCCACCCTCCCCTGCCTTCCCTCTGAGTTTTGAGCATCTTATTGATGCTTCTCTGTCTCTACATCTGTTTTGTTCATCGGTTTATGTTGTTCATTGTAATCCACATATGAGTGAGAGCATGTGGTATTTATCTTTCTCTGACTGACTTATTTCACTTAGCATAATGCTCTCCAGCTCCATCCATGCTGTTGCAAATGGTAAGAGTTCCTTCCTTTTTACAGCTGCATAGTATTCCATTGTGTACATGTACCATAGTTTTCTAATTCACTCATCTGCTGATGGGCATTTAGGCTGATTCCAAATCTTAGCTATTGTAAATTGTGCTGCTATGAACATAGGGATGCATATATCTTTTCTGATTGGTGTTTCTGGTTTCCTGGGATATATTCCTAGAAGTGGTATCACTGGTTCAAATGGAAGTTCCATTTTTATTTTTTTGATGAAACTCCATACTGTTCTCCACAGTGGCTGCACCAGTTTGCATTCCCACCAGCAGTGAACGAGGGTTCCTTTTTCTCCACATCCTCGCCAGCATTTGTCATTTGTTGATTTGTTGATGATAGCCATTCTGACAGGTGTGAGACGGTACCTCATTATCGTTTTGATTTGCACCTCTCGGATGATTAGTGACTTTGAGCATGTTTTCATATGTCTCTCAGCCTTATGTATGTCCTCTTTCAAAAAGTGTCTATTTAGCTCCTTTGCCCATTTTTTGATTGGGTTGTTTATCTTCCTTTTGTTAAGTTGTATGAGTTCCCTATAAATGTTGGAGATTAAATCTTTATCAGAGATATCATTGGCAAATATGTTCTCCCAGGCAGTGGGTTTTCTTGTTGTTTTGTTGATGGTTTCTTTTGCTGTGCAGAAACTTTTTATTTTGATATAGTCCCATTTGTTTATTTTCCCTTTAGTTTCCATTGCTCTAGGAGCTGTGTCAGTGAAGAAATTCCTTTGGCATATATCTGAGATTTTGATACCTGTGGATTCCTCTAATATTCTTATGGTTTCCCATCTTACATTTAAGTCCTTTATCCATTTTGAGTTTATTTTTGTGTATGGTGTAAGTTGGTGGTCTAGTTTCATTTTTTTGCATGTGTCTGACCAAATTTCCCAGCACCATTTATTGAAGAGACCGTCTTGACTCCATTGTATGTTCTTTCTTCCTTTGTCAAATATTAATTGAGCATATTGGTTTGGGTCGATTTATGGGTTCTCTATTCTATTCCATTGGTCTATATGTCTGTTCTTGTGCCAGTACCAGGCAGTTTTGAGAACAGTGGCTTTGTAATACAGCTTGATATCTGGTATTGAGATCCCTCCTACTTTGTTCTTCTTTCTCAGGATCGCAGCAGCTATTCAGGGTTTGTGTTTTTTTTAATTCCAGATGAATTTTTGGAGAGTTCTTTCTAGATCTGTGAAATATGCTGTTGGTATTTTAATGGGGAGTGCATTGAATCTATAGATTGATTTGGGTAGTATGGACATTTTGATGATGTTGATTCTACCAATCCATGAACACGGTATGTTCTTCCATCTTTTTATGTCTTCCTCTTTTTTTCTGGTTTTCCTCTTAATGCCGTCTTCTTTTTTGGCATCTTAAGGAGTTGTTCTTCCTGTTTTCTCCACTGTCTGATCATACACTCATTGGGAGGAGGTCCAAATTGTCTCTCTGCAGCTCTATTTCCATGCTCTTTTGCATAGCTGATTACATTCAGTTTGAATTTTGCAGAATAAGACAATTGCTTATCGATATTTATCTTTTTATTTTTTAACATCTTTATGGGCTCAGAATGCTCTGGTCCCTGTTGCATCTGCATACTCTCCACCTCCACCTCCGATTACAGCATCAGCTGACATCAGTAACAATAAGGCTCATCACTGGAGGAAGCCTGTTTGACAAGGTAAAGGCAGCTATGCACCCATGCGCTCACTCCTTGGCTGACTTCCGTGTATAAAACACCCTTCGATTTTCAGTCTAACAATTTTAGAAAAAATAGCAACCTATACACAGAAAAATATGGTACCTAAGAGTAAGCCAAGAACTTTCAGACAGACAGAAGAGTGCGGTACTAAACCAGCTCCCATGGGGCATTAAAACTCAGCTGAAGTGAGGAACACTACACTTTCTTATTTTAATTTTTTATTTTTCATTTTATCAAATTTATTTTTTGTTTTGTATTTTTTACTTTTTTTGCACCTTTTTCTTCCTCACATCCTTCTTTCCTCCCATTTTTCTTTCCTTTCCCCCTTTTAGTTTTTTCTATTTCCTTTCTTTCCCCCCCTTTTTAAAAATGGATCTTCTTTATCTGCTTTATTAATATGTTACTATTCTAGCCTCTGTTGATTTATTCATATATCTAATTTCCTCTTCACTGCTTCTACCTCATTTCCCCTTCACTTTCCATTCTCTTCACTACTCAATTTTTTTTAAATTTTTTCTCTCTTCTCATGCTCTTTTCTTTTAAATTTTTAACTTGTTTCACTTCCTAAACTTAAGCCTATCTGCTCTCTCCTCTATTTTCCTTTTCAAAAAAAACATTTTTAAATTTTTCTTCGGTCTTCGCATTTATGTTCTCCCTACTCTATTCTAAATCATGGTTCTTCCCCTAATCATCCAATTCCTCAACCTTATTTTCTCTATTTAAGCTCTGCATCTACAGATTCCCCCCCCTTTTTTTTTCTGGATGCTTTTTGTTTGTGCTTTTTGGTTTATTTGCTTGATTTGTTGGTTTTCTCCCCATAGTCTGTCTTTTATTTTATTTTCCTCACTAACATTCTAACTTTCTTTTCTCTTTCCTAATTCTCTTTTCTCTTGTGGTCACTTCTATTGGGGTTATAGGTGTCTTGTATGCATTCATGTTCTGTTCCTTCTATATCATGTCTTGTAGTGTTGTATTTTGTGCTGTTTGGTAAGTGCCACCACAGTGTTTGGCACAATGTGGTAGGGAGTGAGCCACATAATCAGACACCCTGAGAGGATCCTTCATCCACTAATGGAACAGTAACATTCAAGACCCAACTACAACATGAGAACCCAAATATCTTAAATAGGGGCCTCACTAGAACACCCAGCTCAGGAGACCTGAAAGACTGCACCACTGAGACCCACAACATCTACTACTTAAGACCAATTCAAAAAATCTGGGTGGCATGGCAGTTTGATCTAATGTGTATGAACAATTACAAACAACAGCAAAAATTGGGAGACAAAGAAACAACCCCCAAATGAAAGAAAAAGAGGAACCACCAGAAAAAGTATAAAATGAAACGGAGGCAAGCAATTTGTCAGAGAAAGAATTCAGAGTAATAGTTATAAAGATGCTCAAATGTCTGCATAAGAAATTCACCAACATGTGTAAGAATAAAGAGGAAATGAAGAATGACATAGCTGCAATAAAGAACACAATGGAAGCTTCCAACAATAGACTAGAAGAAGCTGAGTACCAAATAAGTGAGTTAGAAGACAAGGTAGAAAAAACACCCAAGTAGAGCAGCACCTAGAAAAAAAAATTAAAAAGCAGGAGGAGAGTCTAAGGGAGCTCTGAGATAAGAGGAAACGAAACAACATACACATAATAAGTGTGCCAAAAGGAGAGGAAGCTGAGTGAGGAATAGAAAACCTGTTTGAAGAAATAATGACAGAAAACTTCCCTGACTTTGGAAAGAAAAAAGTCACACAAGTCCAAGAAGCACACAGAGTCCCAAACAAGATGAACCTAAAAATACCTACACCAAGACACATTGTAATTAAATTGGCAATTTTCAATGACAAAGTAAGAATCCTAAAGGCTGCCAGAAAAAGACAGAAAGTTAACTATGAAGCATCTCCCATTAGACTATCAACTGATTTCTCAAAAGAAATAAATCCAGCCAGAAGGGAATGGAATGAAGTATATAAAGTGATTCAAAGCAAGGGATTGAATCTAAGAATACTATATCCAATAAGGCTATCATTCAAAATTGAGGGGAAATCAGGAGCTTCACATATCAAAAAAGAAAAAAAAGGGGCTAAGATAGTTTATTACCACCAAACCAGCAATGCAAGAAATGCCAAAGGAACTGCTGTAAAAAGAAGAAATAGAAAGGGAAGAAGGAACACAGGCATAAAGAATAAAAATGGCAACAAACAAGTAAATATCAATAATAACCTTAAATGTAGTCCTAGCTGGTTTGGCTCAGTGGATAGAGCATCGGCTTGCAGACTGAAGGGTCCCAGGTTTGATTCCAGTCAAGAGCACATGTCTGGGTCGTGGGCTTGATCCCCAGTACGGGGCATGCAGGAGGCAGCCGATCAATGATTCCGTCTCATCATTGATGTTTCTATCTCTCTCCCCTCTTCCTTCCTCTCTAAAATCAATAAAAATATTAAAATAATAATAATAATAACCTTAAATGTAAATGGATTCAATGCTCCAATCAAAAACATAAGGTAGCTGAATGGATAAGAAAACATGACCCATATATATGCTGCCTATAAGAGACCCACCTCAGAACAAAGGACTCACACAGACTGAAAGTGAAGGGATGGAAAAAAATTTTCAGAAAAATGGAAATGAAAAAAAAGCTGGGGTTAGCAATACTTATTTCTGACAAAATTGACTTCAAAGTGAAGGCCATAAAAAGAGACAAGGAAGGCTACTTCATAATACTAAACAGATCAATACAACAAGATGATATAACTCTGGTAAACATATATGCACCCAATACAGGAGCACCGAAATACATTTTTAAAAAAATTCCTGAAAGATATCAATGGAGAGATTGACATCAATACAAGCATAGTAGAGGACTTTAATATCCCATTGACATCACTGGATAAATCCTCTAGACAAAAAAGTCAGCAAAGAAACAACAATCCTAAATGATTCACTGGATCAGGTGGAATTAATTGACATCTCCAGAACATTTCATCCCAACGCTACAGAATGTACATTCTTCTTAAGTGCACATGGTACATTTTCAAAGATAGACCACATATTAGGACACAGGCTAAGTCTCTACTAGCTCAAGAAGATTGAAATTATATCAAGCATCTTCTCAGATCACAATGGCATAAAATTAGAAATCAACTACAATAAAAAGAATAAAAAACATGAAGGCTAAATAGCATGCTATTAAACAGTGATTAGGTTACTAAAGAAATCAAAGAAGAAATAAAAAAACATTCTGGAAACAAATGAAAATGAAAACACAACAATCCAAAATCTATGGGACACAGTGAAAGCAATCCTGAGAGGGAAGTTCATACTACAGGCCTACCTCAAGAAACAAGAAAAGCTGGTAATAAGTTATCTAAACCTATAACTTAAAGAACTAGAAAGAGAGCTACAACAAAACCCCAGAATAAAGAGAAAGAAGGACATAATAAAAATCAAAGTGGAAAAAAAATGACAGAGACCAAAAAAACAAAACAAACAAAAAAAAAGATCAATAGAACCAAAAACTGGTTCTTTGAAAGAAAAAGCAAGATTGATGAACCTCTGGCCAGGCTCACCAAGATGCAAAGAGAGAGGACCCCCAAAACACACACACACACACACACACACACACACACACACACACAATCAGGAATGAAACAGGTGAAGTAACAAACAATCCCAGAGAAATACAAGGAATTGTAAAAAAAAAAAAAAAAATACTATAAACAACGCTATTCAAACAAACTGGAAACCCTAGATGAAATGGACATATTCCTAGAAAAAATACAATCTTCCAAAAATCAATTAGGACGAAAACCTGAATAGCTCAATAAGTACCAATGCAATAGAAGCAGTAATCAAAAACCTTCCAGCAAACAATAGCCTTGGTCTGGACAGCTTCACAGGAAACTTTTACCAAACATTCAAAGAAGAACTAGCACCTATCCTCCTCAGACTATTCCAAAAAATTCAAGAAGAAATACTTCCAAGCTTTTTTTATGAAGCCAGAATCCCAAAACCAGATAAAGACACTACAAAGAAAGAGAATTACAGGCCAATATCCCTGATGAATATAGATGCTAAAATCCTCAACAAAATATTAGCAAATTGGATCCAGCAATACTTTAAAAAGATCATATACCATGACCAAGTGGGATTTATTTCAGGTATGCAAGGCTGGTACAATATCCACAAATCAATAAACATGATACATTTAAAATGTTCTACTGTGTCTTCACATTTGAAGAATACTTTCACTGGACATGAAATTCTGAGTGACATACTTTTTTCTTTCATCATTTTAAAAATATGGTTCTTTTGTGTTGGATTTTCTTTGTTTTGTTTTGTTTGTGTGTTTTTTTTGGCCTTCATTATTTGTTTCATTTTTTTCTTTTGTTATTGTTTTTATGCTTGATTCCACAATTTTCTCTTTATCCTTATCCTTGTATTTCAGCATTTTGACTATACTGTGTTTAGGTTTGACTTTCTTATTATTTATACTTTTGGTTCATTGAGACTTTTTTGGATGTTATATCAAATTTGAGAAGATTTGGGCCTTATTTATTAAAATTTATTTTCTGCCAAATTCTGTCTGTCCTCTCTTGAGACTCCAATTACACATACATTAGAATACTTGAAATTGACTCATGGGTCTCTTAGGCTCTGATCACTTTTTTTCTCTTATTTTTAGTTCTATACTTTGATTAGATAACTGCTATTGCTATATCATTAAGTTCACTAACTTTTCTTGATTATATATACTCTGCTCTTAAATGTAGCCAGTGATTTTTTCCCTCTGTTACCATCCTTTACGATTCCAGAATGTGCACTGAGTTATTCTGTATTTTCTCTATTTCTCTGTTAATACTCAATATATGTTCATTTCTTTGGCATATATTTGCCTTTATGTCTTTGAACATATTTATAATAGCCACTATAAAGCTTTGTCTGCTAATTATAATATTGAGTCACCTCACGGTTTCTATTGACTGATTTTATTTTTCTTGATGTGGGTCATATTTCTTGTTTTATTTAGTGATTTTCTGTTAGGAACTGGACATTAGGAATAATATGTTATAGAGGCCCTAAATTCTGTTCTGTTCCTCTGAAGAGAGACTTTTACAATAATATTCAGTTAATTTGGCCAGGCTTAAACTGCCACATCTGTCCCATGTGGGTAGCAGCTCAAGTCTGCTCAATTATTTCAGCTTTCCAGGGCTGCTTTTTTGTTGCACCTCCTAAAGTATCACACTATATGCTGTTTGATAAAAATCTACAGATCTAGGGACAGATTTTATACAAATTGAGGGTTCACCCCCTTTGCAACTCCCACATTTCCAGGATGTTTCCCCTAACTTTCTGGCTGGTCAGCCGCACCCAAAATTGTCTCCTGACACTTCAAGCCAACTGTGGCTTTCTGCCACCAGGACCACATTCAGACTGGGGAGTGGTCTCGGCCAAAAGCGTGAACTTCCCAGTGGCACCTATGCAATCCACCTCTCAGTCACCTCTCTCTGCCCTAAATGCCTGCCTGCTTTGCTGACCTTGAAAAGAACTGTGAGTTCTTAGTTTTTGTGTGGATGTGTATATTTACTCTTTACATTGTCCTCCACAGGAGGGTTAACCCTACCCACCTATTACAGGGTCCCCAAAAGCCAGGAGCACTGTGCATGTAAGTGCTTTATCTCTACAAACAATGGGATGTGTCCATATATCAAGTAAACTACAACTTCAAGTCTGTCATCCCTAGCCATCTCAAACACCAGTAAATCTTGAGATTAAAAAAAAAGTCAAAACGCAAAACCCTGAGGACTTAGTACTTTTGCCCACAGTTACAGAAATGCAACAATGCGTAAGTAATAACTGATAGCAAAAGAATATTTTCACTCTAAAGGAAGAAAAATAACTTGATATTTTAATTTAAATGTGAAATTTCTCCACTTTTCAAATTAGAAATCTAGGGCAGCTCTGTGCAGTAGACGTTCCTGTAATGGTGACAAGGTTTCCTCTATGCTTTGTACAGCAGCCACTCGCACAGGCAGCTGTTGAGGTCTTGAAATGTGGCCAATGCTAGTAAAACAACAACTGAATTTTTGTTAGAGTTCATTTTAAGTAATTTAAATTTAAATAGCTGCATGCAGCTAATGCCTGCTATACTGAACAGCATAGGTACAGTGCAAATGAAACAAACAAGTGATGGAAATGAGCAGGAGGCAGAAGTCATTTTTGATGAGATAATAGAGATTATTTTAATGTAGCTTAATATATCAAATAAATAAAGACTTCAGTCTCTTTACAATGTAAAAATATTTATTTTTAAATATACCACTTTTCCCCAAAAACAGTATACAGCATTTATACTGCTGCTGTTATAAATTGCATTATTAGGAGCACAAAGTAAATTTCCAAAATGAATTTATTAATACACTAAACATTTCATCATGAAACTTATGTAATAATTTATGGCCCTAAGTCAAGAAGAAACTCACCTGTAGTATACGTGGTTTATCATGTTAAATGTGTAGATAATGTATACTCACATCTTCCTTAGAATTGAGTATTTCAGCTAAAGTGAAAAACAAGATCATATAAAGCACCCTTATATCCACCATAAAAACAATGCCTGGTGCTAACTCTCAATAAATTCACTATAGCCCATTATCCCTCCCAGATGTAATAAATCATTGTTTCTCAGGTTGTGAAAGGATGGTGCAGTTGTCTTACATTTAGATGCCAAGCTGTGTGAATAGTGTGTCCTGTATCTAGACTCCCAGAATCCCACTCAGAGAGAAGAGGTGCACCCGCTCTGAGACTCAGGGTTGTGGCCACTTAAAGATCCAACAGGATCCAGCCTCTATTGCACTGTCCCCCATGGCAATGTTCATTGGCCACAACCCAGTGTTCACTGAACATTGGTCAATGTTCAATGTCCATCGGTGGAAGAGGAGACAAGGGACATTGCCCTGAATTACTTCAAATCCTTTGTATGTTCTCTCTCTCTCTCTCTCTCTCTCTCTCTCTCTCTCTCTCCACTCTCTATCTCTACCTCTTTCTCTCTCTTTCTTTCCTTATTCCCTCCTAAAATTTATGTACTTGAATTTGAGCAAGTTAAGGGTGCAGATGTAAAACTCCATTATAATATATTTTATTATGATTAGAAATGGATAGAAACCAAAGTTTTTATTAAATTTATTGGGTGACATTGGTTAATAAAGTCATGTAGGTTTCAAGTATACATTTCTATGATACATGATCTGTATACTGCATTGTGTGCCCACTACCCAAAGTTTTTGGCCCTAATTGTTTATGTTTCAGTTACCCAGAAAATCCAAACTGCCTCCTTTTTTAACCCCACTAGATAATTAAGGCTTTAGACTATTCCTGGACTCACAGAGAAAATAGACTAAGAATGTTAGATCATCTCTGAGCACAGTGGCCAATGGGAAGTCTCCCGTCATGAAGGCGTCGGCACAATTGCCTGCCAGCTTCTGGCTTGAGTGTGTTTCCTCTGGCATGCTCTCCCTCTGGGTGTGTCTCTTTGGGGGGCTGTGGGGATGACCAGGCTTACCCACAGGAGGCACTTACTTCCCTGCTGCAGCAAAAATAAATGGAAGCCTTGATTACCATTACTTGTCTGTTAGGTAAGTCCTGATTCACAATAACATAGTCCCAAATGTTTAGGTGGATAAGACATAACTTTGTTTTTAATTTCATTATGTTGAATCCATTGTAAATGACCGTATGTAATATTTATCTTTAAAAAACTATCATATGAATATTTTTTCTCTCCTTGACCTACTTACCTTTTAATTTTTTATTATGAAAATAATAGTGGTCACACTAATAGTACCAAGTGTAACAAGTAATTTACACAACATATAAAATCATGATCTTGGCCTTCAGAAAAGCATCTTCACTCTTTTATATGAGTCATTCTGAATCCTAAACTGAGGCCTCATCAAAAGTATTTCTCTACATTGACTAGACCAGTTGGTTACTGTATCATCTGACAAGAAGAGTTGTGTTTTTAGTTGAGGACGGGAGAGTTTTTTTATTTTGAATTATTGTTTAGTTTTCTTCCCATACAATTCCATTTTAAGCCACCTGTGCGTGCGAGTTGCCTTGTTTATTACCCAAAGATCAGGGCGCTGTAGTTTGTGTGTTTCCTTCATTCCTTCAAGATTATTTGCCTCATCCCCATACACCCAGTTTGTGACTTTCAACTCCCCTTTACTTCTTCCTGTCCGCCATTGCTCGTCCGTCTCTCTGGTGTTAGATTGCTTCTGTGCCACACTTGAAACATGTTGCTTTCATTTCTCCTGTTATCACCCATAGTTTAAGAACAGATCTGTTTAGAAAATGGCTTTCCACTGTCTGCCTACCTTCTTTCCACCATGCTCCGGGATATGATTTCTCTCCCTTGTAGTCAGAACACCGTTGCAGGAGTCGTTAGAAAAGGCCTGTCTGGAATCAGAACAGCCCTCTCCCGGGTCCTCTCTGGAGCAGCCACCTTGGGCGGTCTGTTTCCTGCCCGGTTTGCATGACCAGCTCGGGGCCCCGCTCTTGGATGAGAAAGGCTGTGGACGTCTGGATGCCATGTTCCATTTCAGTGTGGACCGGCAGTGTTTTTTTTTTTTTAATTATGTTGGATGATTTTGTAAAGTCAGGTATATGTTTATTTTTAAGTCTTTTTTCTTAAGAACTCAAAAGATGTTTTGATGTATTGTCTTGCATGTCTCCTACTTTTCTTCGAGGAAAGAGTGAGGGTGATGTGTATAGGTAAGTAATGTCCTATATCAATTGAAAAATTGGTAATCATTTCTCTTTCACATTTCCTTTGTTCATATCTTGCGAGATGATTTTTTGCTAAAAGAGGCCATTAGAATGTGTTAATTGCTCCAATGGGTGTACTTTTGCATCCTCATGACAAGCCAGGCAGGCCAGGGAGGTACATGGCATATGGACACTGCATGAGGTCATTCCCAGGTGTGTCGTGGGCTGGGGAATGGCTAACGCTGCAGGCAGAGCCCTGGAATCAACCTCCCACTGTCAGCGCTTCCTGGTGAGCGCGAGAGGATCAAAGTCAAGGCCAGGAAGCTCGGAGCATGTATCTTGGAGGGAGTCCAATGACCTACATATACCCTCTCTCTCTAAGCAATCAAGCTGATGAGGATTCTAAAATCTCTCTCTCTCTCTCTCTCTCTCTCTCTATATATATATATATATATATATGTATATATATATATAATGATCGATAGATATAGATAGATAGATAGATAGATAGATAGATGATAGATAGATAGATAGATAGATAGATAGATAGATAGATAGATATAGATATAACAACAACAAAAAAGGGCTTCTGTTCTACAAATAGCAGCACTGGTTAAAGACCCTTACACCTTAGCAGTTGTGCCACAAAAGTGCAACTAAAACTCGTACTTATGCCATCAGAGCTGCTGTTTCTGAGAATTACATCTCAGCTAAATGACTTACTAGCTCTATAACCTCTGATAATGTACTTAACCTCCCAGAATTGGTTTCCCCATAGAATTGGTATAAGGCTTAAATGAGATAGTGCTTATGACATGCCTAGGATAAGAGCTTGATAAATGGCTATTGTTCCCATAGATCAGGGGTCCTCAAACTTTTTAAACAGGTCCAGTTCACTGTCCCTCAGACTTTTGGAGGGCCGGACTATAGTTTTAAAAAAAAACTATGACAAATTTCTGTGCACACTGCACATATCTTATTTTGAAGTAAAAAAACAAAATGGGAACAAATACAATATTTGTATTTGCATGTGGCCCGTGGGCCATAGTTTGAGGACCCCTGCCATAGATGCTGCTAGTAACTATGGTAGTTTCCTATCTACTTCATAAGCATGGGGATGTGGTACCAGGGCTCAGAAGGTGAAAAATGCAGAATAACAAACAAACCAGAAGCCCTTGGTGCTTTGCCTGGCTGGGCAGAAAGTTAAATCATAAAACTGAGCAGGGCGCCAAAGATGGAGGTGGAGGCGGTCAGGAGGAGCAAAACGCAGATTTTGGCAAGGGAGCATGATGCAAAGCTGGGTGAGAAGTGTGCTTAGAGAGGACAGCATCCTGACTGGCAGATATATCTCTGCTTGTCTCCTGGTCCCCTACAGCTTGTCACCAATTCATGAGTTCCACGCCTGCCGTCTACCTGGCATCAGTGCAACTCAGGCCTCTCTTGGCTGTTGGCCCAGACGAGGAGAAGGGACCTTTCTTGGGTGGGGTTCCATGTGGTAGAGGCTGAGGAAGGCTGATGGGCTCTCCCACCCAGGTACTAGGACCACAGCCAGTGCACTGCTTAAAGGTGACTGTAGACATGTCAGTAGTTCCCATAAGGAGGGCCTATCACATGCATTCCTCGTGGCTGTCGGGCACCTGCATCACCAAGAAGAAGGTAATATGCACTGAGCAGACAGAGGCCATGCAGGGGAGTTGCGTTAACCCGTTGCCGCTGGTCCTGCAATTCATCCTCCGCAGAGCTGGGGCCGGGCAGCGCATGGCAGGCTCACCTCCGAGCGGCCCACGGTGAGCACTGTCGCTCTGTGATGAAAGCTTGAAACAAACTCTACGAGGCTAACAGTCAGAAAGGCAATTGTTCGGGAGCCAATAGAATAAGGAGAGCCGAGTAAAGAGGATGGCAAATATTTAAATAAGTCATACTTAGATATTTCCAACCAAGTGATGGGCTAGCAAAGCATTCCCTGTTATTCTCCAAGTAAGCATGGTGCAGAGGGGCCGTGCAGGCTACTTGCAGCTGATAGACGAAAAGCACTTACTCACCCACTTTCCTTAGCCAAGAAGTGAACGTGTCATGTCAATGAAGTTAACTGTTAGGAACAAAGTATTTTAATTTCAAATTGTCATTCAGGAAAGAATTTTGAGTACTCCTAAAAAAAATTGGCAGTTGTCATTTAATACATGATGTGATCTAAAAGCATATTATTTTTCAGTGTTACCTAGGAGATTTCATCAGCTTCCTGACATTCTTAATCTTTGGTGTAATTGTCTAAATTGATAGAACATCTTTTATTAAACTGATAAAGGCTCGTCTTGCCCTCTGTAAGTCAGGCAAACTCGGGTGATTATTCAGGGCTCGGAGTTCTCACAGCCTATGTCTCACTTCCCTACCTGCCCTAAAACTCCGATAACGACAAAGGTGACATTGTTTTGAAAGATAAGAAGCACTAGAATGATTTCTCCCTGACCTCGCAGGCTCTCTGAAGGGGCAGTTTCTGTTAGCAAAATAGCTCAAGCTTTTTCTTACCAAGGATGGCGCTCTGTGAGGAAGACTCTGACTGTCCCTGATCAGGACGCTAGTAAGCCCTCATCTCCGCTCAGAAAACCACTTAACCAAAATAAAGTGGGCAAGTATTTTAGGGCTACTGAGGGAAAAAAATGAAGGAAAAAACGGGAAAAATTCCATAGGTCCCATTGTTTCTTAAAACAAGGGAGGTTTCAAGAATAATTCTTGGCAGCCTTTTGATAAAGCAGCATATTTACACAGCTAAAGACTAATCTGTGAAAATTAAGTTTTGTAGAAAGAATTATGGGCTGATGGGAACAAAACAGCCTGGCTGCTCTGCCAGGCGCCCTGTCCTCCTGCACCTGAACCTGAACCCGGCCGTCATGGGAGCTGCCTGGCCTTCACTGCGCAGGCCGCGCATGCAGAGGCGCATCCGCTGCTGGCCAGCTGCCTTCCTCTTTCTCTCGGGGACTTCAAACCAAACGGGTGCTCCATGGAGTCTCGGAGGTGGCACAGTCTGGGACAGTCAGATACTGTTGTCATTAATTCTTAAGGAACTGTGGACTACATGGCTGTAAAGGCAACGTTATCAAAAACACATCTTCCCTGTTACCAGAAAGTGGGGGTTATGTTGCCTTTGCGCTGCTTTGGACTCAGCCCGAGGGCGAGGGTGCAGTCAGGGAAAAGGCACAAAGAGTCTTAGGGCAGCGAAAAGGATGCAGACGTTTACAAGTAATAAGATTCATTAAGGAAAAGCATAGAAGAGGCAGTAATAGTCATTAACTCTGAATGCATGACCTTAGATTCCGAATTCACAGTGGGCTTTGTGGAATGTCACAGCTTTTAATATTCTAGAAGTTGTAAAAATTTCTTTTTCTGAAAGATGACTGGCTTTCTGTGTATGCAAATACCCGCAGGACACTTGCTGTACTGACCACTTTGTGTCTGAGGACATATTTCTGGGTGGCATAATATTGCCACTTGCACTGCTTTCCTGGCATGAAAATGTTGATTGCACTCATTAGCTAAGAGGGTATCGGCACTGGTCCAATGAACACAGATCTGCCTTCTGATTTCAGCCATTAAATTGCAATGGGATGCGCAGGCTTACCATGTGGGTGTGAGAATAATCACACGGAGCTCCGTCTTCAGCCCAGTTACCATGGCTGCAGCGAAAGGTCAGGTGCCAGCTGCTAACTAGTTGCCTTGGGAGCCCTGCACTCCGCCCGCTCGGGCTTCCAGCACCGTCCTGTGCTGTCAGGAGCACCTTCAGCTACTTGGTGACTGGCCTCTGCTTTAAGACAGCAGTCTCCTCCGCTCAAGACAACACCGGCCAGGGACCTCTTCTGTTATGTGTGTATTACAGACATGATATAGAACCGGAAGCTAAAGGCCTTTAAAAAACCACAAATCGCTGTTGCTTCAGCATCCTGAATTACGTTCTCATTTTCTACACACCGCTCTGCATTCCCAACCAACAACAACAACAAAAAAACTATAGCAAATTCCCATCTTCGTTGAAACTGTAATGGGTTCAGGCACTGAAGCATTCACAACGTCAAACAGCAACTTCTTCTTCATTCGGCCCCAAGTCCTGGGAGTTAATTCCCTGTCTGCATGAGGTGGCAGGGTAATTACGGCTGATCAGCCCTATTTCTCCAGAGCTCCCGGCTTGCGGCCTGTTTACTAATGTACCGCCACGGCACCACGTGCTTCCATTCAGCCAAGCTTCTTAATCGAAAGGGTTTGGACAATGTCGGATTTTCAAAGAGAAGAAGTGGGGGGAAAAATTAAAAGTAGTCAAGCAAAATCAAGTGCATGGTAAGAAACCTGAAAGCTCTACAAAATATTTCCTGATGTCAACACTTTACTCAATAGGTTTAAAAACTCCTATTAATTTTTGAAAGAATCTGTGAGCCTTTCCTTAGGCAACCTAACTATGTGATCACATTTTGGAATATTTGGGAAACATATAGCTAAAAAAAAAAAAAAAAAAAGACCCTTTGGTAAAGTTTATTGTTTTGTTCCCATTTAGATAATAACTTTGTCTATGAGTGACTATATAAGCCAGGATACAAAGAAACTTAGTAAAAATAGGTTGTGCCCCTCTATTTTAAACATGCATTTATATAACTTGTCATTTCATAAAAATAAATTAAGTATTATATGAGCCAAATGTTTCAATTCCACACAAGAGTGGTTTCTGGGACTCTTGGCAGAATGCCACTTTATTCATCCTTATTTCAAACACAATGTGAAGTCTTTAATGTTAATATACTTGGTGACTCTAAGTTATAAGGCATATACCGTATTAACCCTCCGCATCCTTTTCCTGGCCCGGGTCAGCTTTCACGAGGCGCAGACAGGTGCATTGGCTTCGTGTATCTTGCCCACTTTAGGAGATTGTGGTTGAGTGGAGGCGAGAGCAGGTCAGAGAGGACTGGGAGCTGGGCACTCGGGTTCAGGGCCTGAGAGTGGCTTTGGCATGTCATTCTTCCAGGTCCCTGGTCTCTGAGTTCAAGTGGTGGCCAGGGAGAAAAGCAAAGTGTGAGGTCTAGAGGGGAATAGAAGTCGCATCTGCACCTGGGCTCCTTGCCCCCGCGCCTCTCAGCCTGGCAGCTCTTCCATCTGAAACCAGAGGATTGCCTAGCCAGCGGATGGGGTCTCTGGAACCGCCTCCTGTCACCAGCCACATTCTTCCCCACAGCGCCTGCCTTTCTCCTCCCAACTCCACCAGCCAACAGTCAGAGAGCCCAGCAGTGAGCCACGGGGGAACCCAGCCTGGACCCAGGCCTCTGGCAGCCACAGCAGAGCCTGATGCCCAGGAGGAGCGGAGTGGCTGATAAATGCCCCCGTAGGCCTGTCACTCCCCAGTGGTGTCCTGGGCGTCCAGGGACCTCCACAGCGAGAGGCATCTCCTCACTAAAGGGGCTGGGCGGGGGCGGCAGAGAGTCGCTGCCATAACCAGATGACTGTGTTGTATTCTCGGGGACACCAGAGCCACACGTCCCCAGCCCTCACGGGGACTTCGGCTCTGCTCTCCGTCCGCTGCTCTTCTAATCAGAGAATTTCTTCCTGGGCCTTGTTTACTGTTGATATTTTCTGGCTGATTGGAGAGGAATGACATTTTGACAATTTACTGTAGCTGTAAGCGCTATACAAACAAAAGGTGCTGATGAAAACTGGAACCCATTATTATGTAAATGACGGCTGAGCGCAGAATCCCTCTCCCAGTCACCATCATCGAGACCAGTTTTACTCAATGATAATAATTTTCATGATTGCAGACTTCAGAGTGATCAGAAATATGCTTTAGCTGTTGCATTTATCTACTGCCGGTACTTGACCCTTAATTAAATTCTGAAACTTTTTTATATAATAAAGTAAAATACAGCTGACACTTCTGTTCAAACAAAGAGGCTCAAACACAGAACTACCAAATAAGATAAAGGTGTGCGGGCTCACCTCGCCGTGTTTACAGTAAACAGGGATTGCGCTGCGTGTTTTAAAAGCAGCTTCCAGTGTAAAACGCAGTGTGTGTTTTCAGGTCATTTCAGTTCCCTACCTGGGCGCTGCTCCTCTTCAGTGAGGCCGCTCTGCTGGCTCACCTTGCACACGTCGTCACCACAGCGCTGTTGGGAAGACATGCGAATGTGCTCTGAAAACCTCCTGTGGGCTCTTCAGAACTCCCCTCTCAGGGCCTGGACCGTGCCAAGCTCCACAGCTGCTGCTCATTGAGGTCCACGCAGCTTGGTCAGCCTGCGTCCAGTTTTGTAGAGAAATATTTCCTTCAGAAATTTGTTCTTGTCCTAAAAGGAGAAAGTTGAGGCACATTGTAAAACAGCATTCTGGCTTTAATGGAAAACTGAGGCCCAAGTGCCCATGCAGAGGGCGGCCGCACAGCCCAGCTGCTGGGAGGCATGGTGGCCGCTGCTGGGCTGCTGGCTGTGCTCTGGGAGTCCCGCTACACTGCAGAGCGTGTGTTTACCGTGGAGTTTTCTCGCTCTTTCAGGGCACGAAAAAGATCTTCGTTTTCAATATGGTAATACGTAAAAGTCAGCTTAAAGGGAGCAATTGCGTGAGCTCGTTTTTAATATTTCCTTAGATACAACCCTTTCTAACCAGGCGGCTGGCAAAGCCAATGAGCTAAGAAGGTAATTACTTAAGTGGATTTCATGAAGAGGAGAAAGATGATTGTGCCACATTAAATAACAATTGTGTCCTTAATGATGTGTTGGGCTGTAATGCAAATATCCCTCCAGGGCACGGGCAGGGCTGGCGTACCTTCCCAATGCCTGGGGGCTGCTGTCCCTGCCCATCTCCGCACTCGGCACTCGACACTCGGAGCCCATACAGAGACCAAGGGAGCGGTATATGCTTTTAGACTACAGTGCCTGCAGCTGCACGGTCATTGATAAATTGGCTATGAATTGCTGAAAAACTCATATGAATATAAATATTCATGTAGCTTTCTAGCTCGAAAAAAGGAAGGAAGGAAGGTACCGATTGGAGAAGGAAGACTGCAAGACCACAGCACAGCTTCCAGAGGTTTCCTTCGAGTATGAAGACGCCTTCTGCCCTGGTCAGTGTCACTTGGTGGTTGGAGCATCGGCCCACACACTGAAGGGTCATGGGTTCGATTTCCAGTCAAGGGCATGTTCCTGGGTTGCAGGTTCCATCCCCAGCCCCTGTGGGACGCGTGCGGGAGGCAACCAATCAATGTGTCTCTCTCACATCTCTTTCTCTCTCTCTCTCTCTCTCTCTTTCTCTCCCCCTTCCCTTCCACTCTCTCTAAATATCAATGGAAAAAAATATTCTCAGGTAAAGAATACATAAATAAATAAATAAATAAATAAATAAATGCCCGTTTATAGGAAATCCAGCAAGATGGTCCTGAAAAGTGTGAGGGGTGTGAATACAGTGGCCAACATTCATTACTGAAAGAGAACGTCTTTAAAGAGACTGAATGAAGTGTGGTTTCCCATTTAGGTTATCCCAGTGCTCTTGCAGGAAACAATGCTACAGTGTACCTGACTTTATTCCTTTAGATGTGTAGTGTTCTGAGAGTCTGTGTCCACTTGACTTTATTTAGGGGGACCAAGGCAGGGCCACTGTAATAGATACACCACTATCTGAATTCGGATTCACAGATGTTGCCTAACCTCGGCAGAGGAATTGTCACAGTGATGTTAACCTGAGAGAGAAAAAATGAAATAGAACATGAAAAGGATAATGAACCCAAGGCCATAAATGTCCTTGACCGGCTTGGATGATGTTATAATGGTTATCTTCCCGATAGCCCATAATAGCGTCTCTTTGTAGACATGCACATTGAGTCTTTCCAATGTCATTTATTTCCTGATGTTAAAATTAATAAATGTGATTTAAAGTGATATCATTCACACAAAATGTACAAGGTGCAATCAGTAGTCGAAATGTGGAGAAAACTTTGCACTAAGTCCCTCCATGTATTAGCATTTTACCCATTTCAGAGAGCAGAAGTAAGATACCTAAGTCAGAAAACTCTCTGAAGCTTCTCTAAGTTAAATATATTTGAGAGTTGAAATGAATAAATCTCTTACTCGCTACTTTTTTTGTTTGTGTGTTTGTTTTATTCATGGAATGAAGACATCTGGTTAAGAGTAGACTACTGAAATAGAGATGCGGGTACCACAGGGAGACCAGGATCTATAGCTCAGGTTCAAAGATACTGTGTTATTGTTACAAAATCAAACTTTGGAAATAATTATCACCAATCCCAGTGCCATAGTCACGAACAAAGTGCCTGAGATGTGCAAACAGAGACCTACAGACCTAAGGACACTGCCTCTGAGATGAGCAGGAGGAGGAGGTGGCTGCCCGATACTGGGTCCTGCCCAGCATCCACCAGGTGCTGCCTCCTGGCGCGACCTTCCTGGGAGGCCTGCGTGTGACACAGGCGATCGGATCCCACAGGAGGCCGCCTCGGTCTCCTGCCCTCTCGGAGCTGTGACTGACCCGTGTCCAATGGATTCCAAAGCACGAGCTGTTCCCAGCACATCCTGACCCCCGGGTGAGAGACTAGTCGATGCTGATGTCAGATGCAACAGCAGAGCCTCCACCAGGCGCTGCAGGTGACTCCAGAAGAAAGCAAGCCACAGTGCAGATGGCTGCCAGGCCAGCATGGCTCAGTGGTTGAGCGTTAACCTATTAACCAGGAGTTATTCAATTCCCAGTCAGGGCACATGCCCGGGTTCCTGGCCCGATCTCCTGTGGGGGCAGCCGATCAATGATTCTCTCTCTTCAATGATGTTTTTATCTCTCTCCCTCTCCCTTCTTCTACTCTGAAATCAATAAAAATTTATATTTTAAAAAACAACAACAACGCAGGACAGATGGTAACAAAGGACACCTTTCATCTCAAATATCCTTTTTAAACCAGTATGAGCAGCTCATACTAGACAACGGTCTATTTTCTGCAAATCTTTTGTGCTGAACTCTACATAGTTAAGATTTTTGTGTCCGTTTTACAGAGAAGAGAAATAAGTGCAGAAAATAAGTGATTTATCCAAAGCCACGAGGCTGAAAGCTGTGACCCTGTAGGTGAGATGGAGAAAAGCCCGGGGGGGGGGGGGGGGGGGGGGAGGCGGTGTCTGCCTCCGTCGCCATGGCTGATTCTCACGTCGGCTCCCAGTTTGGCTGTTGTGATGGTCTACTGAGGCTTCTGGGTGGGAGGAGCCACGTGTGGTGCACAGTGTGCAAACTGCCTTGAAATACCGCGAACATGCTTTTTTTAAAGACAAAATCCATCCGAATAATAAGTGCCAACTATCAGTGTTATTTGGAGCATATGGTGTCCCAGGCACTGTCCCCAGGGTTTGATATATATTAACTTCTAAAAGCAATCACAGCAGTATCATTCCCATCACCCATTCACAGAGGGGGAAACTGAGCCACCGAAGGTGGAGCGCTGGAGGCTGGGCAGTTGGAGAGTGGGGGGCCAGGATCTGAGCCCTGGGTGGGCCCCCGGGCCTGGACCCCTGAGCCACACTGCCTCCTGCAAAAGCAATGACCGTGGGTTAGAGTAGCCCACCCGGACCGTGAGCAGCCTGGAGCTTACAAACATTGACTAAAACCCTACTGTGAATGGGCTGAAGTATTAATTCTTTCTAGTCCAACCGATTTGGTTATTTTTATTTTCTCATGATGCATGAACAGAATTCAAATGAATGTCCACAAGATGTGCCTCCTTCCCTGAGGTGGAAATACAGGAGGATGCAGACTTAGTTTCAGTGATATCTAGGCTTATACATAACGGTACCATATTTAATGTTACTGTATCATAGCTAAATTTATTGTCTAACATTTCAATGCCAATGAGCCAATTCATGTAAAGGATACTTGCCCAAATTTTTTTATTATTCCTGAAGCATTTATGAAAAGACATAATAGTATTATAATAAAATATCAGTGGAAAATACAAAAATGTTTTGGGTGACATTATAAATTATAGTACTCACTCAAAACATTTGAGAAAGTAAACTTTTCCATCTTTAAGTGCTTTCTGAATTCCTCTGAGTGTGACTGTGTTTCTGGAGCACGAGACAATGTGCTTCCTCCTTCGGGACCGAGGAGCCATCTGGGCTGGCCCCATGACCACCCAGCCTCCATGGGGAGGAGTGGCGAATGCCCTGGCCCCAGGGCTGGCCTTCATAGTGCCCCTGCTCTTCAGGGCAGGGCACAGGACCTTCTGATTGGAGCATGGGGTTCATTTGCAGAGGTCTGGTATAAAGACTTGTAATGTATGATTACAGCTTTTAGAACTTATTTATTGAGAAGCACTGCATACCTAACCTGTGCACTCCCTGGAGTCCCCAACATGGATGCCATGGGATGACCCAGGAAGAGGCGTGGCCTTGGGTAGGCAGCTCTCCCCGGCCAGCGGGCCAGCGACAATTTCAGGAGAGGCTGACAGTTGAGAGCTATCTGCTTGCACCATGCCCGGTTGGCAGGAGGAGGGATGTGAGAAGCACAGCATCATGTCCAGTCCAGCCACTCTCCGAGCACGACAAGATCTTAGAGCACCCACGTCTGTGGCCCCTCAGTGACGGACTCACTCCCATAGTGCCCTGGCAGGCCATCTAGTTTCTAGTTGCACACTTCTAAGAGCAGGTTCTCAATGTTGGGAAGCTCTAGTTGTTACTTGGTTTTTCCTTCTATTAAGCCACATCTTCTAGGTAGAAATTGATTCTTGACAATAACAATTATATTGACAAATTATCGGCAGTGTAGTTGAAACCAGGAAAGAGTGATATGTTTTGTGCCGATTCATTTAGACCAAGGACTAAAATAATGGGCTGCACAGTTACTCATTTTCTTTAACTTATTCTACAAATTCTTCTCCGGGGTAGTCGGAGTGATCTTTTTAAACAAAGGTCAGAGTAGGACTCCTCTGTGCTCGACCCATCCTGACCCACAAGCCTGCTCTCTTCTGGAGCCTGATCATGGCAGCCCTCACCTCCTGCCCTGCACTCTCCCTAGGCTGCTTTGTCTACCCCATCTACCCGCTGTCTGCACACACTTGCACCTCCTCAGCTTCAGACTTAACACTTCTGGCTCATCCCCCAGACTGATAAGGCTCCATTTAAATCCCAGCTTCTCAGAAAGGCTTCCTGACACACCCATCTCAGGAAGCTCCTCGCTCTCCACACTCCCATTCTGCCTGCTTTCTCTTCATGGCCCTTATTAACTCCTGGTAAGGAGCGTGTGTGTGTGTGTGTGTGTGTGTGTGTGTATGTTGAAGTTTTGTTTACCACTATATCTCTAAGCTCTCAGAACAGTTCCTAGCATATAGGAAACTTTAAATAAATATTTGTTGAGTGAGGAACGGATGAAAAATGAAATCAATGAATAAATAGAAGCTTGCCAAAAAGTTACAGATAATATAGTCTGTAAGTTACTAAAATTTTCAAGGAGAGGATAATATTGCATTTCATTTCCACCAAATGAGAATTATCCAATAAATGGAAGTAAAAATGTTTATTTTACTGAGTTCTAATCACAGCGAAGAGAATTTATATCTCAGTTAATTTATAGACACCATACTGTAAATTCCTTGAGGCTATCGACCAGGTTTTCATCCATTTTTATCCCCCACATCCTCCAGCCTGGTACCACCAACATATTAGGCACCCACTAAGTGTTTGTTGAACTTAATTAATTTAGCATACAGCTAGACCTCATGAGTAAAAAAAAAATGTCTTCAGTCTCCTGTCTCTGTCATAAATGGAGAAGTCTAGTCTGTTTCAAGTGACATTACTTTTTTCTTGATCATCTTTAATAGTATTAGAGTAGTGTTCCAATTTTCTCAATGTGTTTATAGATGTAGAGGTGAAAAAAAAACATTAAATATTGCATTGCTATTTAAGAGACTTTCCTAACTTTCACAGGAATGAAAGGCCCATTCAGAAAGACTCGCCGGGGAACAGCATTTATGGGTGGCTGTGTCTCAGCCCGCAGTGGGCAGAGGTGCTGTCTCGCCCATCCAGAGGAATGCTCAGACACACGTGGCTGTTGGAGGGAGGTGGTGTGGCGTTTGGCTGGGCGCCTTTATTTTAGTTTGGTAAACCAGCCACTCTACCTCCTTAGGAGAGATTGGTACAGCATGTCTTGAAGCAAGTAAGTGACTGACCCTGATTTTCCTCTTTTTGGATAATAAACACTTCCCCAGGAATGCCGAGAGCAGTGAGACCTTTCCCACTGCGTAGCATCCCTCCCTCCACAACTGTGGGACATGGTGTCCATGGGGCTCAACTGGTCAACGATGGGCAGAAGATGTTCTAACATGGACAATCATACTGGTATTGGAAGCATTCCACCCACATTCAAACATGAACCAAATCTCACCAAATCCAGGCCAAGCCTCTGACCACCCACCCCCTGAGGAAATGAGGACAGGAGGGTAACAGAGAGGCAAGAAGAGCAGGACAGAGCAGGACAGAGCAGGGCCCCGAGGGGCAGCAGTGGGCCCCGTGTCCTGTGTCTCTGTAAAGTCCTAAACCATGTTTCAGAAACATTTCACTTTTAAATATCATCTCTCCTTTTTATTATAATAAAGATAACTCATGCTTTTAACATAAAACTATAGGCAATACAATCATGCACATAAAAGTAGAATAAAACCCTTTGTAGTCCTACCACATGCAGATCAACACTCCTTTTTCATTGTCGTTAAATTTGTTATTGATTTATTTTAGAGAGAGAAGGAAGGAAGAGAACAAGAGACAGACAGAGAAAGAATTACATCGATTTTCTGTTTCAGTTATTTATGCATTCATTGTTTGATCCTTGTATGTGCACTAAGTGGGAATCGAACCCACAACCTTTGAGTATCAGGATAATGCTCTAATCAACTGAGCTACCCAATCAGGGACGATAAACACTTCTTAATCTATTTATATGGATGCTGCAAATATCTTTCTATATAATACAGTTAATTTCTATTAATTAATAACTGACTGTTAATCATTTAAGAATTCTATATTTCTATAGTATTCTTGAAAAAGGATTAATCATCATACTTGGCATTTCTGTATATTTTTTGACCCATCAATTAATGAATTTTTTAAGTACCTACTATGTTCCAAGAAATTTTCCACAATCTTGTGATACAAAATGAAAAGGCATTGTCTTTGTCCTCACGCAGGTCCAAATGAGAAAAGTCATCACAGTTCAGTGAATTATGATTCCATGAGTAGTTGCATTTTGCTTAGCCAGAGACTGAGATTCCCAAGACATGATAAATGAACTCAGTATTGATGAGTAAGAGGCAGTTAATAGGGAAAGAATTTAGGGAGAGGGAACCAGGATGTGCAAAGACATGGAGCTGAGAGTACCCATTGTGCATTTGAGGAGTAATCGGATCAGAAGACCTAGAGCACAGAAGGTGGGAAACAACGTGGGGGAGGTAGGGATGGATTGTGCTAAAAAATATAGGCTTTGTCAGGCACGTGACTCTGAGGGTCTGACAAGCCCATATTGGCATTCATTAAGACTACTCTGATTGGGGGAGACTAGCAGCATGACAGTAATGAAGGATTTACCTGAGCCCAGGTTATGAGAGCTCCTGAGGACCCGGTATAAAGGCAATCATGCTGGAGGTAGCAAGGAAAGGGAGGAGATGAGAAGGAGTTGGGCTGAAGAGGGGTCATGTCAGGCATCAAGGCAGTGGGTAGAACACAGGGGACAGGAGCCAGCCTTCTGGGGGAAATGATTAACAAGACTTGAGGGGCCTGAGTGCCAGGCTCACTGGATAACCAATTGCAAACCAAGGAAAGGATGTTAGAACTTAGTCACATGAACTGAGCTCTACAAGAATGAGTAAAACATTGGGACCTGGTGACCATGCAGGTGTTTGAGTCACAACCCAAGACTAACTGGCCACCAGGCATATGGTAGCCAGACTATTTTTCCCATCTTGACTTCCTCTCAAAATGTCCACCTTTACAAAAATTACTGTGCAAATGCTGCTTCCCAGTTCTTTCTGTATTTCACTACTCATATTTCACCCAATTCCATCAAAGGAGCGCTCTCTCTCTCTCTCTCTCTCTCTCTCTCTCTCTCACACACACACACACACACACACACACTCACACACACACTCTTAAAACTACTTTCTCCTTTCTCTATAGCTGCCAATTATTGTAAATGATCATTTTTCTATTCTCTCTCATTCTTTGGTTTACTTGTATTCCATACAGGGGTCTTACCACCTTTTCCTGGAACAAGACTGACTGTATATGTAGGCATCATGGAGAGCTGAAACAGGAGAGGACATGAGTTTGATAGTGCAATTAAAAATATTACCATTATAAATTTCATCAGAAGCTACACACACACACACACACGCACACACACACACACACCTACAATCTCATCTTTTAAAATTAAACCTGCATTTCCTCAAGCATTAGTGTTTAAGATCAAACCTTTAAAATGATTTCCTAGTTAATTTTATCACCTCATCATGTTTCTACTTGGTTCAACTTATCAGCACAGCAACCGTGGCTGGCATGTCACCGCCTGTAGCTGGTCAGCCATGAGGTTGCCATGGATTACACAAACTTTCATGGTTCAGACGAGAACACAATCACTATTTGTAACACATTCCTTTGGGATAATCTACGCTAATAACCCAACCAACATGCTTCAAATTAGCATGTAGAAGTTACCTGCTTATAATTTGAAGTTTCCTGAATAGAGGCAGATGGAGATACATGTAAATAGATCTGGAGAGAACTCTAGATGTACGATATAATTGTGTTCGAGCTGAAGATAATGTTCCACAGCAGGGTACATTAGCACATTTGTGATTTATCCATATGTTTAACATCCATTGCAAAAATCTAATCATTAGTTGAAGAAAACCTATGTCTCAATCAGAAAATTTTCTATATGGATATTGTTCACTGAGCTTAGATTCTCTAAAAGAATGGCAAGATCTATACAGCTCATGAATTTCAAACATAATCTCATTTGCTGATGGCCACTTGTCAACAGTGGAGTAACTTTAAGGTAAACCAAATCTTACAAAAATTAGAAGGAAGCATAATTAATCAAACTGTTAACTTGTTCTTTCCTACCACAGATTAATCCTAAATATTATAAGCAGGAATTAGGAAAAGCATGCCCCAATATATGTCTGTAAGAGATCAGTGCCCCATACGATGTTAGTTTTTCTGCTTAAGGAAGGCCAGTCGCCTGGGCTTGGGCTTGCTGAGTCCATCGCTATCAGACTCTTTTCCCCAGAGCTTCCTGGAGGCTTTACGGTGCTGGCATGTACTGTGAATGTCTAAGGAGGGGGGCAATTTCTCAAACGTATTTGTGCCTTAGCGATTGGTGGTAGAGCTCTGGAACTCACCTGGCAGAGCGCTGACCTCAGGATGGGAAAACCGTCCCGGTGAAAATCCTGGTCCTTTCTAACTGCACTTCAGGCCTGAAATTGGCTGCAGGATCCCAGGTGCCCAGGAGTGAGTCGCCACAGTTTGTTGCAAATGCAAGTCTGAGAAACAAGAGACAAAGCAAGCAGTCACCACATCCACACCTTTCAAACAAATGTAAAGGAAAGAGAAAAAAATTAAGGAAAGCTCACTAGAGCTTCTTTTTTTTTTTTGCTTGGTGTTGGGGAGAGGGGGCGAATGGGAACATGAGCGAGAGAAGGAGGGGTCTTTGTAGCACCAGAGGAACCTCGAAGGCCCAGAGTAATGAGATGCCTCCACCCAGCTAACCTGCTCTCTCCACGCGGGGTAACAAACACTGAGAGCCGTGTGGTCATTGGCACCTTGGGGGGACGGGCCAGTTTAGCCACAGCTGTGGAGATCCCCTCAGACACTCAACGTGCATCCGCACAGGCTTGGTCTTTACCTCTGAAAGCAGGCCCTATTGTTCCACAGTGCGTGTGCTTTACATTTGGAATCAATATTTCATTGAGCTAACCCTGAAAGCCCACGCTGGCAAGGGGACTCTAAATTTATGTTTTAATTCGTTGACCATTTCATCAAAAGGTAGACACGGTGTCTGTGGTTTAGAACTCTGAAATAAGCCCTCTATGAGGAAAAAAGGAAGTGCCAGGCACACAGAGCCCATTCATGCAGCTGCGTGGTGTCTCTGCCCGGCAGAGGAGAGACTGTGGAGGTGTAACACAGGGAGACTTTACGCCGGCTTCATGTTCATCAAGTGAAGCCCGTGCACACGCTGTTCCTCCGAATGGGAACTTGGGGTGTGGCTACTGACATTTGGGAGGGGGGATTTTTTGCATTCAGACTTTTCTGGATGTTAAAGAAAGTTTACAGAGGAAATTTTGTAGGAAATGTTTTTTAAGTAAGTATGTAAACACAAGTACTCTGAATTAAATTATAGAAGACACTCCTTGTTGGAAAGGAAATCAGAAGCTGTTGCTAAAGGTGGCATAGGAGGGGAACAGTTGCCAGTCCTTTGAAGGAAGGATTCAGCAAAATCCATGAGTTATTCATATTCAACCAAAACCTTGACTTCCTTATATCCAGGCTCAGAAATAGAAGGTAACCATGGTTTTGGCTCTCCTCAGTTGAACCCTTGGATCGGTCAATGAGTAGTACACAGGACCCTGGCCACACACTAAGCCGAAGGCACAGCCACCCTAGAGACAGGTGTTACGGGGAAAGTGTAGGGTCACCGACAGTCTGTCCCCATTATTGTGAGCCTGGCGCCCATCCGGAGGCTGCACTCTGCTCGAGAGGCTAGAAACCCAGTCTTCCAGAGTAATGACTTCCAGTTTACAGCCTTCATTTGTTATATTTCCTCATAGCTGTTGTGTTGAGATTAACTGCATAAATGGTCTGCAGCTGTCTGTTATGAATTAAGGGAGTTTAATCAAAGTATTTCTAATGTACAGCATAATGATAATACATGGGGGAAGTACTATTTAAGAGATAATGATGGCTTCAGAAGATCACTGTTGTAATGTTTAGTGCATATGCCTTCAGCATTGAATTTGTTGTTGTTCTGAATATGCTTAATGGATCACTGAAAAGCTGCCTAATGCGGGATTGTTTGATGGGGCTGACAGAGCTGGAATTAGCCCATTGCTGTTTACTGCATACAGCCATTAAGATTAATTGCTGCCAGATAATTTTGACTGTTTTTATCTTCTGGAAAAAGTGTCACTAATGGGTTTATAAATTGGTTCACTATTACTAATAGTAAGGCCAGTGTAACAGGATAGAATGTCAGCTAATTGTAAAGATAAAGGTAAAAAAAGTATGAAGTGCTCTCTGGCTGCTGGTTTTAGGGGTACTGTTATCTCATAGCAGACCCACTGATGGATGGTGCTCATTAGGCTGCTCCTGAGCTTTGGGTGGAACCTAATAGATACTAATAAAGTCTTATTTGATGTCCCATTAAAAAGCTCAATTCTTTCTGTACATTAATGCGTGTTGTTTATCACATCTTTGATGACTAAAACCCAAATTCCAGTGTGTCCCAAAACCAAGCTTTCGGCACATCTCTATACCTATGTTTGCTTTTATATGTGGGAAATAAATGCAAATGTACTAGAGAAATATTAACAAACTTCATAAATTTGCAATGAGTCCACGCTTCGGGCTTTGTTACATCATGTCTAGGCAAGCTCCGAGAAGTGGCGGGCTGCCATTCCAGCTGCTGTTTAGGGATCACTTGTTACTGAGCACAATTTCGAACATACAAATAATTTAGCTGAATTGTGATTAGAAAAAAATTCACACACCTCAGTCTTTACAGATTATAGGACTAAAACGTTCTGAGCATCTTTTTAGGTGAATGGATATAATTATTGTTAAGTGTTGTGATTCTAGTAGCCCATCCGTGGAGTAGTCAGTCATCATGGTGAAATAGCCACCACAGCTTCCCACACTGAATTGTGGAAGTTGTTTAACACATCAGTTCTAAGTTTTGCCAGTTTGCCGTAATCTACGAGAGAATTCCTTCTGCCTTGAGTTTCAAATGTATCCTTTATTTCTAAGAGTGCTACAAATCAATGGAAAAAATGTCAACCAGACCGACAGACACTGGATATTTAATCATGAAGGAGAAATCAATAATTCTTGAGTAGCAAAGTCATTCTTCCTCAAAAATGAATAGTGTACATTATGAAGTATTTCTTTTGTGAAGTCAAAATATATTTATATCTTTGAACTACTTTTTTATATTGCATTTAGAAGTTTTGCATTGAAAAATGTCTATACTCTTGAAGTGTATATAACAGACTATACAATGGGCTGTTATTGTATGGTGTTGGTGGAAGAGAAAGGAGAAAAAAAACTCCATATATTCTAAGAAATATTCTGTGTGGAGTAAAAGTTAATGAAAGTTTTAAGAAAGCCATTCTGCTGTCTTTTACCATCTTGCTGTAAGTGAGGTGAGGTCAGATGCTGCATTGGGCAAGTTTTTTCTCTTTTATATTTTCAGTATTTAGCTGCAGTACAACGTTTAACTCAGAGCAGCATGTGCAGGCCTCAACAAAGAGGAGTGTGGGAGGTGCAGTGAGCTTCCCGTCCTCGGGCGGAGTGCGCCTGGGTAGGGGGAGGAGGGCGAGGACCAGCAGGACCTTGAGGCCTGGGTGCTGCACAGTCGGCTCAGGGGCAACGTGGACGTAGGAAAGCACCAAAAGCCATCAGTGACCCGTGGGCGCACACGGAGCTGCCCTGTGAGCTGTGAGTTGTGGGTGGTCTTATATCCTGCCGACATGTGAAGACATTTTTCACAGAAGAAAATCAATGTCATTTCCTGGTCAGCTCGCCCCTCCCGAAGTGGGAAATCCCAGGAGCCTGTCTACCAACGCGGTGCGACCTCGGAGCTGGTGAGATGGGGCAGACCACTGTGGGTACAGACTTGAAAACGGCCTGTCTTGAGCTTCCCCCACCTCCCGTCTCCTTCAGCACCAAGGAAGCCCCCAGCCTAAACCCGAATATTTGCTCACCTATTAGGTGCTTAACATCTGTTGGTTGGAGAAATGATACTCAGTTGAGAAACCAAGGAAACCTAGTATTTCAAGCCTGTTTCTCTTCCCGTGCCATGGAAATCGAGGATGGCCAGCTAAGAGCGAGGAGCAGAGCGAAGGCCGTGACCAGGGAGGAAGGGACGTGCTTCTGAGATGACAGGCACCGCAGGGGCAGGTGGCGCCTTCCCTCAGCCTGAAGATTGGGAAAATGCCGCTTACTTTTAGCTCCAAGCAAATCCCAGAGTTTAAAGCCGTCCATACATTTGTTCAAGTTGGCAGCAGAGGAACACTGCACCAGCAGGTACTCAGACGACTCACAATGTGGAGATTGAGCAAGAATCCTGACACTGTGGGCTCCCGATCGCTGCCGCCGGCAAGTCGCTGTACTTGCAGCATCCCCTTGACATCTGCTTCATTACAATAATTTCCAGCCGTTGAACCTCTGTCTGCGCGAGCACTGGGAAACAGACGCGTGTTACTAATTTGAGTCTCTCTCCGCTCCCTCTGCACTTCGAATTTTATGCTTGTTGATGAGTTTGAGGTCTGCAGCTTTCTATCCGTATGAGCAGGCACATTCTCACCATATCCGTGTACATCAGCATGAGGAAAGGAAGCCCCGGGATGTGTCCCTCTGCCTCTGTCAACGTTTAGCATCAACTGAGCGGTAAAGACTTTTTCTCTATTAAGAACTGGGCAGACTAAAAGCCTCATTTCCTATGAGTCTGTGTAGAGGTCGTCTGAAGTCTCTCCCAGGTGAGGTTATTCATTGATTTAAAATGTTAGTTAGTGTGAACCTGGATTTGAAACTGTACCCTACCAGATTGCCCCATGCAAAGAACAGGTGCTCTGAAATTGGCTTGTAGTAAGACATGACTTAACAATAATTTGCCTAGAATATCTCACCTGCAGGTGAGACTGCCCTTGCTGTCTATTGGTTTTGACAATATTTTCATAGGGAAATTTCTTGGTAGGAGTGAATCTGATATACCTAACAGACTGAGACTCCTCATACCTGCTTATGGAGTCCCTCATTACCACTCACTATGCTTTGTCTCCAATGGCCAGTCACTGTGATTTGTCCATTCAGAGGATCTTGAATATCTATAGCCATTGTAATTTACCATCATATATTCACTAATGTCAGAGATCTGTGCATGTGATTCCTGAACTTATTACAGTAACAAGTTTCTCCAATGCTACTGGGCACATTCTTCGTGTCTCCTTTTCCAGACTATTGACTCAGTTTAATATTACACCCTCTGCTCTTTTGCTTTTATTGCATTTGCCCTGCAAAATTCATTCCCTCACATTATGGGATGTCTGGAGACAGTGGGATAGTCCAAGACTGGAATGTTTGATGCTCTTTCTTTAACATGATTCACTCTTTCTTTGATCTGTGGAACTTCCTAGCATCCTGCCACGGTTATTGGGGTCCAGGGATAGCATGTTGGAGCCTGCTTAAGTATTAATTGTCTGGTGTTGAATGATTTTTCTCTCCACCACATTCACTCTGCTACCTCTGCAGTATGGTATGCAGTGCCTCACTGCACCACTGAGGAAAGAAATTGTAAATTAAGTAGGTTTTGAAATTGCCCATTGAACTCACATCATTAAATAATTTTATGAGAAATTCATAAGCAGAGACAAGTAAGAGGATTAAAAGGCTATAAATTATGTCCGTGGTGTAGGGAGGCATATACACTTATTTTGCCCTTTGTTCTGGCCACAAAGCACCCACAGCCAGACATGGCTCTGCCCAAGGCTTAACAATAAGTACCTGAAGGAAGCATGACCCCTGAGTGCCCCCAAAAGGGGAATTATTGCCACAGTGCTTAGCTCATCTCTGGGACCTGATACTCAGTTGAGAAACCAAGGAAACCTAGTATCACCCTGGCATGACTCATGTTACACCAGTGAGGCAGTGAGGTGTCCTTCCTTCCTTCTCACCCTCTCCACCCTGATACTACCCCTCCTCCACTCCCTTCCTGCCCAGCAGCATGGAAGCAGGGAAGGAACAACGCTTGTCTTGCACAGAAGGCATTTTCAGGTCTCTCACCCCAAAATGCTAAGAAAGTTCTACTCACACCTGGTCCTTTTCTCTCCCATTATTCGTATTTATTTATCCTATTTTTTTGGCAAGTGTTCATCCAAGTCCTCCAAGTTTCTCTGTTTCCACCTGGTCTGAAACTTTATGAAAGCAAAGGCAGTTCTATTTTCAACCCACTGCAATTCAGTAAAGAGTAAAAAAATCAGGCAAGGCCCAAAAGCAGTGCTCTGGTTACCCAAGGCTATGTATCAAATCACTCCACAATGTAGTCATTTAGAGAAACAACAATTACTGTATTGTCCCTCACAGGGTCTGTGGGTCAGGAATGAGAGGAGGGCTAATTCCGACACATGGTCTCAGTGGTTCTTCCTCAGCGTCTTTCATGCGGTTGCTGAAGATGTAACAGCAATGGACTTCCTGGACATCATTTTCTCTTGCACAGTCTTGGGGGGGCCTCTCTATGGGTCTCTCTTAGCTGCCCAGTTGGGCTTCCTCACACCATGGCTGTCTCTGAACAGGAGGACGAGTTACATGACAACTGAAGACCTAAAGACTGAGGAGTCCAACAGCAAGACAAAAGCCATGATGCGTTTTCTGCCCCAGGCTTGGGAGTCACACAGCACCACTTCCAATGCACTCTCCTAGGGACAGGTGAGTCCTCTGCTTACCCACACACCAGAAGAGGGGACTCTGCTTCCTACGGGGAGCATGAGAAGGTTCCAGAAGACACTGAGTTTGGGACATTATGCTGCAGCTATCCCCCTCTACTGCATCAATTCAGCACTTTTATAGATTATCTTTATAAAACATTGGTTCTCGTGTCTTCTTCAGTCCATGTGCTTTCTCCCTCTGACTTCTATATATTCTTACTTACCAAGGAGGTTCTATTGAGCTTAGATATCCACTGATGGTCTTCCAGAAATGAGTCTAGTAGAAAATGTAATAACCCCCCTCATCTCAACTGTCATACCTCACCCAACACACACCCTAATGAAAATCACTTCTGTTAACATTTTGTAAGTTTCCTTTTTGTTCCACATTTTCAGAATTATATGTTCATGCTTTTCCTCTCCTCTGACATCCAATTTGTTATTTCTGCTTATGTCTCTATAAGCTAACTAAATTCAAGTAATTAATACAAATTTATCATGACTGCACTAAACTATTTTCTCCATAAATTTTTCTTCTTTATCCACTTCTCAAAGAAGTCTGTGATGAGAAAGAATGCTTCCATTCCTGTACACCCACGTTCATAGTAGCATTATTCACAAGAGCCAAAAGATGGAAGCAAACCGGGTGTCTGTCTACGTATCCAATATAATAAAAGGCTAATATGCAAATAGACCGAACAGCAGGACGACCAGTTGGTATGATGCCTCCTGACCACCAGGGGGCAGATGCTCAACACAGGAGCTGCCCCCTCCTGGTCAGTATGCTCCCACAGAGGGAGCACCACTTAGCTAGAAGTCCTGAGCCGGGCTCATGGCTGGCGAGCACAGCGGTGGTGGCAGGAGCCTCTCCTGCCTCCACAGCAGTCAGACATCCCCCAAGGGCTCCCAGACTGCGAGAAGGCACAGGCCGGGCTGAGGGACCCCCTCGAGTGCACAAATTTCATGCACCAGGCCTCTAGTCAATAGATTAAAAAAACAAGCCGAAACCGGTTTGGCTCAGTGGATAGAGCGTCGGCCTGCGGACTGAAAGGTCCCAGGTTTGATTCCGGTCAAGGGCATGTACCTGGGTTGCGGGCACATCCCCGGTAGGAGATGTGCAGGAGGCAGCTGATCGATGTCTCTCTCATCAATGTTTCTAACTCTCTATCTCTCTCCCTTCCTCTCTGTAAAAAATCAATAAAATATATTTAAAAAAAAACAAAAAAAAATCTGTGGTATATACACACAATGAAATATCATTCAGCCTTTAAAAAGAAGAAAATTCTGACACATGCTACAAACTGCATGAAACTTGGAGACATTATGGTAAGTGAAATAAGCTAGTCACAGAAAGACAAATGCTACATGGATCCACTTGCATGAGATAGTAACATAGTCAAATTCATAGAGACAGAAGGTAGACTAGGGGTTGCCAGGACCTTAGATGGAAGAAATTGGGGGTTGTTTGATGGGTACAGAGTTTTGGCTTTGCAAGATGAAAAGAGTTCTGGGGTTGGATGGTGGTGAAAGCTGCACAACAACATGAATGTGATTAACACTATTGAACTATACACTTAAAAAGAATTAAAATGGTAGATTTTATGTTAGGTGTAATCCAACACAATTTAAATCTTTTTAAAGAGTTGTTCAATTCCTTTAAATTTTTCTGTTTAAGATTTGTAAATCATATCCTAATCACAGCTTCTGCTCCTGGGATAATCCACTAAGGCCTGTCAACTCTCTTTTCAGGTACCATTTTGCTAAAAGTTACCGATCATAAAAGCAGAGCCCATCTATTTAATAAAAACGTTTTTGAAATCAAATGGGTGACTTTTAGCACCTTTAGATAAGGATGTGAATGCATGTGATTTATTCAGAATTAATCAAAGATGAACTAGTTGGATCGTGGGAAGTGACAAAAGTTAATGCAGGGTGTGCCTGTGAGTGGGAGGATGCTATAAGTATTTGAGCTCAGATCTGCTGGGGATCTCTGAGAATCTGTGTAGAATATGCTTCAGAGCTGCTACCTTTTATTCTTCTGGTCCTTCCTGTTGATGCTGATATCTAGTGAGTCTACTTCTCTGCTCTTCCAACACATATGTAGCCAATTCCCTTTATTAGTACCTCCCACTGAAATACCTAGAATGAGATCAACAGAGTTAGTGCCAGTTCCTTCTGCACAAGAGATGCTGATCATAATATCATCAACCCACTGCATCAAGGACAGTTTCTGTCTCCCTCCACACATCATATAATGTGAGAAAATTATTTATTTAATCTGATTTATTTATTTAATCTGCTGTCATGGGGTTTTATTTTACCTCTAACAAATCTAAAAGGTCATCTTTAAAAAGTTAGCCTAAAATTCATACTTTATTTAATAATTTCTCTCTGCTTATTTATTATTTATTTGTTTATTTTTAGCATCAAGTATTATTGACATTCAGTTCATTCACTGGACAAGCATTTGTTTCCCATGTGTCACAAACCACCCATCATGGAGTCTAGAGCAAGTGAGATAGACATCTAACCAGTTCATTTCTTCTTCCACTTCCCTTTGAAACAAACTAAATCGCTGTGTTCATATAACACCTCACTCTCTTGTTCCCAGGGCATGTTCTTCAAAGGTGAGTCACTGGCGTACAAGAGCCAACCTAAGCCACACAAACACATTTAAGTTGATATCACACTAACACTCCATTGACCAATGCAAGTCATGTGACCACACCCAACACAAATGGGGCTGAAAGGTATTTCTGCCTACAGTGGGATGGGAAAAAGAGTGATAAAAAATAATTCTCCCCAGGCCGACATGGCTCAGTGGTTGAGCATCGACCTATGAACCAGGAAGTCACGGTTTGATTCCTGGTCAGGGCACATGCCCGGGTTGTGGGCTCAATCCCCAGTGTGGGGCGTGCAGGAGGCAGCTGATCAATGGTTCTCTCTCATCACTGATGTTTCTATTTCTCTCTCTCTTCCTCTTTGAAATCAATTATATATATATAATAGTAATAATTTTCAAACTTTAACAAGCATCAGAATACCCTGAAAGGCTTGATAAACCTGATTGTAGGACACTATCCCTGGAGTTTGTGCTTTGGTTGCTTTGCTGTGGGGCCTGATAATTTGCTTTTCTAACAAATTCCCGGGTGATGCTGATGCTACTCTTCCAAGGACCACACTTTGAGAACCATGGGTCTACGTGCTCGAGTAGGCACGGAAGAGGCCATGCAGCACCGCGGAGGAAGCAGGGAACAGGAGAGTGTGAATTGCAGGGGAATGAAAAACAAAAATGATTGAAGCCTTATGAATAGTAGTATCTGTGAGAAAACATGAAAGGATCTTGATTTAATTAGCCTACAGAAGGGCAACTAAAAGAGAAACTAATAACAGTCTGCAAGCATTCATTGGGATATAAGCAGCTGTTTTTCTGGGGACAGGGAAAGGATGGCAATGTGCCCGCAGGGCAAGTAGAGCCTACCTGCAAGGCTGTAGGCATGGCATGTACACTAAAAGTCTTAGAGAAACAGGCCACTTAAATTCCTTTCTATAATTATTTGACTTTTCTTTTACACAGAAAATTAGAATTGTTTCTGAGGGTCATTTCTGATATCAGGATGAGAGAAACAATGAGGAAGAAGGTACAGGTAGAGACCCTGAGGAAAGAATGCCTCCATCATTTGTGAATGCATTCAAATATGCCACCGATAGATGTTTTTCATAAAAACAAACATTTCCTAACTGTGCTGTCACCCCCATTGTAGGATGAACCTCACCCCCTCAGGAAGACAGACTTTGGGGGAGACTGAAAGCAGTATAGTAACGGAAGCCAGAAGACCTGGCTGTGGATCTGGATTCCTCCACGTTTTTGTTGGTTGGCCAATTACCTTTATTTCTGAGCTTTGGGTTTCTTGTTGGTAAAATGGGAATAATAATATAAAAACTCTAGGGTGTTGCAAGGATCCGAAGAGCTAGTAAATGAGAAATTGCTCTGCAATCCATGATGGGCTATGGGGATGCTGATTTTGTGGAGACCTGAGGAACAGTAGGGGCTGCCATCACAGGTTGCTGAACATCTGCAGTTGGAATTTCAAGCCTTTGGAAGAGGACTGTTTATTGTTTAGGACTTCAGATGACGAAATTTCTGTTCATTGGATTCTCAGTTATGAACATCACTTGGTGCAAAGTGCTTTTCTTGTCTTACTTCATGATTTTCTCTTTGACCTCATTCGCATTTCAGTCCTTCCTCCTCCAACCACAAGATATCCTTGATATGTGTAAATCTTTGAAATAGATGATTTTTAATTTATGTATGCATGATATTGTGTTTTAGATATCACTCTGCATTTTAGTTAACATGTGTGTGTGTTTCAGTCTACCCATTTAATGTCATCTAGTAACTACTATACCAGTAATTCTTTTTTTAACTATATTCTTGACATAGGTAATACACTTTTTACTTTGCCAATTAATGACATAACAATTGTCTTTCATCTCCCCTTCTTAATAGTTCATCGAAAAGGATATTTTAATGCCAAAATGTTCTCAAGTATAGACTCTCAAGCTAAAGGTTAGCATTTATGTTAAATTCATCTAGATTATCTAGATTTGGAATGAACTCGTCCATTGCCTTTGTGTGTGGACCAGTGTGGCTTTATGACAGGCTACAAATGGGCCCAGAGCTGGCTTCATGGGCGTGGCACCTGTACAGCTGCACATGGCCCCACACTTAGAAGGCCCCTGGGCTTGGTTTAATGTTCTTCTTTCAGTGTATTTAAGTTCTTAATAATTTGTGAACAAGAGGCCCTGCATTTTCCATTGGGCACAGAAACATGGAAGTAAAAGTACATTCTTAAAAGTGTGTATTAACTTATGTGAATTCCTCAAATCTTCCAGTCCTTTTAGGACACAGGGATGATGAATGAGTGGCTTATAGAAAAGAAGCCCTTCAGCCATCCATTAGGATAGCTTTGCATCCCCTCCGTGATGAGATCTATATAGATGGTTCTTCCGGTTACTTTCAGGCCAGTGAGTTTTGCTTTAGAAAACGTGATTGATGTGGCTGTGTCTCCATGCACACACCATTAGTCTGTGGCAGGTAAGCTCAGATGGTCGGAGCTTTGTGCTAATGAGGCAAAGGTTAGAGGTTCGGTACCTATGGGGGCCACTTAGCTTTTGTATCATTCATGTCCCCAGACTACTCCCAATACCGGCCACCTGTCTTGAAAATGTATGTCTACAGTCAGGAGGAGGAGCCATGTAAAGGGGCTGGGTAAATTGCTAAAAATATATTGTGACTCTTGTAAATCAAACCCTCTATAAGTTTCTGGGGTTTGAGAAGGAAATACCATTTTAAAAAGGGCAAGCATAATACTCAAGAATGCATGGTCTGTGAATTTTGTGAATAACTTGTTTTTATATCCTCGGAAAAATATGTAATCAAATGAGAATATGTTATACAAAACAGTGGTGAGGTGCCCTTCTCTTTAAGTAAACTAACTATAAATATTTACTTGCATATAGAAGAGTGAACATTCACTTTGTAGAAAACTCGTCTTACAAAAAGCAACCACAGATGTTCGTGAATTATTTAATTGGCAAATCCTCCATTAAATGTTACTGAAATAATTTGAAACAAAACATTTTGGTCTCTTCTTTTTGTGTATTGTGTGTGTGTGTGTATGTGTGTGTGTGTGTGTGTGTGTGTGTGTGTGTGTGTTTATAGAGCAAAGCATATGTTTGACCCAAACCATTCTTATTTGCTTTGGGTAAAGGCACAAGACAGAGGTTAGGAAACAATTTACAGGGCCTCCCTGACCCACAGACTTTCCTTTTCCTGGAGCCACATGAAGCCAAGTGGTGTTGCAGTTCCCTCACAGCTGTCATACCTGCCCCGCCCCATTCCCATTGCCACCACTTCAGTTTGAACCCTGGTCATTTCCTCATTGGACCCTAGAGCACACAGCTAATTAGTCTTGTCATCCCCAACACTGAGGGTGAGCTATGAGGGTGAGCTCCATGGTCTGGCTGATGGGTTCAGACACTAAATTCGCTGTTTACCAGCTATGTGACTCTTAGTCTTTGCCTCAGTTTTTCTCATTTGAAAATTGGGAATAATGATAACTGGCTCATGGAATATTGTCATAAATGAGTTAATTTATCAAATGCTTTTTAACAATTTCTTGAAATACAGTTGAACTAAGTCAATGTTAAATGCTATTATTATTACCATCAATCATAATCATCGTTTCTTTTCCTATAGAATGGACCTGTAGGCAGACTGTTTAGGTTTAAGTCCTACTGTAAGACTTCCTGATTAAGTTGCCTTGGATAAGCTCCCGGCCCTCGAACTAGGTTTCCTCATCAGCAAAATAAAGTTTACCCAAGTGGAATTAATCACAGTATCTGCTTCACAGGGTTTGGTGAGGGTGACACTAGATACTGCAGTAAAGTGCTCAGGACACTGCTTGGCACTTTTTAAATTTTAAATATTTTTTTTTTATTTTTCAATTATAGTTGATACACAATATTACTAGTATGCTAGTTTTAGATATACAACCCAGTGTTTAGACATTTATATAACTTACAAAGTGATCATCCTGATAAACCTGGTACTGATCTGACACCATACATAGTTATTACAATATTATTTACTGTCTTCCCTATGCCATGCTTTACACATTAAATGCTTGACAAATGTGGACAAGTACATAATGGCTGAATCATTAATAAAAGAGCAATATATTTCCCTCCCCTGCTTAAAACCGTGTCATAGGTCCTCATCAAATATAGCCATTAAATGACCATCACATAGCAGCTTTATACATTCCAAATATTGGTGTGAAACGTCAACAATATGGCAAACCCAGGTTACAGGAAGAGATCCCTTTCAAATAGAAGTTTATAAATATGTTGAAAGAAGATATAAGTTCTAATGCTTAGGGAAATGCTAAAGAGCAAAAGTAACTTTCCAAGAATTAAAAACTGTGAGCTCCTGCAAAGCTAGAGAAGACTCTAGAGTTTGGGACCAAGACATTAACAACCACATTGGGACAGGTAAAAAACCTCTCACCTGCACAAGCTGGAATAAATTATTTTTTAAAGCCCAGAGTTGTGAAAGGCTACATAGTCCATGAGAAAAAGAATTAAAAACTCCATTCACCAATCTAGAGAAATATCAATGCAACTTGCCATCTGTCTTCAGTTATGAGAGAAAAGATCACCTGCAAAACTTTAAAATCACAGGCGTATGACATGAGTGTACATGAGATCCAAATGTATATTACTTCCTCATGCTATGGGAGCCACAACTTAAGAAAATTTCATCTCTTATATGAAATACCAAAAAAAAAATGAAGGAAATAAAAGAAAAACTGCTTTGTAAGGACAATTATACAACCCCAAGGGCAAAAGAAATCCACAGAGACCCCATCAAAGCACACACACAGGGAAAAAATCCTACTACACATATAGAATTAGGACCCAAATAACTGAACAATAAGAAATAGACTAAAAAATGTGTGTTAGGAATGAATAAAGAATTTTAAAAGATATATATTATAAAAATATAAAAAATGAATTCAGAAAAGTAGTAGGATACAAAATAAATATCCAGAAATCAGTTGTATTTTTATACACCAACTAGAGGACTGATGCACAAAATTCTGCATGGGGGGAAGGGTGTCTCTCAGCCCAGCCTGCACCCTCTCAGAATCTGGGACCCTTTGGGATATGTCAGACATCCCTTTTGCAATCTGGGACCCCTTGATCCTAACTGCCTGCCTGCTCACTCCTAACCACCCGCCTGTTTGCTCCTTACTGCCTGCCTGCTCACTCCTTACCACTTGGCTCTCCACTCCTTAGCACTGTTGCGGAGGCAGGAGAGGTTCCCGCCATCGCGGCAGCGCTCACCAGCCATGAGCCCGGCTTCTAGCTGAGTGGTGCTCCCGCTGTGAGAGCGCACTGACCAACAGGGGGCAGCTCCTGCATTGAGCCTCTGCCCCCGGTGGTCAGTGCGCATCATAGCAACTGGTTGTTCTGGTCATTCTGCCATAAAGGTCACTGGGCTTTTATATACATAGATAATGAATTTTCAGAAAAGGAAACTATTAAAACAATCCCATTTACAATTGCAAAATAAAAATAAAAATATCTAGGAATAAATTTAACCAAGGATATAAAATACCTGCTCTCAGAAAATTTTAAGACACTGAGGAAAGAAATTGAAGAAGATAAAAACAAGTGGGAGCATATATCGTGATCATTGTATAAGTTGAATTAATATCATTAAAATGTCCATACTACCTGGAAAACTATAGGACATTGAAAAAGTGATAGAGGAAGACATAAACAAATGGAAGAACATACCATGTTCCTGGATTGGTAGAATCAACATCATTAAAATGTCCATATAACCCAAAGCAATCTATAAATTTAATGCAATCCCCATTAAAATACCAATGGCATATTTCACGGACTCTCCAAAACTCCATATGGAATAAAAAAAAAAAAGAAAAGATCCCGAATAGTCGCAGCAATCTTGAAATAGAAGAAAATTTTAGAGGGATCACAATACCAGATATCAAGCTATATTACAAAGCCACTGTTCTCAAAACTGCCTGGTACTGGCACAAGAACAGACATATAGACCAATGGAATAGAATAGAGAACCCAGAAATTGATCCAAGCCATTATGCTCAATTAATATTTGACAAAGAAGGCAAGAGCATATAATGGAATGAAGACAGTGTCTTTAATAAATGGTGTTGGGAAAATTGGACAGGTACTTGCAAAAAATGAAACTAGAACACCAACTTACACCATACACAAAAACAAACTCAAAATGGATAAAGGACTTAAACGTAAGATGGGAAACCATAAAAATCTTAGAAAAAGCCATAAGCAGCAAAATATCAGACATATGTCATAGCAATATCTTTACCAATACAGCTCCTAGGACATTGGCAACTAAGGAGAAAATAAAAAAGTGGGACTACATCAAAATAAAAAGCTTCTGCACAGCAAAAGAAACCATCAACAAAACAACAAGAAAGCCCACTGCATGGGAAAACATATTTGCCAATGTTATGTCCGATAAGGGTTTAATCTCCAAAATTTACAGGGAACTCATACAACTTAACAAAAAGAAGATATTCCAATAAAAAAATGGGCAAAGGATCTAAATAGACACTTTTCGAAAGAGGACATACAGAAGGCCAAGAAACATATGAAGACATGCTCAAAGTCACTAATCTTCTGAGAGATGTAAATCAAAACAACAATTAGATACCATTTCATACTTGTCAGATTGGCTATCATCAACAAATCATCAAACGACAAGTGCTGGCGAGGATGTGGAGAAAAAGGAACCCTCCTGCACTGCTGGTGGGAATTCAGACTGGTGTAGCCACTGGGGAAAACAGTATGGAGTTCCTCAAAAATCTAAAAATGGAACCCCTATTTGACCCAGTAATCCCACTTCTAGGAATATATCCCAAGAAAACAGAAACACCTGTCAGAAAGGATATATTCACCCCTATATTCATAGCAGCACAATTTATCATAGCTAAAATTTGGAAACAGCCTAAGTGCCCATCAGCAGATGAGTGGACTAAAAAACTATGGTACATCTACACAATGGAATACTGTGCTGCTGTAAAAAGAAAGAACTCTTACCATTCGCAACAGCATGGATGGACCTGGAGAGCATTATGCTAAGTAGAATAAGCCAGTTGGAGAAAGATAAATATCATGATCTCACTCATTTGTGGAATATAATGACAACATAAACTGATGAACAAAAATAGATACAGAGACAAAGAATCATTGAACAGACTGTCAAACTCCAGAGGGAAGGCAGAGGAAGGGGGGTTAAGAGATCAACCAAAGGACTTGTATGCATGCATATAAGCATAACCAATGGACACATATACTAGAGGTGGAGAAGGCATGTTCTGGGGCATGGGTGTGGCCAGGGAGAGGTTAATGGGGGGGAAATAGACATATGTAATACTATATGCAATACTTTAAACAATAAATAATTTTTTTAAAAATGTCCATACTGCCCAAAGCAATATACAGATTCAATGCAATTCCCATCAAGATATCAATGGTGTATTTCACAGAACTGAACAAATATTCCAAAAATTTACTTGGAACCACAGAAGACCCAAAGAGCTGCAACTATCTTGAGAAAGCAGAACAAAGTTGGAGGAATCATATTGCCTGATATCAAATAATACTATAAAGCCACAGTAATCAAAACAGCATGGCACTGGCATAAAAACAGACATATAGACAAATGGAACATAATAGAACCCAGAAATAAAACCTGGCCTTTATGTCAATTAACATTTGACAAAGGATGAAAGAACATATAATGTCATAAAGACAGTCTAATCAATAAATGGTGTTGGGAAAATTAGGTACATTAAAAAAAAAAAAAAAACACGAATCTAGACCACCTTCTTACAACATACACAAGAATAAACTCAAAATGAATTAGTCTTAAATGTAAGATTCGACACCATAAAATTCCTAGGAAAAAAACATTCTATATAGCCCTAACTGGTTTGGCTCAGCCTGTGGACTCAAGGGTCCCAGGTTCGATTCCGGTCAAGGGCATGTACCTCGATTGCAGGCACATCCCCAGTAGGGAGTGTGCAGGAGCCAGCTGATCAATGTTTCTCTCTCATCAATGTTTCTAACTCTCTATCCTTCTCCCTTCCTTTCTGTAAAAAATCAATAAAATATATTTTTAAAAAATATCCTATATAATAAAAGGGTAATATGCAAATTGACCCTAATGGTGGAATGACTTGGAACGATTAGTCGCTATGATGCGCACTGACCACCAGGGAGCAGATGCTCAACACAGGAGCTGCCTCCTGGTGGTCAGTGCACTTCCACAGGGGGAGCGCCACTCAGCCAGAAGCAGGCTCATGGCTGGCCAGCGCAGCAGCAGTGGCGGGAGCTTCTCCCGCCTCCACTGCAGTGCTAAGGGTGTCCAACTAATGGCTTAGGCCTGCTCCCCGCCAGAGGGATATCTGACTGCCAGCTTAGGCATGATCCCCCGGGAAGCAGGCCTAAGCCAGCAGGTGGACATCCCCCAAGGGTTCCCACACTGCGAGAGGGCACAGGCCAGGCTGAGCAGCCCCCAAGTTCACAAATTTTCATGCACCGGGCCTCTAGTAGGCAATAAATCTCAAACATTTCTCCTAGCAATATTTTTTTCTGATAAATTTTCTCAGGCAAAGGAAACAAAACAAAAAATAAACAAATGAGACTCCATTAAACTAAAAAGTTTTGGCACAACAAAGGAAATCACCAACAAAATGAAAATATAATCCCCTGAATGGGAGAACATATTTTCCAATGACACATCTGATAAGGGGTTAATACCCAAAATATATAAGAAAATTATTCAACTCAACACCAAATAATAAACATTCTGATTTTTAAAATGGGCAAAAGATCTGAATCAACAATTCTCCAAAGAAGACATACAGATGGTCAATACATATATGAAAAGATGTTCAATGTCACTAATCATCAGAGAGATGCAAATTAAACTACAATTAGATATATGACCTTATACCTGTCAAAAATGGCTATCATCAATAAATTGACAAATAACAAGTGTTGACAAGGATGTGGAGAAAAGGGAACCTTAGTACACTGCTGGTGGGAATGCTGACTGGTGCAGCCACTGTGGAAAAAATTAAATCTGGAAATGCCTTATGACCCAGTGATTCTACTTCTGAGTATATATGTAAATAAACCCAAAATGCTAATTTGAAAGAATATATGTACTGCTATGCTCATTGCACTGTTATTTATAATAACCAAAATATGGAAACAATGTGAGTGCCCATCAATAGATGAGTGGATAAAAAAGCTGTGGTATATATAAATTATGGAATATTACTTTGCCATAAAAAATGAAATCTTACCATTTGTGACAGCATGGATGGACCTGGATGATATTATGCTAAATGAAATAAGTGAGTCAGAGAAAGATAAATACCATAAGATTTCACTTATATGTAGAATCTAATAAACAAAATAGAAACAGACTCCTAGATACTGAGAACATACTGAGAGCTGTCAGAGGTAAAAAGAAGTTGGGGGCTGGGTGAAAAAGATGAAGGGATTAAGAAAAAAAACCTCATACAACAAAAGTTACAAAGAGTAGGTAATTTTTAATAGAAAACTTAAAAAAAAACTTTTGGACACTAAAATTATAGTCATTATTATGTTTTGAAACAGTAGATATGTTAAATAGCACAGTAGAATTAATGAGCCCTGGCCAGTTTTCTCAGTTGTTAGAGAGTCAGCCGGTGGACCAAAGGGTTGCAGGTTCAATTCCCAGTTAAGGGCATGTACCTTGGTTGCAGGCTAGATCACCAGTCCCTGGGTCAGGACCCAAGCAGGAGGCAATCAGTCAATGTGTCTCTCTCCCATTGATGTTTCTCTGTCTCTCTCCCCCTACACTCTCTCTAAAAAAGAAAAGAAAAAAGAACTGAAAAATAAATTTGAGAAAATCATTCAGAATGTAGCAAAAAAAAATGTTTAAAATAAAGCAGTAAATTAAAAAACTTCTGCACAGTAAAAGAAACTATCAAGAAAATGAAAAGGGAACCCATTACTAGTAAATGGGAGGACATATTCACCAATAATACATCTGATGGGGGGTTCATTTCCAAAATATATAAAGAACTCACACAACTGAACACCAGAAAGACAAAAAATCCAATTGAAAAATGGGCAAAGGACCTGAATAGAGGTCCAAAGAGGACATACAGATGGCCAATAGATATAGGAAAAAAATGCCCAACATCAGTAATCATAAGAGATGCAAATTAAAACTATGATGAAATATTGCCTCACACCTGTCAGAATGGCTACCATCAATAAATCAATGAACAACAGGTGCTGGCGAGGATGTGGAGAAAAGGGAACCCTCGTGCACTGCTGGTGGGAATGCAGACTGGTGCGGCCACTTTAGAGAACAGTATGGAGTTTCCTCAAAATAATAAAAATAGAGCTACCATTTGACCCAATGATCCCACTTCTGGGAATATATCCTGAGAATCCAGAAACACCAATCGGAAGGAATATATGCACCCCTATTTTCATAGCAGTGTTACTTACGAAAGCTAAGATCAGAAAGGAGCCCAAGTGCCCATCAGTAGACAAGTGGACAAAAACGCTGTGGTACATGTACACCATGGAATACTATCGGCTAAAACAAAAAAGGATCTCTTACTCTTTGAGACAGCATGAATGGACCTGGAGAGTATTATGTTAAGTAAAATAAGCCAGACAGAGAAAGACAAATAAAATACCACATGATCTCACCCATATGTGAATGCTAATGAACAAAATAAACTAATGAACAAAATAGGTCTCGAGGCATGGATGCATGGGAACAGACTGACAGAGGTAAGGGGGTGGGGGGGATAGGAGAGGTTAACCAAAGAACATATACATATATGCATAGCCCATGGACACAGACATTAGTGTGGTGAAGGCCTGGGGTGTGGTGGAGCTGGGTGGAGGGGGTCAAGGGTGGGAAAATGGGGGACATCTGTAATACTGTCAACAAATTTTTAAAAGTCAGAAAGCAAAAAATAGAATAAATCTCCCAAATAGAAAAAGAAACATATAGTAGTTATTAATGAACTAGAAAAAAAATAATAGATACTGAAGAAACCCTGAGGTTAATCATGGTTACTAGTAATTTACAAGTAATTCCTGGCATCTAAGGAGAATTTCATAATTTTCACAAACGAGGCTTCTCATATTCTGAGATGCCAGAACACTAAGAAGAATTGATTGAGCTTGAAATCTCACTAACTTTTTCTTCTACCCTCTAAGCATGCAAATTTTCAAATTCTCTGAGTCAACCTACCACAAAAGTCATTTCCACTGGGCAATCATTTCAGATCTCAAATTGGTTCAACGCCTGAGGGCTATATTCCACCTGCTGATAGGACCTCAACGGAAGCAGGTAGTGCTGAGACTGGGCAGTAAGAATGGGGAGGTCCCAAACTGTGGACAGTGTGTGTTTCAAGTGTCTCACTGTACCCAGAATAGAGGTCTGGCCCTTAAATGCTTCCTGATTAGCAAGAACAGACTGGCTAGTTCACACTTCTTTTATTTCTTCATTTTCTTTTATCTTGTCTTTATCACCTTTCCTCTTGTCTTTAACCATATGAAAATAGATGATGATAGATGATGATGATGATAGATAGATAGATAGATAGATAGATAGATAGATAGATAGATAGATGATAGATAGATTTGATCACAAAACAGTTTGGTTCGAAGACCTCTCAAATTATCATAGTTACGCCTTCAAACTGCTCCACATCTAAAGTGTCCCAGGTCAGCGGCCTGCTCCACCTTGAACTGCAGGGGGAGGCATCCTGGGGAGGGAGGTTTCGCTGATGCTCCTTACGTGGGAGGACAGAGCGCAGGGTAGACCACAAGGCGAGAGCTGGAGGCAGCACATTCAGAAAATTCTCCAACATAAAAAATACACAAATATATTGCTTATCATCTGGGGGAGAGTGAAAGAAAGAGATAAGGGAAAAGAGATCTCCCTCCCGCCGCCTGGGAAAGTCAGTAGGTGCCAGAGTCTTTTCTCACACAAAGGACTCAGAGCCAGAAATCCCCTCTGGACCAGGCTGCCCGCCTCAGGGCACCGCTTCCCCTGCCTCCAGCGCCCTCCTGCTCCACAGGTGACCAAGGCCTGAAATACAGGTACAAATCCCCAGCAGGATGCAGGGCCCAGCCCTCCCAGGTCCTCCGCTAACCTACCCTCCTCTGCTGCTTCGCCAGGTGGGGCCTGGTCCCGCCTGGCAGGGGGAACGCAGATATCGCCTGGAATTCTGAATTGGGAAGGAAAAGCCACCCTGACTGCGGCCTAGAAAAACATAGAAAAACATGGTAATTTAGGGTCTGGTCCTTTCCTATGGAAGGTGCCGGAGTTTGTTCACCCCGCCTCTAGTTTTCCCTTAAAAAAAAAAATAATTGTTAAGTTTTTCAACATTGTGGCCTTAGGAGGTAATTTGCTAAATAGGACAAAATTAGCTGATTTTTGGACCATTTGAAAGAACGTTTCTTCTGGAAGCATATAAAATGTATTAAAGCAATCTTCGAAGCTTTACCCTGCTTGAGATTTTAATTTACTCCGAGCTAATAAATTATCCCCCTTCGCAGAAGCTATTGAAAATTTTCGTTTAAATCCTTTTTAAATTTTAATGCGTTCAATTGAATCCGGAGCAATTTACACACACACACACTCGCAGCTTGGGGTGGTCAGCCCACCAAGGCAAGACTGAAAAGGGGTCAGATTAGCCCGAACCCTCCGCCCCCTGGGATCACCAAGGTGGTATTCACTAGGCGCCGCGCCCCACACAGACAGGCCTGATTGTCGGGTAATTACTTTCCCACAACAGCGTTTAACAAACGCCCCAGTGAAGGCCAAGACCATTTTCTCTGCAGCGGGAGGAAGCCGCAGTGAAGGCCGGCCGGAGGGAGGGCGGGGGCGGCGGGAGGGGCGGGAGGAGGCCGGGCTCTGAGGCTCTGATTGGGGGCAGGCAGGCGCTCTGCGCTGGGGGTAGGGTGCCTTCTGGGGAAGCACAAAGGCCCATGGTCTCCGGCGTCGGCGTGGCCTCTGCACACCCATCAGAAATACTTTTCCCGACGATCAGTTATTGCGCTTGAACATTGCATCGTGGCTGGGGCAGTCCTCAGCAAGCTGGAGAAGAATCAATCCAGCTTTACAACCTTTGCCTCGGCCAGCTCCGCTCCGGCTCCGCTCCTGCCCCGCTCCTGGTAGCTGAAAGTAGCCACATCTCCAGGGCGCAGATCTGTCCTAAGTATGACGTGTCCTGGTAATAGCCATCGTGCTTTAGAGGTTGCACTACTGAGTCTGGGCCGGGTTAACGCTCATGGAGGTTGCAAGTATCCCCTTAGCCCCAGCTTGTCAGTAATGATCAGGCAACGGTGGTCAGCAAGGCCGATCGCTTTGTCTTCCTCTGCTTCTCCGTCCCATGCAGTTATAGGGGACCCTGCCTCCAGAACTAATTTCAATCGATCGTGTAGACGGACCGATTGCATTTAAAAAATCACAAATTGGGAAAAGAGCCTGCGACCGAATTGGAAAAACTGGAAGCCTGTGAATGCAGGACCCTGTAGGAGGTGGTACTGGCACAGAGAGCCAGCTACTCGGGAGCTGAGAGCCCAGCTGTGCAGGAGAAGAGGCAGGCCAGGTGCTGTCACCAGGAGAGAAGTTGTCTATCCATCCGCAGCTCGGCTGGGCGGGTGGGGTTGCTCAGGAAAACATTTACCACCTCTCAGATGGGCTGAGTGGATGTAGGTGGCAAAAACAGTCCACATAGTCTAGGGGTGGTCAGCAAACTCATTAGTCAACAGAGCCAAATATCAGCAGTACAACGATTGAAATTTCTTTTGAGAGCCAAATTTTTTAAACTTAAACTATATAGGTAGGTACATTGTTATTAAGTTAATTAGGGTACTCCTAAGGCTTAGGAAGAGCCACACTCAAGGGGCCAAAGAGCCCCATGTGGCTCGCGAGCCGCTGTTTGCTGACCACGGGACTCTAGGCTATACACTCTGTGCAGAAATAGGAACCAAAGAGGAAGACTTACCTGAGACCTGTGTTTTCAAACACCCATTAATGTGTGTTTCCTTTAGAAGCCACCAGCATCTCAATCTCTTTAGGGAACCCTCACGCATAGATAAACCAGGGATCAGATAGGTCTGATTTTCAGATTCCTTGGAAAACTGAATGTTTTCCTCACAAAATTGTTTCTGTTTTGTTAAGATTAATGTAGTTTTATTAAATAATAAAAGGAAAATGGTTACATATTTTAAAGATTCTTTTAAAAATATTCACAAAGGAGCTCATTAACTGTAAGTATAATATTCTTTTGCATTTTATTTTTTAATTACAATTTACATTCAATAAAAACAGATTCATAAATACAGAGAACAGACTGATGGTTGCCAGAGGGGAGGGGGAAGAGAGGTTGGGGGATGGGTACAAAAGATGCAGGGATTTAGAAGTACAAATTGGTAGTTCCACAATAGCCGTGGTGACGGAGAGCACAGCACAGGGAATATAGTTAATACCATTATAATAACTAGCATGGTGTCAGGTAGGTATTTGATATCGAGGAGACCACTTTGTAAAGTATACGATTGTCTGACCACTATGCTCTACACCCCCAAGATTTTGAACAAGGCAAGGGTGTCTGATTTATCACTGCTATTCAACATTGTGCTGGGCATCTGGCCAGCACTATAAGGCAAGAAAATGAAATAAACTACATGCAGATCAGGAAGAGAGAGAGAGAGAGAGAGAGAGAGAGAAAAGAAGGAAGAAGGAGGGAGGGAGGGGGGGAGGGAGGGAAGGAAGGAAGGAATCTCTTCCTATTTGCACATGACATAATAGCCTACACAAAATATCTCATGGGATATTTGAAACCACATTTAGAACTAATAAGTGAGTTCAGCAAGGCCATAACTTCTATGTTTAGCTTGTCTTTTGTATTGATCTTAAAGAACCAGCTTGTTTTCTTAGTTTTCTATTGTTTTTCTGTTTTTAATTTTATCTATTAACTAGTAGCCCATTGCACAATATTGAGCAGTAGGCTGCCCACCGCAGTGCACCACCCGGAGCTGTGCTGCTTCCACAGGAGGCAGGAGGGAACCGCACTGATTCCGTGGGAGGTGGGAGGGAGTCACGCCACTTCTGCTGGAGCATGGAGGGACTCGTGCAGATTCCGTGGGAGGCAGAAGGGACCCGCGCTGCTTCTGGGAGAGGCAGGCCCGCCGTCTCCTCTCCGGGCCTGTGCTCAGCTGTGGAGGCTGCAGGCCAGCCCCCTGTCCCTGTCCATGTCTGTTCTGGCCGAGCCACCTCCAAGCCTTCGAGGCCCCGGGCGGGAGCTGCCTCCAAGACTTTGAGATCAGGATCACGGGCCGCAGGCAAGGAGGCTCCTGGGTCCCGGGGGTGCCACCCTGCCTGCAGCCCGGCTTTCCGATTGCAATCACCGGCTGGGGCAGGCAAAAGCATCCTGGTTCTCTGATCCAGGGCTGGGGGGCAGGGCAAAGGCAGCCCCCAGGGCCGACTTTGCCCTGCCACCTGGCTCTTGCCTGCTGCATGGGTTTCCGATCACCATTTTTCCGTCCTTCCCCTTTTGCCTCCCATCATTGCGCCTACATATGCAAATTAACCGCCATCTTTGTTGGCAGTTAATTTGCATATCACCCTGATTAGCCAATGGGAAGCGTAGCGAAGGTATGGTCAATTACCCTGTTTGTCTTTTATTAGATAGGACTAGAGGCCCGATGCACAAAAATTTTGAACTCGGGGGTGGGGGGTCCCTCAGCCCGGCCTGTGCCCTCTCGCAGTCTGGGACCCCTCGGGGGATGACCACCTGCTGGCTTAGGCCCGCTCCCTGGGGGATTGGGCCTAAGGTGGCAATCGGACATCCATCTGGCCCTCAGGGGATGTCCACTTGCCAGTGGGGAGCTGGCCTAAGCTGCAGTCAGACATCTTTAGCATTGCTGAGGAGGCATGAGAGGCGCCCACCACCACCACTGTACTGGCAGCCATCAACCTGGCTTGTGGCTGAGCAGAGCTCCCCCATGTGGGAGCGCACTGACCACAAGGGGACAGCTCCTGCATTGAGCGTCTGCCCCCTGGTGGTCAGTGTGTGTCATAGTGACCAGTCATTCCCAGTCTTTCTGCTGTTAGGGTTAGTTTGCATATTACCTTTTTACTATATAGGATAGAGGCCTGGTGCACGGGTAGGGGCCAGCTGATTTGCCCTGAAGGGTGTCCCGGATTAGGGTGGGGTTCCCGCTGGAGTGCCTGGCCAGCCTGGATGAGGGGCTGATGGCTGTTTTCAGGCTGGCCACACCCCCTTCAGGGTGGGGGTCCCCACTGGGGTGCCTGGCCAGTCTGGGTGAGGGGCTGAAGGTCGTTTTCAGGCAGGCCAGCGACTGAAGCTCCCAGCCTCTCCTTTTTTTCTTTTTCTTTTCTTATTCTGAGATTTATTTAACTTCTATAATTGAAACATTGTTGCTGTCACTGGCGCTCCCAGCTCTGAGGCCACGGCTGGCTGAAAGCAGGTATCTGGGGTTTGTTTAGCTTCTATAATTGAAACATTGTTGCTTTCGGGCTCAGAGCCGGGCCTTGGCAGGCCGGGAACCTTGGCTTCCTCCATCACTGGAGCAAGCAAGCCTCCTGTTCGCTTCAGCTGTGTGGCTGCCGGCCGCCATCTTTGTTGGCACTTAATTTGCATATCTCCCTGATTAGCCAATGGGAAGCATAATGGAGGTATGGTTAATTACCCTTTTTGTCTTTTATTAGATAGGATGTTCTTATCTTTTCTATTTCCTTTATATCTTTTTATTTTATTTATTTATTTATTTTTATAAAACAAGTAAGGAATTAGTGTTCTGTGTCTCTTGGGCTTATTCTGTTATTTCTCTAGATTCTTGAGGTGGAAGCTTGGTCTATTGATTTAAGACTTTTTCTCTTTTCTTGTGTATTATTTAATGCTACAAATTTCCCTCTTTGCACTGTTTTATCTGTTTCCCATAAATTGGGATTTAATTTTAATTCAATTCAATGAATTTTTTGGTTTCCTTTGAGACTTTTCTTTTATCCATGAATTATTTGACATTTGTTGTTTAGTTTCCAGGTATTTGGAAAGTTTTCTGTTATTTTTCTGTTTTTAATTTCTAGTTTGATTTCCTTGTGGCTAAGTACACACACCTTATGATTTCAGTTCTTTTAAACTTTTAAGGTTTGCTTTTCTGGTCCAGTATATGGTGCTATGGCCTACACATGGATACAAGCAAAGTGTCCTGTGTTAGAGGACTGGATAAAGAAGATGTGGTCCATATACACAATGGAATACTACTCAGCCCTAAGAAAGGATGAAATAGTACCATTTGTACAACATAGAAGGCTCTGGAGAATATCATGCTAAGTGAAATAAGTCAGACAGAAAAAGCTAAGAACCATATGATTACACTCATTTGTGGGATATAAAACTAATAGCAACAAATGAATAAATAAGAAAAATAAACAAACAAAAAATCATAGACACAGACAACAGTATGGTGGTTACCAGAGGGAAGGGAGTGGGAGGTAGGAAAAGGTAAAGGGGGTCAAATGCCAGTATATGGTTATAGGCGATGATTTGACTTTGGGTGGTGGGCACACGCCACCATATACAGATCTTATATTACAGAAATGTACACTTGAAAACTATTTAATGATTTTTACATGTGTTTTTATTGATTTTAGAAAGGAAAGGAGAGGGAGAGAGATAGAAACAACAATGATGAAAGAGAATCATTGATCTCTTGCAGCCTGGCAGCCCCATACTGCAATCAAGCCCACAACCTGGGCATGTGCTCTGACTGGGAATTGAACCATGACCTCCTGGTTCATAGGTAGACACTCAACCACTGAGCCATGCCAGCTGGGCAAACGTATATAATATTTTTGGCCAATGTTGCCCCAATAAATGTATTTTTTCTAAAAACCTATTTCCACCTATTCATTAGTATATATATTCTGCTGTTATTGTGTGTAGTGTTTTATAAAGGCCAATTGGATCCTTTTGATTAATGGTTTTATTGAGATGTTCTATATTCTTGCTTATTTTCTGTCTAGTTCTAGTCATTGTTTCTTTTAATCTTTATTGTTGAAAGTTTACATATGTACCCTTCCCCCCACCCCCCATTGACCTGTCTAACCCACCCCCACCCCTACACTCATCCCAGGTCTGTGTCCATGGGCTATGCAAATATGCAAACAAGTTCTTTGGTTGATCTCTTCCCACCCACCCACTCTCTTCTGCCTCCCCTCTGATGTTTGACAGTCTGTTCCATAGTCTATGTCTCTGGATCTATTTTGTTCATCTGTTTTGTTTGTTTGTTTGTTTGTTTGTTTGTTGTTGTTGTTGTTCATTCAATTCCACATATGAGTGAGACCATGTGATACTTATCTTTCTCTGACTGGCTTATTTTGCTTAGTATAATACTCTCCAGGTCCATCTATACTGTTGCAAATGGTAAGAGGTCTTTCTTTTTTACAGCTGCATAGTATTTTATTGTGTAAATGTACCACAGCTTTTTTATACACTCATTTGCTGATGGACATGGACTGTTTCCAAATCTTAGCTATTGTAAATTGCACTGCTATGAACATAGGGGTGTATATATTCTTTCTGATTGGTGTTTCTAATTTCTTAGGATATAGTCCCAGAAGTGGGATCACTGGGTCAAATGGAAGTTCCATTTTTAATTTTTTTGAGGAAACTCCATACTGTTTTCCACAGTGACTGCACCATTCTATATTCCACCAGCAGTATGCTAGGGTTCCCTTTTATCCACATCTTCACCAACACTTGTCGTTCATTGATTTGTTGATGATAGCCAATCTGACAGGTGTGAGGTAATACCTCATTGTCGTTTTGATTTGCATCCCTCAGATGATTAATGACTGAGTATTTTTTCATGTGCCTGTTGCCCTTCTGTATGTCCACTTTGGAGAAGTGTCTATTTAGGTCCTTTTTTAAAATATATTTTATTGATTTTTTACAGAGCGGAAGGGAGAGGGATAGAGAGTTAGAAACATCGATGAGAGAGAAAAATCTATCAGCTGCCTCCGGTACACCCCCTACTGGGGATGTGCCTGCAACCAAGGTACACACCCTTGACCGGAATCGAACCTGGTATTCTTCAGTCCACAGGCCGATGCCCTATCCACTGAGCCAAACCAGTTAGGGCTACCCATTTTTTTAATACATATTTTTATTGATTTCAGAGAGGAAGGGGGAGGGAAAGAGAGAGATAGAAACATCAATGATGAGAGAGAATCATTGATAGACTAACTGCTGCATGCCCACCATGGGGGATTGAGCCCACAACCTGGGCATGTGCCCTGACCATTGGGAATTATAACACGATCTCCTGGTTCATCGGTCAATGCTCAGCCACTGAGGAAACCTGCCAGACACTTTGCCCATTTTTAATTGGATTGTTTGTCTTCCTTTTGTTAAGCTGTATGAGTCCCTATAAAGTTTGGAGATTAAACCCTTGTCGGATGTATCATTGGCAAGTATGTTCTCCCATGCAGTGGGCTATCTTTTCATTTTGTTGGTGGTTTCTTTTGCTGTGTGGAAGCTTTTTATTTTGATGTAGTCCCATTTGTTTATTTTCTCCTTAGTTTCCTTTGCCCTGGGAGATGTATTGGTAAACATTGCTATGAGAGATGTCTCATATTTTGCTGCCTATGGTTTCTTCTAGGATTATTATAGTTTCATGACTTACATTTAAGTCTTTTATATATTTTGGGTTTATTTTTGTGTGTGCTGTAAGTTGGTGGTCTAATTTCTTTTTCTTTTTTTTTTTTTTTCATGTATCTGTCCAGTTTTCCCAACACCATTTGTTGAAGAGACTGTGTTGACTCCATTGTATGCTCTTGCCTCCTTTGTCAAATATTAATTGAGCATAATGGCTTAGGTCAATTTCTGGGTTCTCTGTTCTGTTCCATTGATCTATATGCCTGCTCTTGTGCCAGTACCAAACAGTTTTGAGTATAGTGGCTTTGTAGTATAACTTGAAATCTGGTATTGTGATTCCCCCAAATTTGTTATTCTTTCTCAAGATTGCTGTGGCTATTCAGGGTCTTTTTTGGTCCCATATACATTTTTGGAGTATTTGTTCTAGGTCTGTGAAATATACCATTGGTATTTTAATAGGGATTGCATTGAACCTATAGATAGGTTTGGGGTAGTATGTATATTTTAATGATGTTGAGTCTACCAATCCATGAACCTGGTATATTCTTCCACTTGTTTATATCTTCCTTTATCTCTTTTTTTCTGTAGTTTTCTGAGTACAGGTCTTTTACCTCCTTGGTTAAGTTTATTCCTAAGTATCTTAATTTTTTGTTGCAATGTTTAATGGGATTGGTGGTGTTTTCACTTTCTCTTTCTGAGAGTTCATTGTTGGTGTATAAAAATGTCATAGATTTCTGGGTGTTAATTTTGTATCCTGCTACACTGCCGAATTCATTTATTAAATCTAGTAGTTTTTTTATGGTGTCTTTAGGGTTTTCTATGTACAATATCATGTCTTCTACAAATAATAACAGTTTAACTTGATCCTTTCCAATTTGGATGGCTTTTCTTTTTTCTTCTTGTCTGATTGCTATGGCTAGGACTTCCAATACTACGTTGAACAAGAGTGGTGAAAGAGGGTACCTCTGTCTTGTTCTTGTTCTTAGTGGAAATGGTTTTTGCCTATTGAGTATGTTGTTGGATGTAAGATTGTCATATATGGATTTTATTATGTTGAGATATGATCCCTCTATTCCAAATTTGCTGAGAGATTTTTATCAAAAAAGGGTGATGGATTTTGTCAAATGCTTTTTCTGCATCAAATTGATATGATCATGTGATTTTTGTCTTGCAGTCTACTTATGTGATGTATCACATTTATTGATTTGCAATCATAGTAGGAGACTTCAACATCCCACTGACATCACTAGGTAGATCATCTAGACAAAAAAAATCAACAAGAAAACAGTTATTCTAAATGATACATTAGATCAGATGGAATTAATTGACATTTTCAATACATTTTACCTCAAAGCTACAGGATATACATCTTCTCAAGTGTACATGGGACATTTTCAAAGATAGACCACATGTTAGGACACAAACTAAGTCTCTACAAGTTAAAGAAGATTGAAATCATATAAAGCATCTTCTCAGATCACAATGCCATGAAATTAGAAATCAATTACAACAAAAACACTCAAAAACATTCAAACACAGGGATTCTAAATAGCATGCTAATAAGCAATGAATAAGTTACCAAAGAGATCAAAGAAGAAATAAAAAACATCCTGGAAACAAATGAAAATGAACACACAACTCCAAATCTATGATACACAGTTAAAGCAATCTTGAGAGGGAAGTTCACAGTACTATAGGCCTACCTTAAAAAAACAATAAAAACTTTTAATAGGTTATCTAGACCTATAACTTAAAGAATTAAAAAGAAAACAGCAAGAAAAGCCCAGAGTACATGGAAGAAAGGAAATAATAAAGATCAGAGTGGTAATAAATGACAGAGACTAAAACAAACAAACAAACAAAATACAAACAAACAAAAAAAGATCAATAAAACCAAGAGCTGGTTCTCTGAAAAGATAAACAAGATTGATGAACCTCTAGCCAGACTCATCAAGAAACTAAGAGAGATGACCCAAATTAACAAAATCAGAAATGAAAGAGTTGAAGTAACAACTGACCCCATAGAAATACAAAGGATCATTAAAAAAAAAATACTATAAACAACTATATTCCAACAAACTGGACAACCTGGAAGAAATGGACACATTCTTAGAGAAATACAATCTTCCAAAACTCAATCAGGAAGAATCAGAAAACCTGAGTAGGCCAAAAACTACTGATGAAATTGAAGCAGTAATAAAAAAAAAATCTTCCAGCAAACAAAAGCCCTAGTCCAGAGTGCTGCGCAAGGGAGTTTTACCAAACGTTCAAAGAAGAATTAACACCTATCCTCCTCAAACTATTCCAAAAAATTCAAGAGGAAGGAACACGCCCAAGCTCTTTCTAAGAGGCCAGCATTACCCTAATTCCAAAACAACATAAAGACTCCACACAAAAAAAGAATTACTTGCCAATATCCCTGGCGAACATAAAGGCTAAAATCCTCAACAAAATATTAGCAAATCAGATCCAGCAATACATTAAAAAGATCATACACCATGACCAAGTGGGATTTATTCTGGGGGTGCAAGGCTGGTACAATATTCGCAAATCAATAAATGTAGTTGTATTCATTATTAACAGCAATTATTGAGGTCTCCAACCATAATTATGGATGTGTATTCTTTTTGGTACATATACATTTAATAGTGCTATGTCTATTTGGTGGATTAAAATGTAATCATTATATAATATCCCTCTCCCTGGTAAATGTCCGTACTCTGAAATCCATTCATACTTTCCTATGATTAAAGTTTTCATGGTTTATCTTTTCTATCCTCATAATTCAGCCTTTATATATTATTATACTTGATGTGCTTCCTATAAAAACATATAATTGGGTTATGTTTTTATTCAGTATGCTGACTTCTATCTTTTAATTTATGTTTAGATCATTTATATGTAATGTTTTATTGATATAGTAAAGCTTAGATCTCCCATTTTATGTTCCATTTTATGTTTGCTCTCTGTTTTGTTTCTGTTTTCTTTTTCTTGCCTTTGGCTGAGTTATCACTGTTTTCTTGTTGATTTTTTTTTGTCTAGTTATTTGAACATTTTTTAAAATCATGTTTTGATTTATCTATGGTGCTTTGAGTATATCACATTGTATTTTTTTAATGAATGCTTTAGATTTTTCTGTACACTTAACTTATCAAAGTTTAGTAGGGCAGACTATTTCTCTCCTTCTGCAACTTCACTTCCACAAATGTTAGTTTGCTAGAGTTGCACGTGTCCCTGCGAGTCTGTTGTTTGTTTCTTCTTTCACAATCTCTTTTCTTCCTGTTTTTTAGCTGGAGTAATAAATATCTATTTATGTATCTTTAAGGTCAACAGAATTTTCACTCTAGACACTTAGCATCTCTTGAGTTTTACTCCAGTCATTGAGTTTTTAAGTTATTGTATTTTCCGTTCTAAAATATCCATTTGGTTCTTTATATCTTTATTTCAAACATGTTTGTAATTTCTCAATGAAACATTTTTATGATGGCTATTTTAAAATGGTGGCCAAAGAATTCTACCATCTATGTCATCTCTGCATTAAAAAATGTTTATTTTCTTTTCTCTTTTAATTTATAATCTTTCTGGTATGATTACGCATGTTACCTTGGATTGAAACCTGGAAAACTTGAATGTTATAAGAATCTTCTTGCTTCAATCTTGCAATTTAGAAGGCCTCCTCTGCCACTGCTCCACCACCTCATTCTGCCAGGGGTGTGTGGAAGTCCAGGTGCCGCTTGGCCCCCTGTCATTCATGGGAGAGGAGGGCTCCTTTGTGCTGCTGAGAAGGGAAGGAGTCCGGCCACTCACCAGGCCTCCCCTGACACGATCCCGGCTGGGAGGACACGGGGCCCTGTCTACTACGCCACACCTTTTCCACGGACACCAAATGGGGAATCGCCTGCGAGTGCTTCGTGGTGAGGAAAGTCCTGAGGCTCTGCCAGGCCTCCTCTGGTGCCACCGAGAGCAGGGAAATGGACCTCCTTACCGCCTCCCTAACAGTGCATGGGGTGGGGGTGGGGTCATTATCATGGAGAAGGAAGTGAGTGAGAAGGGCAGTTCACTACCCAATGGGATGGAAGTGCCGGCTCCTCCTGCCCTTGTCTGATGCACCCGGAGCCGGGGGCACCATGAGGGTGAAGTCTAGATCCCTCCCCTGCCTTTGCTGACAGGAGGGGATTCCACAGGTTTTCTGCAGTGTTTGTCAAGAGTAGAACAATTACTGTGTAAAAGATGTCTGTCTACGTGGGCCTTTCTCGTTCTTGGCTCGTCTCGGGGTCTTCATGGACCTCACCCATTGACATTTCCAGCTCACTGGCTCCTCCAAGTACTCAGTCTGGGATACATGAGCGAAAAGAAACCCAGGAAGCTTACTGAGGTGGCTTCCCCGTTCCCATGGTGGCAGGTCTGCTTCCCGGAGAACGCCCACAGCTTGTAGTTGCTTTCAGCAGGAAGCACAGGGAGAGTGTGTCTACCCCGTCTTCCCCGAAGCGGAAGTCCTTCTTGATGTTTTCTCAAATTATTATTTAGTTTTAAAATGTCTTTTCCCATGACAGTTCTATGGCTGTATTTATTAATAGACAAAGGAGTTACTTTTCAGAATTTGTGTTCATTAAAATTTGAAAGCAGATAAAAACAACAAATAGTTCTGATGATAATCATCTCATTTTCATTTTATGTGGAAGCCGCTGCATCATAAATATTGAGCTTCGCTGCTATCCCTGTCCATCCTGGCTCTTAATAAATGTAAAATCTGGCAAATATTACTACATCTAGTCCTGACTTAGCTTTGAACTTAAGAACAGAAAATGTATTCCCTTATTAAAATTTGAAAAATGTCTTTTTGTGAATAGAATTTCTACAGATCTTATTTATGTATCTCTCTCCCACTACCAAAATATTCTCCCAGATTTGTCCTATCTTCATCGTTTTTGTAAATGCCAATAAATATAAATTTATTCACATACTTTATGCATATAAAAAAGCAGTGAAATAAGTTCTTTTTTATCTGCTCCTGGTTTCATTTTTAACATTGGAAAGAGAGGAAGCTGTAAGGAAGGAACAGAAAAAAACTAAGGGTAAGTCTAAGCCAAGGGGTGACAGGCAGTGAGGGAAGAACTGAGAGAGGAGAGGCCAGAGCAGTCGCGGAGGGCTGGCGTGCGCTGGCGTGTGAGCGCCAGAGGAGGTTCCTTGCTGTTGAGGCAGACTTTTGGTGTTCAACAATGACGAATGGATGAAGTAGGTGTGGTACATATAGGGGATAGAATTATTATTCAACTCTGAGGAAGAAGGAAATTCTGCCATCTGCAACAACATGGCTAGAGCCTGAAGGCATTATGTTAAGTGAGGTAAGTCAGACAGAGAAAGACAAATAGTATATCATGTCATTTATATGTGGAATCTAAAAAACCTGGACTTGTAAAAACAGACTAGAATGTTGGTTACCAGGGGTTAGGGGTGGGGCGTAGAATTGGAGAAATGTGTTTTGGATACAAACTTGCAACTAGTAGCTACATTCTTGGAGATCTGATGCACAACATGATGATTTAGTCAACAATACTGTATTACAAACTTCAAAATTGCTAAGAGACTTCATCTCAACTGTTCTCAACACAAAAAAAATGATAATTACGACAAAGGTGTTAGCTGATGCTACTGTAGTAATCATATTGCCATATATAAATGCATCAAGACAATATGGGTACAACTTACCTTCATGCAATGTCATATTTCATTTACATCTCAATTAACAACCAAAAAATAAAAAACAAAACAGCTTCAAATCTGAAGTTCACATGATAAGTTATTCTCAGCCAATAAATTCAGGTTAAAACCAGAAGAACTGACTCCACTTAGGTGCTCCTATTTGAAAACCCAGTTTATCACCTGCTCTCAATGGTGAGCTCAGGGACGGAGGGACCATGTCCTCACCGGGATCAGCACACTCTCTGGCCCATGTGCAGCCACGAGTACATGCTGAAGGAATGACATCTGGAGGGACGCCACCCTTAATGGGACCTTGAGCCATCACTTTCTGAAAGACACAGCCCTTTGGAGATTCCAGCTGAAAATACACACACACACACACACACACACGGAAAAGCATCACTGCTAATGTATACGTTCAAATGTAGTCATTCTACTCAGTCAGTGTGGAAATAATATTTCAAACTTCCCTCACATAAGTAGGTCAGAGCGTGGCAATGGCAATTTCTGAAAATTAGAGCAATACATTGGTGTGTCATAACTGTGAGCTCTTTGGAGTGAGGAGAGTTGTCACTTGCAGAGAATTAAAGTTATGCAGGCAAGCGCACACTCCAGTTTCTTTGACAGGATGGGCGAAGGTGGCAGTGTTGTGGTAAAGAATCTGGAGCCAAACTACACAGATTCACATCTGGATTCCAGTGTCACCAGGTGTGTGAGCGACCCTGGGTGATACTCACCCCTCTGGGCATCAGTGTCTTCCAGTGTAGAAGAGAATGATGAAGTGATAGTAGCTGGAGACTTGAACGACATGACAGATAATAAGCACTACCTAAATACATTCTTTAAATTGTTACTTTGAGTAGTTCTCTGAATTATTCATTATGTCTTTTGGCAAAAGTATGTAATAGTGAGGTTGAAATCAGAATTTTCCTGAAAGGAAAGCTGGTGCCAAAGCTTTCTCCTCCAGGCCACAGGTCTTACCCCAGCACAGCCCGCCTCCCCTCCCAAGACCATCTTCTTGTAAAGCAACAGACCAGATAGGCTGGGGATCGGACAACCACGGACCAGGAGCAGCCATCTTCCAGGGGCCTGCCCTGGGAACAGCGGATGTGTCTGCAATGGGTCCGGCCACTGTCGCCGCTGGCACTGAGGGCAGCTGCCGGGATAGCAGGCGGAGCCATGCAGCAGAAGCGTCCTGGGCCCTGAGGGTGCTGGGCTCTCCAGGCATAGCTGCATCCCTGCACCTGCCCAGCAATGTGAGAGGAGCAGCCCAGCCATGATGGGCCGCAGGTCTGCCCACTTTCCTCCCAGTGTCAAACTCCCAGGCCTCGCCTCACGCACGAGGAAATGTCACCAGCATGGAGCATGGCGCTGGCAGGGCCAAGGCTGAGTGTGCGGTTCCCGGATGCTGCCGTCAGCTCTGCATGGAGTCGCAGACTGTCCACAGCCCCGCCAGCTCTGGGCAGCAGTGTTCAGGGCAGCTGTCACCAGTGCCAGAGGGACCATGTGCAGCTCAGACTCGGGGCCACCGCTAAGGGGAAGTGTGGAGAGTGGCTACAGGGTTTGGACAGGTTCAAGCCATGGACTGATGAGAGGACACAGTCCTCTCAGGGCCATGTGCAAGTCCCAACTTGGAGGGCAGGGCCCTCCCAGCACAATTATTGCCAACAGCTGTCGTTGTAAGCTTGAACCTATGGTCGGAACACGTGGCCCCACCTGCCTGAGTGATGTGGCCTTGATAGGGTTCAGGTGCATGTAATTGAGTAGATTTGAAACTCAGGAGAATGTTGTAACCACGCCCTTACTTTGCCTCGTGGAATCTGGCTATAAAATAAAGGGGCAGCTTATAGGCCATGGCATTGTCTCTCTCCATCAAAGAGGGCAGCATCCCACCAAACCCAGCTTTCTTCTCTTGTCTCTTTCCTAATCCTTCACCGCCCCCGCTCAGGGTCATCCTTGGCCTTGCTGGCGCGGCACAGGGAAGTAGACGTGGGCCTGTCTTTGCCTGCAGCGTGTAACGGCGGTCGGTCCCATCGCTTCCAGCGGCACAGCTTGCACAGACTAGGCCAGTGGTTGGCAAACCACGGCTCGCGAGCCACATGCGGCTCTTTGGCCCATACCCAGAAGTCGGTATTTTGTGGAAGAGCCACATTCAAGGGGCCAAAGAGCCGCAGTTTGCCGAGCCACAGTTTGCCGACCCCTGGACTAGGCCTTTCACTCTCCATGCGCTGAGGACCTGTTAGTGGAAGGTGCAATTCCGCTCTCTATGCTACAAAGCCAGGTCAGAGGAAGTGAAGAGAAAGGGCCCAGCAGAGGGAGGAGAGCAGGGGGGATGCAGAGGCGGTGGGACAAGAGGAAGTAGGAAGCAGAGGAGGGAGGGAAGGAGATGACCATCCACTGTACCCCCATCACTGTGGGGCATTTAAAAACGTGTGGGTGAGAATTGTCATCCCACTCACACATGAGAAAGCAAGAGGCTCGGGAATGCAGCGTTTAAGAAGAAAATGCTGAACATACACAAAACGTTCAATGACTATTTGTTCACCTGTTGGAGCTTGAAGCGATGATGGAAAGTGCTCTGGGCGGGAGTCCGCAGCTGCCCTTGTAGGTAGCCAGCCCTTTGATGGGGGTCTGGGCGAGCCGGGCGAGGCCAGGGGACGCCTGGGAATGTGGGCCGTGCTGTCAGCCCACAGAGCCTTTCAGGGCCCACAGGGACGGTGCAGACAAGCTGGCCTGCAGAGCCTGCAGCATGCGCTTCCCCGCGTTGCCACCAGCGCCTACTGCCTTGTAGTCCAGTATTTCCCACTTGGGTTGCCTCCCTGAAGTCATTCAGGTCTGCAACCTCTGTACAGTCTAAATCCTCCCACATTCCACAGCTTAGCAAACTAACTCCAAACGAGAGGTTTTTCCAACATTTAGACCAAAAATTCGTTTGCTGCTTTCAGATCTTAAAATACTGACTTTGTTCTGAATGGAACACCTGAAATAATTTAAAGTCCATGGTCTTTCCAAAGACTTAATTCCCGGTGCTAATCCGCCCAGCGGGCAGCCCTTTGAAGGGGCATATAAATCAGCCTCACTCTTTCTAACAGACAGCCCAGAAAGCGGGTCAGATAAAAGCAGGGGTTTGCAAAGGCAGGTATTTGATCTCATGTTATGAAACTGGCTCAGAATTCCCCCTTAGCGTTGAGCCTGGCCTGGCTTTCTGTGGGTGCCCAGGAAGTGCTTGGGTGGCAACCCCATTGGATTCAGGGAGAGGAATAGGGTCTGGGCGTCCACAGTGAGCGCGCAGTTGCCGGTGGTATTTCAGAGCAGTCATGGCGGCGGAAACTAAACAGACAGAAAAGGAGTCGTCTGTCAGAACACATCTGCCTGTCTCTCCCCTTTTTCTCCTCTTTCAAGAAATGAGAGGATGTTTGTTCACAAGCGAAAGAAAGTGGGGAGTTCAGTGCCACCTCTGAGGGCTCCCCAGGCCACCATGTCCCTCTCAGTGCCATCCCCAGACGTGGCCCTCCGCCCCTGCTGGTGTCCCTGTCCCCGGGCTGGCCGCCAGCTGGAAGGGGCCCTCCGGGTGGATGCCGGGACCCTGCGGCCGCAGCTGGACCAGGTGGACTCCTGTCTGCGGTCTGACTGGGGAGAGGTGGCTGCGGAGCAGGCAGACGCAGACCAGAGCACTTAGCGCTTCACAGAACTGAAGGCTCTTCCTTATGCTTGGGCTTGGGCGGAGGGAGAAAAACTAGCAAAGCGCACAGGAGGGAGAGCGTGGGAGACAGGTCAGCACCCACCCAAAGCGGAGAAGGGGTGGGGCCGAGGCGGCCTGCAGGACCCGGTCAGGCAGAGAGATGCCAGGCACATGACTGGCATCCGCAGCAATGAAGCCTTGAGGAGGAGGAGAGGAGGGGTGAGGTGTGGTCACTGTGCGGAGCGGTGGTGAGCGCAGCACCGAGAGGAGGCGCGGGCGCCCACGGGCGGGCTCTGGCCCCGCAGGCTGCGGGCGGTGCTGGCTGTGAGTTCCCCTGCGCCACGTCCCCTGGTGCTCAGGCCGCTCTTCCTCTCTCATTGGGTCTGTCCTCCCAGGCAGGCCCGGGCTGGGCGCCGAGTCCGGGCACAGCAATCGGTCCCCTCCTGGAGGAGGCAGCAGGGCGACCTCATCTCAGGGCAGAGCTGGCCTTGATGAAAGAACGTATTCAAACTACAGCACATGGACTTGTGCTGCCACGAAAAGACGAGGATGCTCTGGAAGTCTGTAAAGGCCCCCAGAGGCGCGGCTGCAGCCACACACCCGCATTTCCCACCCCCGCGGGTCGGCGGGACTGGGACTCGAGCACGCCATCTACGGCTCAGCGGGGTCTGAGAAAACAAACCAGCATCGGGAAGGTGATGGCACAGCCGCGCCCTGCACGTTCACGAAATAGTCCACAGGTTTAATTTAGCGCCTGACCGTTTGATCTTCCCAGCTTGCTTCAGGCTTCACTCCCATGCTGCCAAGGGCTCAGATAAAAGGTAAGCGAACTGGCCAGTGGTTCGGGCGGCAAACACTCGGGTGTCCGGCCTCCGACCTCACCCTGCCTTCTGTCCTGCGCATGCGCGGGCGCTGCAGTGCCGCTGACCTGCGCTAACTGACCTCAGATTCAGAAGGTGCATCTCTTGCGACCCAAACGAAATTTCCAGAAAAGAGAACAGGGTGTTGACCCCATCCTTACCATGCCTGAGAACCGTCACGTGAGAGGTGAGCAGTAAAAAAGACTCCTTTGTCATTGCAAAGTGAATAGTAAGAGTCAAATAAATGCAACCTGGAAACCCTCATCATTATCAAGCTATGCTTGGTTTGATCCCTTGACACCTAATGCCGTCATAGTTACCTGAGCTTATGAAGCAAACGCACTGCTGGCTCCGACACACGTTGGCAGGGTTTGGATCGCAGCAAGGGCAGTGCCCACCTTCCCAGGACCTGAGCAGTGCGGGTGTTTGTGAATGGCAAGAGGGCGTCCTTGACTGAATGTCCGGACTGTTGTCATCACAATGTCATTATCAGATACATTTAAGAAACACAGGAATATTATAGTCATTTGAATTTCTGATTTAAGAAAGAAAATTATTTAAGAGAAGTTGAATGTAGATTAATTAAACTAAAGGATATTTTAATGATCAGTCATACTGTTCATTGAATTTTTTACCAAAATTTTTTTTTTGAATCCACAAGTATATATTTAAATGAGTTTTAAAATCCACCGTGCCCTATTTCTCACCTCCAGGGCTGTGATCTCATATAGCACTCTGCCCAGGGACACAGTGGTTGCCATACATTTTTCCTAAGGTCAAGGTGTATTCTAGTCTGGTTTTGCTCAATTTTTTTAACATAATATTTTCTCTCTCTTTTTTTAAATAGTCTATTGATTTTTAGAGAGAGAGGGGAAGGGAGAGGGAGAGAGAGAAATAGAAATGTTGATGTGAGAGCGCAACATTGATCAGCTGCCTCCTACATGCCCCCTCCCGGGGATCGAGTCCGCAGCCTCCCAGTGCAGGGGACAAAGCCCAACCAACACAGCGACATGGCCAGGGTTGGTTTTGTTCAGTTTTTGACTAGAGGAGATCCATTTGCTTTACAGAGAATAACCTGTGATAAACAAACTTCTACTAACCATAGCCTCCCTTTTGCAAGAAAAAAAAGGGTGTTCCTGCTTGCTCCCCACAGCCAGAGCACCCTGTCAGCAATTCTGAAGGACGAGAGACCCCAGAAGGTGGAGGTAGGAGCAGAAGGCACAGGAGAGGCCACGTTCTGAGCCAAATGCTGTGCACCTGCTAACGAGGCTGACATGTTTAGACGAAGCAACCCAATTTGCATTTGTCACTAGAGTGAGACATTAGTTAGCAGTGTGAATATTGAGAGGGACAGATGTGCCCGGCAGGACTGCCACCTCAGACAGCCTGCTGTCCCAGCAGCACCAGGGGGTCTTCCAGCCCAGGGGACACCTCTCCTTGGAGGAGCCGGTGGTAGTACTGCCAGACACATCAGAAAAAAAGAGAGACATGTGTCCTTCCTTAAGGTCCCGGGGTCCTGGCTAATGGATGGGGGACAAATGGCCAGTGCCCTCTTGTGTGCTGAATCCAAAGTCCAAGGGGATTGCTTGTCTTTTATGGATGATGCCCTTAATCTTTTCTAGCTCTCCACTCACTCACCTTTCCCATGTTCTTGAGTGATGCAGAGATTTAACAGATCTGACTCTGAGTTGGTGAGTGCTGCTTCACCAGGGTCATCATATTGTCATTTGTCAACTTCCAGTTTTTCCAAGTCTCTATAAACAATGGCAGCCCAACTGGGCACAGTTTAGAAGCTGGGCTTATTCCCTAGCAGATGGAAATTACATTGGCTTCATATCTGATTTTCGCCATAGGCCTATCTATATATCTATATATATAAAAGCCTAAGCGACTGTTAAGGTGGAAAACCAGTTGTTATGATGCACACTGACCACCAGGGGGCAGATGCTAGATTCAGGAGCTGCGCCCTGGGGGTCAGTGCACTCCCACAGGGGGAGCGCTGCTCAGCCAGAAGCTGGGCTCACAGCTGGCGAGCACAGTTGCTACAGCAGGAGCCTCTCCCGACTCCATGGTAGCACTACTGAGTGGCAGAAGCAGGCTGGGATGAGCAAGAGCGGTGCAGCACCGGCCCCGGTTCAGGTTCCTCCCTCATTGCCTGCCACTTGGCACACTGCTATATCCCTGGAGGGATGTCTGACTCTTGGTCTTGGACTACGAGAGGAATGTCTAACTACCAGCCTAGGCCTGATCCCCATGGGCCTAAGCTGGCAGTCAGACATCTCCTGAGGGTCACGGAATGCAAGAGGGATGTCTGACTGTAGGCTTAGGCCCAATCCCAGTGCTGTTCTCTGTAGAAGGCAGTCAGTCTGAACAACTCAGTGACTCAGGGAAGTGCAGGGAACTCAAGGTGAGCCTGCCTCCGTGCTTGACTCACCCACTCAATGGTGCTCACAAGACAGACCATGGTAGCCCAGCCCGTGCACATGCAGCAGCTGCTGAAGCTCAAGCAGCAGGCCATGCAGCAGCAGAAGGCCATCTAACCACAAGCCAGCAGGCGGACATCCCCTGAGGGGTCAGGTCAGGCTGAGGGACCTCTCCCCCTGAGTGCACAGATTTTGTGCACCGGGCCTCTAGTTTTCATTATAAGATGAACATTTTACATTAGTCTAATTCAGTCTGAATTGGAACTCCTAAACTGTGTTATTTTTATGAGACCCAGCAGTTGAAGGCAGGGAGGTGTGAACACACTTTTCTGTAAAAAGCCAGTAACTCTTTAGGCTGTGGTGCCTCCCTTACAGCCTCTCATCTGTGCAGCTGTCGGGTGGATGCTGCCCTAGACCAACCTGGATGAGTGGCCATGGTCGGGGCCAACAAGACATTCTTGTTGGAACAGGCAGTGGGCAGATTTGTACCACAGCTGGACTTTACTGATCACTGTTTAGAATAAAATCACTCCAAAAGGAAATAAGCAGTTTCCAGAATGTTCTCCCAGTTCGCAGAAAGCAGAATGGCAGGAGTGTAAAAACCAAGTACCCAGACCCTGCGGCTCTTCCTCTTGCTGCTGGGCGCTGGGCCACTGAGCAGGCCCTGGACTTCTCTGAGCCTGCACGAGGGTGTGGCTCCCTCCACACCTGCTTGCTCTGGGATTAAATGCAGGATGTTTGACAAGCGAAAAGCAAACACACAGGGGAGTGTGAGTCTCTCCACACTCTGCCAGAGTCCTCACTGCCCACTCCCTTTACCCTGGGACCTCCATCCCGCAACCGCCTGTGTCCCCTCCTCCCAGCACCCCACCTCAGTCTCTTTTAAGTTTGCTCCTATTTTCTCCTCTGGACACCTATGAGTGTTCTGGAAGGTTCTGGCCTCAGCTCTCCTCTCTCTCCTTGAGTGATGACACTAAACCTCTACCCTCTTAGGTTCAGTAATTGGGGGCCTGCTAATTAAACCCACCAAAGAAAACAGAGCAGCAGGAGAAAAGACAAACGTTTATTCACATTCATATGCCGGAATCCGCAGAAAGGTAAGACTCAAGGAGGTGGTTAGCATTTGGGGCTTAAATACCAACTTAATAGGGAAGAGGTGGGAAAGGAGGGCACTCAAGGGAAATGCAGGCCTCTCAATAGACAGGGAGGGGTGGGTTAGGGAAAAGAAATGACTTTGAAGGAAGGTAAATGGGCCACAGGAGGAGAAGGGGAGACATGGCCCGTTGCTTCTGTAGGTCCACAGTGTGGGCGCTTACCAAATCCTTCCTGGGCCTGTTATGTGGACCTCGTCCTCTCCGCTGACTGACATTCCTTGAAGCTAAGAACTTCCCTCACACCCCCATGTTGTGTCCCTGCATCGCCTGGCGGTGCCCTGCTAATGGCACTGCAGTGACATGTTCTACATCAGCAATTCCCGGGCCAATGTCAGACATGGTGACACGTGCCAGAGCAACCTGGATGTGTCCTCTCAGGGCAGGGGGCGGGCCACAGCAGGTCCAGCACCAGCCTGTCACACAGAGCCGCTGATTGCCCGGCAAGCTCTGCTTCTGCTCTGCTCCTTTCTCTATCCCCGATAAAATGAGGGAGTAGAGGCCATACTTGGGTTGCACTCAGCAGCCCACTATTCTCTTCATGCATCCTGCCCATAATCGGGAAAATGAGGGGTGAAATTCTTGGTAACTTGTGGGAGTGACCAAAACTGGAAGAAAAGGCAAGAAAGCACGAATTTTGACAACCTTTGGATGCCCACACTGGACTGCCCCTGTTTCAATATCTGTTTACTCAACAGGAAGAGATCAAGAGTGTATTTAGGTTAAAAAAAAAAAAAAAAAGGTAACTAATTCCATTCTCTGAAGTGGGCTGTGGGACACGTGATAGCTCTGAGTCTTGACATGCCCACTGTCTCCTGGCACTCAGGTCACTGCACAGTGGAGGACACGGAAAGCAAGGTCCCCAAAGCTGTGGGCCTTTCCGAGGGGTAGGCCTGCCTCGGAAGAGCCTGGGACCTGCTGCTTAACACAGCTATAGGCTCTGCTGGGACCAGGGCACCAGCAAACCCCAAACCCCAGACCAGGGCACCAGCAAACCCTGAGACAGGCCCGGCACAGGGCACAGTCACTACATGCTGTGCAATATGACCATCACTCAAAGATGTATCTGGAAAATTCCAGAAAACCTGCCTTTTCCTCACTTTCCCAGCAGCAAGGAGAGGCAGTATCTACAGAGAGACCCAGTCCCGGGACCTCTGACCCAAACCAGATGCCATCAGGGAAAGAGATCTTTGTCAGAAAAATCCAAAGGAAAATTTTCTCCTGAATAGGTTTTCACAGAACAAACATATTTGATAGGAAAGAATAGTTCTTTGGGGAAGAACTTTCTGAAGAGAACAGAGCATTTCACAGGCTTGAAGCCCTGTCTCGAGCCCTGACATCTGCCCTGCCTGTGGTGTGGGCACAGTCGTGGGTTTGATGGACCACCTTGGTGTGTAAAGTGGTGACACCTGTCCTGTCAAAATGAAGGGGGCAGGGAGGGTAAACCGGGGTGATCTGGGTGAGCCCTCTGACATTACTCTTCTGTTGGAATAAATTTTGCCTATAAGTCTGAGCAATTACAAATAAAAAAAAAAACTACACTTTTAGAACCAGAAACAAAATATTTTCAGAATATTAAATGAAATACATGAGGTAACCAGGCCTCATCAAATCGTCTCTTCTCATCACCATAATCTAGTGGACTCAAACACAAAGCTGTTTTGGGGGGATTGATAAGCAACAATAATACTAACTACGGACTCTGGTGCAATCTCTTTGGAGTATGAAGCAAATAAAATCTTTGTCTTTAAATAAAGTTTGACTTAATCAGAGAATCAGGACTAACCAACACAAGAAGAGCAAAGCACCAATAAAACTGAAATACTCTGCACATAGAGGTAAGTGAATGAACATCTTTAGTGTCTGTGTAGGCAAGTCCCTGGAGGTGTATAGAAGGAAGCTGAGAACTATCAACCAGGATTGCTCTGAAGGTGAAGAAATGGACCTGATGTTTTCCCAGGCTCACGGAGCAACTGCTCTGGGGCTTGGACACTTGAGAAGTTTAGAGGGTTCAAGACAGGTGGACTCTGCTTTAAAATAATGATGTGTGAAAAGTCAGGTTTAGAAAAAAAGGTAAAATAGTGAATATTAACTCAACAGTGAGCTTTCCATCTGAAAAAGCATGAAGAACAGAATCACTTTAAAAAACTTGGAGTGGATTTAAACTGTGATCCAATTTATATAGATTTGAGAACATACTCTTGAGAGTATTACAGATGCCCTTCCCCTTCCCCCCAGCCCTCTCCCTCCTCTATTTGGATCCTGCCCCACCCCAGGCCTTCACCACCCTATTGTCTGTGTCCATGGTAATGCATGTATGAATATAACTTCTTTAGTTAATCTCTTCCTGCCCCTCTCCCTCCATCCCGCCATGATTTATCAGTCTGTTCCATGTTTCCATGCCTCTGGTTCTACCGTATTTTATTCATCAGTTTATTTTGTTTATTGTATTCCTTGTTCACTTATTTTGATTCTTAGATTAAATTCTTAATAGATATGTATTTATGCCATTTTACTGTTCATATTTTTATCTTTTTTTTCCTTCTTCTTCTTAAAGAAAATGTTTTAACATTTCTTGTAATACTGGTTTAATGGTGATGAACTCCTTTAGCATTTTCTTGTCTGTGAAGCTTTTTATCTGACCTTCAATTCTAAATGATAACTTTGCTGGGTAATCTTGTTTGTAGGTCCTTGCTTTTCAGCACTTTGAATATTTCTTTCCACTCTCATCTGGCCTGCAAAGTTTCTGTTGAGAAATCAGCTGACAGTCTATGGATGCTCCCCTGAAGGTAACTAAGTGCTTTTCTCTTACTGCTGTTGAGATTCTCTCTTTGTCTTTAACCTTTGGCATTTTAATTATGATGTGTCTTGATGTGGGCCTCTTTGCTTCCTCTTGTTTGGGACTCTGTGCTTCCTGGACTTATATGTCTATTTCTTTCACCAGGTGGGGGAGTTTTCTGTCATTATTTATTCAAATAGATTTTCAATATCTCAATCTCTCCCTTCTCCTTCTGGCACCCCCATGATGGGAATGTTGGTATGCTTGAAGTTGTCCAAGAGGCTCCTTATATTATCTTCATATTTTTTTATTATTTTTTCTTTTTGCTCTTCTGATTGGGTGTTTTTTGCTTCCTTATATTTCAAATAGCTGATTTAATTATCAGCATCCTCTACTCTACTGTTGAATCCCTGTAAATTACTCTTCATTTCAGTTAGTGTATCCTTCATTTCTGACTGGTCCTTCTTCATGTCTTTCATATTCTCAGTAATTTCCTTGAACTTCCCACTAAGTTCCTTGGCATTCTCATTAAGATCCTTGAAGCTTTCATTAAGTTCCTTGAGCATCCTTATAACCATTGTTTTGAACTCTGTATCTAGTAGTTTGCTTGCTTCTACTTCATTTAGTTCTTTTTCTGGAGATTTCTTCTGTTCTTTCATTTGTGACATGTTTCTTTAACTCCACATTTTGGCTGCTTCCCTGTGTTTGTTTCTGTGTATTAGGTAGAGCTGCTATGTCTCCTGGAATTGGTAGAATGGCCTTGTATAGCAGGTGTCCTATAGGGCCCAGTGGCTCAGCCTCCCCAGTCACCTGAGCTAGGCACTGTGTGGTCCTGTGTGGGCTATGTGTTCTGTCTTGTGTAGTTGAGCCTTTATTGCTATTGGTATCACTTGGAGGAATTTACCCATAGGCCAATTGACTGTGAGGACCAGCTGTGACTACAGCAGAAGAGCTGCTGTGCAGGAGACACCCCTGTGGAGCAGGACTTTATTCAGTGGAACTTTGGTGCTCACCGAATCTCCCCTTGAGTGTGTCACTCATGGATGTGGTAGAGTTATAATCTGGTTTGGTTAGAAACTGTCCACCAGGTATACTGGCTCTGAGGGCTCCTGGAAGGTGCAAAGTCAGATACTGCCTGTGCCATGTCTGAGGCCACCTGGTACAAGCTACAGAGCAAACTGCAGATGGCTGATACTTGTGTTCAGCTAGGAGGTGCCCAGGAGAGGCTAAGCAGTGACGCAAGGTTGGCTGCTGCTAGTGCCAGGCCTAGGGCCACCAATTGATAAGTATGGGACACACTGAATCCAGCTGCTGCTTTTTTGAGAGATTTTAAGAAATTCCGAAGCCTGAGCCAAAACAGGCCATTCATATGGAAAAGACACTGCAAACAGCTTGGGTAGGTAGGACTGCAAATTGAGTGGGGTGGGATCTCAAGTCATCACTAGGGTAGGGCAAACAGTGTGGGCCAGGTTGATGGAGACTCAGACATGGTTCCTGCTTGTCAGCTCTGTTGGGTGGAGTCCCAATACTTTTGTCTTGGAGAAAGCTCTCCTCAAGTTGTTGCCCTGATGCCTGACAATTTAGTTCTTCCTTGTATGTCTCTGGATTCTTTCAAGCTGCTTCCCAAGAGCTACAGCCCAGAGGGAGTGAATCTGGGTAACCACGTGCGAGCCCTTTAAAAGGAACTGCCTGGGACTCCAGCAGTCTCCATCTCACTCAGCCACAATCCCCTCTGTTTTTTACAGCCCAAAGTTACAGGGACTTTTCTTCCGGCACTGGAACCCTGGGCCAGGGGCCTGGTGTGTGGCTGGGACCCCTTGCTCCTCACGGGAGGCCTCCTCAGCCAAGACATCTCTCCCAATAAAAATCACCCCACATGTTGCTGTCGGAAAAGCCCATTCAAAGCCTCTGCCCCTCCTTCCGGTTTCAGTGTGCTTTCTTATTCAACTCTCTAGTTTTAGAACTTCCAGATTCAGCCAGATTTCAAGTGATTCTGAATTGTTCTGTATTTTAGTTGTAATTTGATGTGGTTGCAGGAGGATGCAAGTACTGGTGTTTACCTACATCGCCATCTTGAGTCTCTGAGAACATAGTCTTTAGGTAAATCTAGTCATAAGCATAAATTACAGTTATTGTTTCTGCATATATGTTATTTTTAATGAACAAAAATCTTATATGGGACAATAACTTTCCTTCTTGAGCTGTTTTGGTGTGTTTATATGTGAGTTGGATGAGCATCTGAATAAAGTTGGCTTTCATAAATATAAATTTAAATATGAGGGAGTCGTATTTTATCATGAATAAAGTTATTTCCATTGCAGTAGAAGGCCTATTCCAGCTATTGGAAGGCAAGAGAACATTAAAATAAAGTTTCTATAAAATAAAGTGTCTCCTTCTCTCTATGTTCTTGTTTTTTTTTCCTCAAGTAGCCAAGAAAGAAGCATAGGATGTAGCCTTTCTTTTACCTACTTCTTTTTTTTCTGAAAATATTCAAAGGAAAATCTTAAACTAAAAGAGTTGTAAATTGCATATCTCACAGAGAAGCCACCCTCCCCTTTTATTGGCATGGGAGCACACCTACTCCCAACAACAATCCGCAGGAAAAGGAAAACAAGTGAGCTGCCTGAGATGTGCCTATGGTTCTGTCCATAGGTGAAGAGAAATAATGAGACAGGTGATCAACCAACAATCTCAATTCCTGCAAACAGTCCAGTACCTTCACATCCAGGCCATCATCTTGCTTATCAATGAAATTCCATGACCTAAAAAACAAATTTGATCGTGGATTCATTCCCTCTCTGTCTACAAAAACACAGCCTTTATATTACACGATTCCTTAATATATTACTCTATTCCAAAAAAATCCTTAATACATTGCCCTATTTCAAAAATTTCTTAACGCATTACTCTATTCCAAAAAATTCAAGTTGGAACTGAGTGGAACCCATTTTTATAGAACACTTTCAGCTCCCCAATGAAATGAATGTAAAGTTTCACACTAGTAGCTTTCAGAATGCCAACAATTCCACATAATAATAATTTGTTTATTGTTGTTAGCACTCTGAAGTGAACCTGAAATGAAGAAACCCAACTATTTTGAAAGCTCAAACAGTGTTCAGAAATATATAGTTTCTCAAACTTTGGAACTGAGTGTGAAATGTTAAGGAGAAGGTTCTGGGTAGGTAGTTAAATTCATATAGAGAGGTGGAACTCCCAGCATTCCATCCTCCAACACTTGCTCTTGCTCATGTGAATAGATCTCCTATCTGATGCTTTCTCGGTGTGTGTGTGTACTAGTATGTCTGTGTGTGTGTGTGTGTGTGTGTGTCTGTATGTGTTTATACTACATATGTAAATTTTGTTGTTTTAAGTTTTCCACTTAAGATGATATGTTTGGCAACCTATACTTTTTTGGGTTGTGAAAAACTGTGGCTCCAGTTGAAGTCACAGGTAGCAATAATATGGCATGCCAGTAAAACAGAAACATTAGCCCTGAGGTAATCCTTCACAAACTCCTGAGGGATAGAAATGTGGCATTTCTTTTACTGGGCATATGGCATTAGTGTTTATGAGTAAAATTTCATGCTGTGTTTGAAGATGTCAATGGATTTAAAGGCAATATTTATCTTTGGCAATTGCTTGCTTATAAGTGATTCAATGAGAGTCAACCACCTACTAGGAAAACGCACTTGGCCTGAGAAACACGCACATAAAAGATGAGAGATTAATTCTGCCCCTTTCAGTGCCACCTAATATTCACACAGCATTGAATCTGACCAATACCCTTGGGTTTCAATCCCATTTATTCTGGCTAATTTTCTAATTTCTAGGGGGAAGCATATTAAACAGGTACAGCACATGCAGTGGAACTCATCAGGGTTGCTTTGTTGAGTTAAATATAGATGGATTGGGAGCTCAGACTCACATTTTCCCATAAATCACTAAGCACAATAAAAACAGAGAATACTTTAAACCTTATGGACAAAGTGGCTGGAAAAATAATCAAAGACATCTAATATTTACATTTTCTCCTGATGAGCAATTAAAATTTAGAATCCATTAATGCTTAAGTAATAGGCTTTTACTAATTAAACACTGTGACTTATGAAAAGATACTTTAAATATATATATATATATATATATATATATATACACACACACACATATATATATATGATGGTATTTTTGGAATATTCTTTGGTTTATTTGTAAGATGGTTAATTTTTGTGTTTGCTTGTTTGTTTGTTTAGAAATAAAATAAATCCAACTGTAGTTTCCAGGTTATGTCTATGAGGGTAATATTCTGTGTTGTTAACTTCATTTTCTATCTTGACATGTTTAGAAGGGTTTTTTTACAGATCAAAGAAGAAAAAAAAATGGCAAAACAAAGCCTTAATTAAAACTGAATTAGAATAAGGTTGTACACATCATCAAAAGAAAATTCATTTTAGAGTCAAAGTAGCCCATGAGTGAAGCCACGCTCTTCTTTCCTGGACTGGAGGGGTACACACACCAAGCAAGAGGAAGCCTTGAAATTCAGAAAGCCCAACACTTGATTTGGGGGAATTCTGCTTCAAATGTGAGACACAAAACCGTACAGGGATTTATCATTTTCACCAGGACTTAGATCAAGCTGACAGGTATCTAACCTCTACTTTCAAGCACAAATGGGCAATTTAAAAATAAACTCTCCTAAGTCTATTTGCATATGCTAACTTGCCCACCCTAATTTGTGGGAAGCATAATGTATTGTCAAGGCTCAAAGAACAACCGACAAAATAGAGAATAACTACAGGATTCTCATTTCTCCTGGGTCCTGCCTCTCAACCTTGATTCTTATCTCTTCAGTAATGTCCAACCGTGAATATTTCTGGGGATCTCCTCTTGCCATTCTCTCCTCTGGCAGGTGAATTGGTAAATGCTAGCTCGTGGACTAACAGGAAGTGGGGGCAGAGAACATCTGTTTCCTCTCAGAGCTCATAGAGTCCATGAAATGTGCTTGGACACGTTTAGCTTGGAATTGCTTTAAGAAATAGTGCTTTCATCATCAATTGGCAGATAAGTTACTACAACCTAAAAAATGCCAATGAATGAGCTGGGCGACCAACAGAGAGGTGACGATGGTCTGGTGTAATAGTCATGTTCTTATCATCTATTGGTATTAACTGAGAGGGGTGCTAAGTTTTATAACCTGCACCATATACTTTTAAAGCCTATTTCAAGGCTGATTTAGCCTGAAATTTTACTCCTAATTGCATCTATTTAATTAGCAGAATAACTCTTCTTTGGCTTTGGTATTTATTCTGAAACATTGCATTAGTACCTAATTTATGATCACTAAAGCATGGTTCCTTAGGGTTAGATGATCACTCATTTCCAAGACTAAATCGTCTCATTGCCTGACTCTGGACATTGCCCCCCATCCTCTAGTTATTTTCCACAACTTAATATTTACTCTCTAAATCCAAGAATATAAAAAAGTTCATCATAGTAAAAACATTTACTTTGCCCAGCCAATGTGGCTTGGTGGTTGAGAGTCAACCTATGAACCAAGAGGTCACAGTTCAATTCCCGGTTGGGGCATGTGCCAGGGTTTGGGGCTCCATCCCCAGTGGGGGACATACAGGAGGCAGCAGATCAATGATTCTCTCTCATCATTGATGTTTCTATTTTCTTCTCCCTCTCCCCTCCTCTCTCTATCCTTCTCCCTTCCTATCTTTTAAAAAAAATCAATAATAGAAGAAAGAAAAACATTTATATAAAGTGTCTACACCATTTCATTTGTGAACCTTGTGTCTATTATATATTAGATACATTTATGATTGTTAGAAGATGCCACCTGAAAAAAAACAGATTATACACAGTAGCTAACGTAACACATTGAGTCACCTGAATACCACGTGACAGACACAGGCTGAGATCAATTTTTCACAGTCATTTACTATTGAAGTGTTTTTAATTCTCAAGCACATATTCACATTTCTAACCATCTTCCCCAAACATCCAGCTGCCTCCCGCACTTCTCATCTAAACTCTGTTTCCGCCACTTCATTTAGGTACCATCATCCTAATGTTTTGCACTTGTGTTACTCCTTTTACCCACCTGCTTTAGAAGCATTATCCCATTAGTTCTCACAAATGCCCCTTTTAACAAAGTCTAACATTAGCAATGTATGATGAAGAATTCTCATAAATAATGAACATTAAATACCTTCCTGTCAAAATAAGTGGGAAGGACACTTTGCAGTGCAAGACTCCTAATTTTTATTGTTTACTCATGCACTGGCTAATTTGTGAAATTCTATAATCCACAATGGATTCCCCTGTCATTAGTGCTAATTAGTAGGATTCTACTGTACTAATAAATCAACATTATCCAAACACAGTGTATGGGGATGAGGTTATAATATATACTGCTTATACATTTTTAAAAATTAGATCATGTTCACTGCTATAGTCCTGACTTCCACGCAGAGGATGTTGATGTAGACCCCATCCCACAGCTAGGTTTGTATAGAGAAAGCATGTGTATGCGTGTATTCAGTCTAGTCTCACACACTTGGTACAAAGAAGGAAGGAACTTGGGGCAGGAAGTGACCTCTGGTCTCACATCATCCTGAGGTAGGAGCCGAGTATAAAGAAACTTGCTCCAAGTCTAATTGGAACTCAGGGATTTTCACACTCAGGTCCAGTCTAAGTTTCTCTCCAGCACATCGAACTGGCCACCCATGTCGAAAGTGTGAACAGAGCTCCACTAAAGGGTTATTTGTCATGTGCTGTAGCATAGCCATGATCTTCCTGCAGGTCCATTCATTCCAGTCTTCCAACCCATACCTTAAATAAGGCCCATCTGCTAACCTCGCACTCTCTCTCCCCTTTTGTTGCTTAGCTGTGAACTCTGCTTCCTCTTTATATAACGGTGTGTGTGTTTTTTTCTCCTGAGAACATTCAGTCAATTATATTAAACATCATGACCAGTATGTAGCTCAGCTCTCCTAAAGCATTTATCTGACCCAGGATCCATCTATTGAACAGTATACCTTTCTTTCAACCCCACATCATCATTTAATTACAATAGACCAAAATGGTTTCCCTATCCAGTTGGCACAATGAAAGGGTATATGGTCACTGACCCACATCTGTAGAACTGTTTTGCAGCTCCTAGCACAGTCTGGCTCTCTGGTTGGCCAGGAATGGCCCATAGCCAATCAGTGGAAGTGCTTTTTGACTGTATAGTTATTTTGCAATAAATAATGTTCAACAGTCACTTGCAAGACCTGGTATTTCTCTGCCTTTTTACAAGAGGATGGGTGTCAGGAAAATCCTGGATCACAGCTGTAGCAAATCATCTAGGGTCACAGTCCCAGGCGAGAGGCCAGTGGGTCTTCCTCTGTAGAGAGCTCTCCAGAAAGAGGCCAGTTTCCCCTTTGAACTGGGAAGGACATTTTTCTAGGTGATCTTCCAAGGTGCTTTTAAGTGGTGACTCTTTGATTTTTTTTGTGGTTGCTTTGAATTGTAATTTCTCCTAAATTTTTATGATCTTGTAACTGAATGTACATTTATATGCACAGATAAATATTCAACATATCTACCCACAGTACATTGAAAAATATTGAGTATAATTTTAGTATCCACCTACTATACAAAGGGTACTCAGAGTCTTACTAATAAATACATTGGCATCCTTCTCTACTCTGTAGTCCAAGGCAGAGAAATTGGTTTCTGTCAAGCCTGGACGAATTTAAAAGGCTGCAAGATTGCTTTTGGACAGGTACCCTAAAGTTTGGCTGCTTATAAAATCCTGTGCAAATTTCTGTGGACTGCTGAATTGGTCTGAAGTGAGGGGTTAGACTGTACATATTGTGGACCCTGATATGACTTTTCATCTGCTGTTCTTTCTATCAGATTATAAAATAAACTTTGAGGTGGCTCAGTTAAGTGAGAAAGTGTTGGGGACACACCCCAAAGCCAAGCAGGAGAAAAAAATGTTACCAAATGGGATCACATTTGGTTTGTAAGTAAGCATATCATAGTAGATATGCTAAATCTCATCTTTTATTTTGGGAGAAATGTATGCTTTTCCAACTAGTTTATATTGAGGAAGCCCGGACTGTATTTGCAGAAGGAAGTCTTTGATTTAGGACAGGTTCTGGTTAGTTTTAAGGTCTCATCTGAAAGCTTTAAAATGTGATTGTTATTGAAAATCATGTTAGTGTGCATGGACACCTGTGTATAGAATGGTGCCTTCCTCTTGGAGGACCTCTTGTATCTGTTCCTCATGGTTTCTCAGATGTCATATCACTGTGTGGTGAATATATAATAAACTGGAAATGGCTGGAAAACTATATGTATATTTCTGAAAGTTATAGACTTAGCCCTTATTGACAGACACAATGGCCAAGACTTCGTCTGGCAATCGAAATGTTATAATGTGATGTCTGAAACATTTCTCTATCACTGCACTCCATTTAGCTATCTTCTAGTTTCATAAAGTGAGTCATATCATCAGATATCAATTAAAAGTTGTGCCATTACAAGCAATGTTATATAGAAAAATTAATGTGCTGAAACTGAATACATAGATAAAGCAAATGCTCATGGTGAATAATCAGCACCGAATTTTCCCAGGTGACTCGTGTAAATTCCAAAAATTAATATTGACTTAACCTGCTTCATGACCAATAACAAAAAGCACAGACAGCTGGTTGTAAAGATTGGGGACATAATGACAATTAGTAATTACTATATTGTGTCTACACAGGAAGTTCACAGAGAAGATCTTCAGATGTTATAAGTGTTTAGCAACAAGATTCTTTTCATTTTAAGTTGTGAAAAAAGTCATTGATGAATGGCTTCATGAAAACTAACACTGTTCCTCGCATTGCCAAGGAAGACATTACTCCTGTTTCTAATTTCCTGCAGAAGGGGACAAAGAAAAAGCCCTCTCAATGCAAACTGTGTGTACACAAGTGCACAGGAGCCTGCATTTCTACAAGGTGAATGTTTTGAATTTCAAAAGGGCCTATTGATTGCAACTATCCTATGTAAAATATGAATATTTTTAATTTCCTGAGGGTTTGTCAGTTCCAACAATTATATGTAACACTAGAGGCCTGGTGCATGAAATCCGTGCACAGGTAGGGTCCCTAGGCCTGGCAGGCAATCAGGGGCTCCTGCTGGCACCCGCCTTGGCTGGCCTGGGGGTTGGGGGCTGGGGGCAGCTCCTGCATTGAGCGCCTGCCCCCCTGGTGGTCAGTGCGCATCATAGCAACTGGGTCATTCTGCCAGTCGTTTCGACATTCAGTCAATTTGCATATTAGGCTTTTATTATGTAGGACATGGCTCACTAGAATGCGCTTTGACCCTGCTTTTCACCATGCAGAAATATTACAGGTAAATCCTTACCCAGCCATCTCTATCATTGCGCTACAGTAAGCATGTGTCCATCAGTGCACGGCCCAATGGAAGACACAGTAACCATGTTTTGGCAAGTGGAATGAGGACAGTGGTCCTCAATAAGGTTCAGTTTGCCCCTGTGAGATACATGGCAATGTCTGGACACCTTTTGTTTTGCATGACTGGGAAGGAGGCGAGCGGACACAGGCATCTCAGTGGGTAGAGACCAGGGATGCTGCTGAACATCATCCAAGTCATAGAACAGTTCCTACAACAGTCATCTGGCCCCTGGCCGGGTACTCCCAATGCACCTGGTCCGGGCACATACAAGAATCAACCGATGAATGCATGGGTGGGTGCAACAACAAATTTATGTTTCTCCCTTCCTCTCTCTCTAAAATAAATTAAAAAAAAACAGTTTTAAAGAGTTATCTGTCAAGGATACCAAATATGAGAGCCCTAAATTAGGGTGAACGGGGACAGTTGCCAGTGGCTGGTGATATGTTTCCCAAGTGTCAGTGGTCTAAAAGCCTGTCACTGGGAGGCTCAAAGATAATGTTCTGACCATCTCGCCACGGGGGAATCTCATGGGGAACCCCGATTGCTCCTGCAGCTGGATAGATATTTGCCTGGAGCTGAAATCCCTTTACTCTCTCCCTATTCATCATCATCATCATTACTTTTTCACTTTGTTAGCAGATGTTTCTTTAGTGCTCTGACATCCTTTTTAATTTGCACATTTATTAATTCAGCTGCCAGAGAACAGAGCTCCTTACCTGCCGAGACCTCTCCATGCCTTGGGGCTGGAGGCATCGCCCGCAAACAGCTGCCCTGGCCACCAGGCAGCATGAGGCAGCATGTCTAACCTCCAGCACCTTTAAGTGGAATCACTGAATGACCAGTGCAATTTTGGCTTTTCTCCAAGTGAAAGGAACTGACTGCACCCCGTCCATTTACTCGTCCACTCCAGGGGGGATTGTTTGGATTCTATCATGTCCCCTCACAACATCCCATTTGTGGCTGCAACAAAGAAGTAAGCAATTAATCAGACATCCCTTGGAACAATACTGACCTGCCAGCATTCAGATGCTTTAATTAAAATCTCTGCACAGTATATGCCAGGATGACAGCCCAGCAATGTCTCCACCAGGCGGGAAGCTGCCCTGCTCACCAGTCCTGAAGCAAACCTGTGTTACTGACGTCCCTGGAAGGAGACCATAGGACGCGGAGAGGGCGTCTGCTGCTCGCCTGCAGAAATGGCTTCCGCTCGCAGCACGCTCATTCAGAGGCCAGCACAGAGGATGGCCCGTAGGGAGAGTTTCTCTATAGCTCTCTTTTTGTTCTTTCTTTTTCTTTCTCTTCTTTTCTTTGGTGGGAGAGGGGGAGGGACGGGGGCCTAGCCTAGGAGGAGTCATATTTTACCCAGAGTGTGAGGCTTAATTCACCTCTGCTGCTTCAAAAATAAAATGTCAGTGCAACTTTGAGATTTAAAAAGTTTAAATATCAGTAAGCACAGAGAAAGCTGGATTTTTTTTTCTTCAATGTTAACTCACCCTTGTGACAGGTTTTTTAGCCTCTTGATATTCATGCCCGCTCCCCCATTGTTCTTGTTGTTGCACAGTGAGACCGAGATTGTAAAGTCCCAGCACACAAGGCGTCAGGGGTAGATTATTTTGGAGCGTTTGGAAAGATTGTCATCCACTTATCTCATTAGCTCACACATTTTTTCCAAGGTGGATGTATAATTTCATTGAAATATGTCAGCATTTCTTAAACACACATGAATTCTCTTCTTGGTTACATGCTTCCACATTTAACACGTGCCTACTTCTCAGTGGTAACATGGACATGTTAAGAGGTAATTTATAACTCGGGTAGATTACTTTTCAACCTCAGCCAAGCTAACGTAAAATGCCTCTAACTCTTCATGCCCTATGCTCATTGTCTTACACTTCAAGTTTAAATATTGTTTTCTCTTGTTCTTGCTAAAATTCTTCACACTGAGTCTTTTTACAGAGTTAGTCTTATTCATAAATGTTCCACTAGAGCACCCGCCTACCAGCGTGAATATTAGTCTTCCCGTCGCCCAATATTCCCAGTTGATTTTCAGAACTCCATGTGCCTTTTTCTAGGAGTCCGAAGCCTTGATGTCTTTATTCATGTTTCTCCCAGAGCTGCCTTCAGAACTGGTGATCTGTGCTTTCTACTATAAAGTGTTTTCGTAGCACATGTGGCTCCTAGATGTTTGGGGCACCTGTGGACGCGCGCGTCCCCCGCGCCTCAGAGGGCCTCTGTTCCTCCGCCGCCTCCCGGCTCCTCTGCGGCTCAGGGCTCGGCCTGCTTTCACCTCCGGAAGCCCCGCTCCTCTCACGTTGTTTATCCACCTTCCCTCAGGGCACTGCACATGGTGAACTTCCTTCTCCACTCGGCAGCCCCTGCCACCCTCTCTGTTTCATATCCTGCCCCCTTTCAAGTTTGTGCTCTTTGCCTTTGAAGGACACTGATACTTCCCACAATAGTTTCAAGTTGGAAATATGAAACGTAAAATAAAATGCTCCTTCATTTCCCTTCTCAACCTCTCTACTTCCTTTCTGTGTTTATTAAAATAACCTCTCTCTCTCTCTCTCTCTGTCTCTCTCTCTCTCTCAGAAAATCAGGTTCAGAGAGAATGACAACTGACTTTTCAACACATTGGGCTGATTGCCACTTACTAGTAAAACAATGGAGGATCTCAGCTGAGAGACATGGGTCCTGTCAGAAGTAGCCAAATAGAATTGATTTTTTAAAGAATTCAGACTATTATAAAAATTGCTTGACATGGGAAATTATTTTCTTACCCAAAGTTTGGTTTTCCTCTCACCCTCTTTATTATTCCCTCACATCCTGTTTCCTGAGCTGTTGCTAGAGGTTAGATGTATTTGTAAGGCTTCTCCAGAGAAACGGAACCATAAGGACCCCGAGAGACAGAAAGAGTAATTTATGTGCCCTGGCCGGTCTGGCTCAGTGGATAGAGCTTCAGTCTGTGAATTTGGGGGTCCCGGGATCGATTCTGGTCAAGGGCACATGCCCAGGTTATGGGCTTGATCCCCAGTGGGGGTGTGCAGGAAACAGCTGATCAATGATTCTCTCTCATCATTGATGTTTCTATCTCTCTCTCCTCCTTTCCTCTCTGAAATCAATAAAAATATATTTTTTAAAAAGAAAAAGAAAAGAAAAGAAAGAGTAATTTATGTTATGAAATTGGTTCATGAGATTGTGGAGGTAAATTCCAAATCTGCAGGGTAGGCCACCAGGCTGGGGACCCAGGGAAGGGCTGCAATCCAAGTCCCAAGAAAGCTGCTGGCAGAATCCCTTCTTGCTCAGGGGAGGTCGGACTGTGTTCTTTCAAGGCCTTCTGCTGACTTGGTGAGGCTCATCCATATTATGGAGGTAATCTGCTCTACTCAAAACCCATCCATTTAAGTATTAATCTCATCCAAAAACACCATCAAAGAAACATCCAGAATAATTTTTGATCAAATATCTGCACACCATGGCCCAGCCACATTGACAAACAAAGTGAGTCATGGGATGCTCACTGTGTTCTATAAAACACTGGTCCCTGGCATTGAACACTGGTCCTTAGGATTGAACACTGGCCCCTGGGATTGAACACTGGTGCCTGGAATTGAACACTGGATTCAACGGATCATCCTCCCAAGGACTTGTTCTCTTTATTACAGGGAACAGAATGAATGTTAACATGTGCCAAACACCTCCTAGATATCAGGAGCCCAACCGTCCTGACTAGTCTCATTTTATTCTTATAACAACCTCATGAAGTAGTGTCATTATCACAATTCTTGATATGTCAATGCTCTTACAGAAAATAATTTATTAATGTAGATATATTACTTTTATCAACCTCACGCTTTATGAAAAAAGACAAAGTTTTCATTGAAGTCGTTGTCATCATAGACAAGCCACTTCTGAATCATCTGAATTGGTCTGGCTTTGGACATCACCGCTGTTTGCATCTAGTTTGTGTGAGATACAGCATTCTTCATCCACTATTCCACAGAATATCAATAGTGGTTTATTCCCCGCTCCCACAGAAGCACCTTCACGTTAGATTTTGTGAAGTATGACTTGAAAGTTCTAAAGTTTATGAAGAAGCAAAAAGTCCTTTGCTCACCTCTATAAGCCTCCAAAGCCAGCCAGACAGAGGTGATTCAGGCTATAAAGTTCTCCCTAAATGGTACTTCATTGGAATACAAAAGTGATTGAGGGCACACCTAGTAGGAAAAAAAGTTAGCAAAGAGTAAATATAAGACAACTGCCTTTTTTTTTCTTTTGAGTGGATATTCGGTGGAGATGAGGAGGGAGGAGGATGGCCTCACTCTCCTGCACACATGGCAATAGATTTGATCAAAGTGACCCGGCGGTTTAGTTGATACTGGGTCAACACACCCTTTCGCCTTGGGGTCACCAGAGGTAAAGCCGAGCTCCAGATGTTCCAGGGCCGAGGAGAGAGCCAGGAAGAAAAACGGGAAAATTAGGGGAGGGGAGAGGAGGAATAAAATAATAGCAAAGTCCCATTGTACTGGGGAGAGGAGATGCTAAATTCTTCAAGGTCGAGGGTGTACCGGCTGCTGTGCATTCTCTAGAGCAGGGCTCCACACATGGAGGCTGAGCGTCACGCCTGGCCCACTGCTTGTTTCTGTCCATTCGTTTCCGTGTTGCTTGTGAGTGCTTTCGCTACAAGGGCGTACTTGAGTAGTTATGGCAGGAACCATAGAACTCTCAAAAACATACACTACCTGGCTTCGGACGTGCCGTCTGCTGGCCCTGGGCTAGTGCAAAGCCAGCGCCGAGCGTGCCCGTCCTCATGGGCAGGCCATCCCGGCCAGCGCCTGCTCCACGGGACCTTGTCCAGGTACCTAATGGACACTCAGCAGTGATTTTTTCAAACATCCTACTGACTTTTGTGGAGCATACTTGCTCCTCCCTGTCTTAATCAGGATGACTACTGAGGAGATTATCTTTATATCACTTTGATATGCTCAGGAGGAAAAAGATTCATCAAGATGAAACCAGGTTTGGCCTGCAGGAGGCTTTTGTAAGAGAGACCGCCATAAGCACTGGCGAATGGGGGAGAACTAAAACCTAAATCTAGTCAGGCACCCGGGAGAGCGCACCCGGAGGGAGAGAGCACTGAGCAGGGGTGACACCTGAGACAAAGAGCTACTGAGCCCACCTCCTGATCTGCAAAAGGCGCTAATGGTACCTACCTTCCTGTGTTCTGGGAGGGTTAAAGAGCCTGGCACAGGTAGGAGCGTAACAGACCATGTCACAGCTGAGCGTCTAGGAGCAATTTCTAATTCCTCACAATTGTGTGGTCGTCTAGGGAGTGTCAGCGTCTCACCTGGTCCTCACGGCCTCTGAGGTCAACTGTGCGAGGCTGGGGCTGTGTAGCTGGGACAGCAGCATCCCTCCAGGGTTGCCCTGAGCTTCACCTGTGGCCCCGTGAGGGCAGCCTCTGGCCATGCCTTTGCCAAGTTTCTGCTGCCTCCACGTCTGCTGACGTGTTAGAGGCCCAGACAAGGCAATGGCCAAACCCTGAGGCAACGTGGAAGCCACTGCTGGGAGGAGGGGCCCCGATGGTGACCCTACCCTGCCACTCCTGCTGGCGCAGCGCACAGGAAAGGACAGTTTCTCGCTTCTCAGTCTGTGTCGGTTCTTGTCTGGCTGCACCTCAGGCACTTCTCAAGCGCGAGGACATGCAGCCGCTTCCGGCCTTTTCAGGTCGACTCTGCCTGTGAACAGGTGACTGCTGTGCCTTCCTATCCCCCCGCCTCTCCGATTTAGAGAAGCTGACTAACTTGCCCGGGGTTATGGCTAGAAAAGGGTGCAGCAGGGCTTCAAGCCCAGCAGTCCAGCTCCTGAGCCTATCCCGGCCCCTCTGCAGCCTCTGCAGTGAGTTTCGTCCAACAGTGTCAGAGTGAATGTGGCAAATGTCCCTCCGCCTGAGCGTCCCCTGGCCCAACAGGAGTGCATTCCAGACCCGGGCCGAGGCAGGGCTGTGGGTGTGCAGACCCCGGGCCCAGGCAGGGCTGTGGGTGTGCAGACCCCGGGCCCAGGCAGGGCTGTGGGTGTGCAGACCCCGGGCCCAGGCAGGGCTGTGGGTGTGCAGACCCCGGGCCCAGGCAGGGCTGTGGGTGTGCAGACCCCGGGCCCAGGCAGGGCTGTGGGTGTGCAGACCCCGGGCCCAGGCAGGGCTGTGGGTGTGCAGACCCCGGGCCCAGGCAGGGCTGTGGGTGTGCAGATGCCGGGCCCAGGCAGGGCTGTGGGTGTGCAGATGCCGGGCCCAGGCAGGGCTGTGGGTGTGCAGACGCCGGGCCCAGGCAGGGCTGAGGGTGTGCAGTCCCCGGGCCCAGGCAGGGCTGTAGGTATGCAGTCCCCGGGCCCAGGCATAGCTGAGGGTGTGCAGACCCCGAGCCGAGGCACGGCTGTGGCTGTGTGGGCCCAGGAAGTTCAGCATGAAGTCAGTCCCCTTTCCCGCCTCAGCCTGTCAAGCCCAGAGCAGCATAATGCAATGGCCTGGAGGTTCCTCTTTCCAAGAACTCCAGCGTGGACTTGCCAGCCCCATAACTGTGAGGAATGACTGACTGTAGCTTAAGCCACTGTCTAGCAGCCCAAGCTGGCGAGGACAGGCGGTCCAGTTCAGGGGCTAATGGATGCGTACTGAGCTGTGTCCGAACCCTGGCTGTGCCACCTTCTAGTCATGTGGCACTGGGACTGCCTTTGACTTCTTTAAGCCCTTGTCTTCTCACCTACAAAGGGGCATGGAGCTGTGGTGAGAATCAGCATGCAGCCTTGTGTTGGCCTCAGGATACTCCTGGAATCCCCCAGGCTGCTTTTACTCTCAGGTCTAATCCAGGCAAGTCCTCCCGGTTTGCAGGAGGCACTAACTGCTTTCCTAACACTGAAAGCACCTCGCTCTGGGCCTGACATGCCACGGATGCTCCATTAAGCACCATAGCTTAATCTACCTGAATTTTCCCAAATTTTGCATTAACTTTTTTAAATGTAGACATTTCAAAACTATTGTTAGGATAAAATAGTGCAAAAAATTGCTATTGGAAAGAAGTTCAATAATATGTAATGTCATCATATGGGCCAGGGCTACCAATTAAAAGAACATTTTGGAAAAAGAGAAGCAATGACCCACCTTCCTTAGCAGGGTGGTAGTGCATGAGGCCTGCCGACCTGACTCTCTACGTACCAGGCCAGGTGCTCAGTGGATTTTACCTCAGTTAGCTTCTCCACGGCCCCACACAAATCTCCGAGCTGTCACTCCTACTCTGTGGGAGGGGACTGAGGGGCTCACAGCATCCAGGGAGCAGGTGGCGGGTGAGGATGGAGGCAGCCGACCTGGCGCGGCCTGTGCCGAGCTGCTCTGCTACCCATGGGAGCCTGACCCGGGGCCGTGTGTGGTCTGTCCGCTGGGAAACCAGGTGAAACAGGGACTCTGCTACAAAAGGAAAGCGCTTCCATGGCACTCAGACTTCCTGATACCATTTTGGTCTCTCAAGGTTTTTTTGTTTGTTTGTTTGTTTTTTTGCTATTTTCCAAGTACACAACAGTGTTCTAAGGTAGTTGAGTTTCCAGTCTGGCTGGCTAGAAAACATTATTAACTTTACTTCTTACAAATCAACATATTTTACCCAAGGGAGCTTTCAGAATATTTCACCTCTCTGTGCGGCTGCCTTTTCCAGCCAGGAGAGCACTGGCTCTGCTCCCCGCCCCCAGGAGAGGCTGAATCTGCTCTCATTAATACACTGATTCCATAGCACAATGACGGATAAAAGCACTTTCTTTTTATTCTACTCAAGGCTGGTTTTACATAAAAATAGACCATAACTCAGACTCTGTAATGTCTATGGAAAGGTTAGAATCGTTACCATCCAAATGGACTGAACTAATAAAAATTATATTTGTTATAATCCAAATAGATTAGCGGCCTTAAGGGCTTAGCTATGTATTACACTTTTCAATTTTCTTATAATTAAATTAACATAAAATAGTCTTCACAAATAAATGACTATTTCAAAAATAGTTAAGTTCTATTTAACAAAAATGGCGATTCTATTTCCATGTGCAGGCGCTCAGGTACATCTGGGAAGTGGAAAGAGGCACTTCTCTGTGGAGTGGACTCAAAATCCAGAGATTAGCAGAAAACGCCTTCTCTTTTGTCCTGTGGAGCCGGGGCGGCCCAGCTGGCCGCCCAAGACCAAACCAGGGTGACTGTTCCTGGACCATTCCCGCTCTTCGCTGGGTGCTCCCAGCCACCAGCCAGTGGGCATGTGGCGGAACATGTCCAGAAGCCCATTGCCAAGGGTTCTGCTGCCATTTTCTCAGCTCACCTTCCCTTTTCCTGCCCTCCACACACCTGCCTCACAGATGGAAATCTGTCCGAATGGCGCTTCCATTTGTAAATCGCTTCCTCAGGAATTTCTGCTTTTGTCCAGGTGCCATTTTATTGCCCCACCCCAGCAGAGCTTACAGCGCTGAGTGAGCAATGATGACTTAGCTCCTGCAGCAGAAAAGACCTAAACAAAGGAGTGGACACTCCTGAGCTGGTTGAATGCTTTAAGTGTGAGGATCCTCACAAAGCTAATTAATTTCAGATTAGCCTATTGTTTTATTCTATAAAACTCATAAAAAAGATAAAGAAATGAAACGGGTTATGTATCTGTTGCGATTTGAAGCAATAAAAGCTTGCGATTTCTCAGTTCTAAAAGTCAAAAGGGAGAAAACTCAAGGACAAGAGGCTGGAGCTAACGCACACTGGCTGGTGCTGGGATGCAGGCCCGGCTGTGATAAATACCTTTACTTTTACTTGCCTGAGCTCGTTTATCCACACATCTTCCTGGCTGTATAGAAGAACCAACCCAGCTTAGACATGGCCAACAACGGTCAGAGCTGGTGTGAGTCAGAGAGCGCTCCCTAGTCCAGAGGTAAGCGGGTGCATCGCAGATGGTGGAGGCCAGGTCTGGTCTGGAAGCGCCTGGGTGGAGCATCCGTGGAAACCTGAGGCAAGTACCATCACTGCTAAACTTTGCATGCAAGGATGTGGAGGGACTCTGAACTTGACAATCAATGCAGTCGGTAGCCATCATATTTGAGTGCTCGTTCTCCTTTGAGCTCAGCGGTTGCCTGCATCAACAGTGAAATAATGTCTAACAGGACTACATAATATCATGTGAACACACAGGCAGCCCTTGGCATGCCATTGTGATGATCTCCTTGAAAAGAAACACAAGATATCTTGATCATGTTGAGGCAGTTAATGCAAACTCTTTAAACCTCTGTGCACCCCCTGTCGCTGCCCACCTTTTGGGATTTAGTCCCATTAACACCCACACAAAAGGCTGGATAAGAAAAATAGACATGAGGCTCTAATGAGTCCATTTGGCTGCACATCAGCAGCTTTTGTTGAAGGTTCCATGAGAGTTGAGGTGGGAAGTGATGATGCAGGAAGATACCTAAATTATCCGGGGAGCATGTCTATTTATGGCTCCCTGACTCTCCATCATCATGGATGAGCAAGGCCTGTCCACACACTTGGGAAGATTATGAACTTTAATTCAGAGGCTCCAGTGAGGTGAGCAGCTGGGAAACACTGGAACTTGCATTTGCGAGCTCCCTCTTTTAGGGCATGTGACAGTGAAGTTACTCATCTTTATCTTCCCTGTGCCCCGCACAAGGTCGATTTCTAATGTGCACCTGCTCTGCGGACAGGCCACGTGAGGACAGACCGAGGAGTCAGCCACCTACAGCTCAGAAGGGAGTGCTCCTCAGGAAACACCAGCCAGCACCTCCGTCTTGGACTGCAGCTCCAGAACTGTGAGGAGTAAATCTCTGCTGGTTGAGCCCCAGTCGCAGTGTTCCTTGTTCTGTGGTGTATGTCGGTCTGCAGAGTGTGTCCATCTGTGGTGTGGTGTTAGTCTGTAGTGTGTGCCAGTCTGTGGTGTGAGGTTATTCTGTGGTGTGTGTTGTTCTGTGGTGTGTGTTGGTCTGTGGTGTGTGTTGGTCTGTGGAGTGGTGTTGGTCTGTGGTGTGGGGTTGTTCTGTGGTGTGTGTTGGTCTGTGGTGTGTGTTGGTCTGTGGTGAGCGTTGGTCTGTGGAGTGGGGTCAGTCTGTGGTGTGTGTTGGTCTGTGGTGAGCGTTGGTCTGTGGAGTGGGGTCCGTCTGTGGTGGGTGTTGGTCTGTGGAGTGTGGTCAATCTGTGGAGTGGGGTCGGTCTGTGGAGTGTGTTGGTCTGTGGTGTGTGTTGGTCTGTGGTGAGCGTTGGTCTGTGGTGGGTGTTGGTCTGTGGTGTATGTTGGTCTGTGGTGTGTGTTGGTCTGTGGTGTGTGTTGGTCTGTGGTGTTTGTTGTTCTGTGGAGTGGTATTGGTCTCTGGTGTGTGTTGGTCTCTGATGTGTGTTGGTCTGTGGAGTGGTGTTGTTCTGTGGTGTGTGTTGGTCTGTGGTGAGCGTTGGTCTGTGGTGTGAGGTCGGTCTGTGGTGTGTGTTGGTCTGTGGTGTGTGGTCGATCTGTGGAATGGTGTTGGTCTGTGGTGTGTGTTGTTCTGTGGAGTGGTGTTGGTCTCTGGTGTGTGTTGGTCTCTGATGTGTGTTGGTCTGTGGAGTGGTGTTGTTCTGTGGTGTGTGTTGGTCTGTGGTGAGCGTTGGTCTGTGGTGTGAGGTCGGTCTGTGGTGTGTGTTGGTCTGTGATGAGCGTTGGTCTGTGGAGTGGGGTCAGTCTGTGGTGTGTGTTGGTCTGTGGTGTGTGTTGGTCTGTGGAGTGTGTTGGTCTGTGGTGGGTGTTAGTCTGTGGTGTGTGTTGGTCTGTGGTGTGTGTTGGTCTGTGATGGGTATTGGTCTGTGGTGTGTGTTGGTCAGTGGTGTGTGGTCGATCTGTGGAATGGTGTTGGTCTGTGGTGTGTGTCAGTCTATGGAGAGGTGTTGGTCTTTGGTGTGTGTCATGGTGGCCAGGCTGACTGAGGCAGAGAGTGAGTCCATAAGGGGAGCAGGCACAATGGGCACTCGGCCAGGCCCCCGGGCCTAGCACACGCTAGGACACACGTACACACACCTTCCCAAGCTTGTGCCTGCAGAAATGTCTGAAAGGCCATTCAGGCAGAGTCATTCTTGCCAAAGCCACTTCCTTTTTCTACACCAAGGTAGGTGGGTCTCAGGGAGGAACAGCTGGGTCAAGAGTGAGGTGGGCGGGTGTCTTCATGTCCAGGCTGCTGTAGCAACCCTGAGCCAGGAGGCTAATGCACAACACTGATTCTGAAGGTCAGCGGGCTGGGGAGCCCCAGATCGAGGCACCAGCAGACTGGGGTCTGGTGTGAACCTGCTCTCTGGTTCGTAGCCCCTGTCTGGCCCCGTGTCCTCACGTGGAGGAGGGGAGGAAGCTCTCAGGAGCCCCTTTGATAGGAGCAGTAATCCCATTCACAAGGGTTTTGTTCTTGACCTAATCACTTCCCAAAGGCCCCTCTTCTAATACTATCATATTGGGGATTAAGTTTCAATATATGAATTTTGGGGGACACAGACATTCAGATCATAGCAGCTGTTAACAAAGATGAGCACCCCTCCTGGTTGCCCTGGGCACCCACCATACCCAGGGCAGCTTCTCTGGGGTGCCAGCTCCCTACTCTCCCTGCCCACCCCCCACTCTCCCTGCCAGTCCCCCACTATCCCTGCCTGCCCCTCACTCTCCCTGCCTGCCCCCCACTCTCCCTGCCTGACTCCACTGCCATCTGCGGGCACCTCAGCACAGGCAGGCTGCCTGTGGCTCCCGCTTACGTGTACCAGCTCATCAGACACTGAAGGACTCCGCTTCCCTGGCACTCTCTTGCTGAAGCCTATTTCTAACGGGAGTGTAATTCCTGGTCTCACGGGAGACCAAGCTCTCTGGGGACCTCAGCATTTAAGTCTTCTCCTCCCGGAGCTGCGAGGGAGTCGCCGCTGTATTCTGAAATAAGGGACTGCACTCCACAGCCTCACTTCTCGGGTCAAATCAGGCCACGCTTAAAACAGTGCCGCAGACAGCATGGGAGGAGAACATTGACCTACATACCAGGAAACCTCGAAGCCTTCCATTTCAGATCCTAAAGCCGGAGGAAATTCCTCCCCACACACCTGGGACATTTGCACAGGAACACTGGGTAAAATCCATTGTGGGGTGTAAAAGGGCCCTCAGAATGATCTAGCCCAGCGGTTATTGAGTAGGGATGCACATCAAAATCAAATCACCTGCGGGGGTTTGCAACGTGGACAAGAGGATCTGACTCTCTCCTTTGAGCTGAATAGAAAGGAATTGAAACGGCCGTTGACTGTCCTGTGCTCTTTAGTTCGGGTGAACGGGGAGAGGGGTTATTTTTCCCCCCATCATTTTCTGTGAAATAAAAAAGCACCGATCCTCCCTGACTGGCTCCCCTCATGCTCTGCAGCCATGAACTTTTCTACACCCTCACATCTTCCACTCAGTGAAGGAGGTAGAGAGTGGAGGGGTGGTGGGGGCTCATCAGGGAAAGGAAAGCCAATGAGGGTGAAATGTTTGATCTCTCTCCTTTGAGACAGGCCCTGTGGCTTGGCTCCTGCCACTTCAATTGCTCATTCATGTCCTTTCTCTGCCCCATTTGCCTTTCTCATCTCACAAATCCCCCTTGACTCCTTCCTTTGGTCCTGTTCCCTTTCACCTTCCCATTCCCCCATCAAATCCTCCTTAAACATGAAAATGACTTTCCCGCTTGGTTTTTCATGATGTAGGACCAGGATCCAAACTTTGGGACACACACAAAGGCAGTTCTATTCCCTACTTCCCTCCACGTCACTCCACCCCAAGGGCAGCTCAGGGATATGCGAACCTGAAAAATCACCTTTAATGGCTTCTAGGATGCAGACACTCAGGCCTTCCCTCATTGAATTTGTTTAAATAAGTACACAGTGGCATCCCCAACTCTAAAGCAGAGCACAGAGTGATTATAATGCAGGTCACGCAAGAAATACACAACAAAGTAGAAGGCTGGTGTGGACACAGAGCTCTCAGATTCCTAGTTCAACCCTCTGCACAAAACACTCAACTACCTATGTGCATGCAAAGGAAACCACCAACGAAATAGAGAGATACCTACTAAATGGGAGAAGATATTTGCATATGACACGTCTGATAAGGGGTTAACATCCAAAAGTTATAAAGAACTCATATAACTTATCCTCAAAAAAATAAACAGTTTCATTTTAAAAATGGGCAGGCCACTTAAATAGACCTTTCTCCCATAAGGACTTATACTGGTAGGTGGCCAATAGACATATGAAAAGCTGTTCAATGTCACTAATCATCAGGGACATGGAAATTAAAACCACAATGAGGTATCACCTCACACCTGTCAGAATGGCTATCATCAATAAATCAACCAACAACAATTGTTGGTGAGGATGTGGTGAAAAAGGAACCCTCACACACTGTTGGTGGGAATGCAGACCAGTGAGCTACTATGGAAAACAGTATGGAGATTCTTCAAAAAATTAAAAATAGAGCTGCCATACAATCCCGCAATTTCATTTCTGGGTATGTATCCGAAGAAAACAAAAACACTAATTTTAAAAGATATATGCTAACTTATATTAATTGCAGCATTATTTACAACAGCCCAGATATGGGAGCAGCCTAGATGTCCATCAGTAGATGAGTAAATAAAGAAGCTGTGACACACACAACACACTCTGGAATATTACTCAGCCATAAAAAATTAACTCTCACCATTTGAGCCAACATGGATGGATTAGAGAATATTATGTGAAGTGGAATAAGTCACAGAAAAACAAATACCATAGGACTTCACTTGTATGTGGAATCTGAAAAAAATAAATAGACAAAACAAAACAGAAACAGACCTATAGATATAAAGAACAAGCTGATGGTTGATAAAGGAGAGGAGATGGGCAGATGAACATTAAAAAAGAAAGAAACAAACAAAAAATATCATTCAACTAAATCACCTGCTCTGAACTCTAGATGTCTCCTTTGAGCAAATGGGAATCGCCATCCCCACGCACCGCCCTCCAGCATAGCCAGGGACCAGATGAGACCGCGTAAAGCACTAAGGATGCAGGCAATGCCAGCAGCTTTCCTACCGAGTTAGTCCACACTCGTTCTCAAAAATCAACTGTTCTGGTTAGTGTGATTTTAACAGAAAATAAAACACTTGTAAAAATTCAACTCTCATCTTAACATCAATTTTCTTCCCCATAATGTCATACCAGAACCTTGGGAACTGTAGACAAAGGAAATCGTTTTCTTTGAGGTCCTACTTCATGATCAATCACCCAACTCTTCAACTTGTCATGAGTCACCTTTGTAAAAGACAATACATTGGGATTTCTGCTTTCATTCCAATCATCTCAGTGTAATGCATAAACTCCTCATGAAATGGCTCCACCTCATCTCACCAGTCTCACTCCCCAGCATCTCCTGCATGCTGCTCCCTTCCTCCTGCATTTTGTCACACTCGGCATCAGGACACATGCAGGTCATAGGCCGGCTGGAGGCCTGTTCTCCTTGCTTCCCCGCCTTCACCTGCAATGCCCAGCACACAGGCCTCCCACAGGGGTGATCACTGCCTCTTTGCTGGGTGTGTTGTGTTTCACATTTTTTACTCTATTGTTTTTTTTCTTTGTGATTTCCATCGCATCCACTGGGCCTGGCATTCTCTCTGGACAGGACAGGTTGTCTTCAGCATCTCTGACTCCCCAGCGCCTCACCAGAGGCTCAGTGACCGGTAAACAAGCTCTGGACTTCTGATTTCTTAGAGGAGAAGATGAGAAAAGTACCAGAAAACCCCTAAAAATGTCTGAGGACATCTGATGTCTAAAGCAAAGTTCTCTATATCTATAGGTCTGTTTCTGTCTTGTTTCTTTTCATGGTTTTATCTACATCTCCTCCTCCATCCCTTGCAAAGGTTAATCCTTTAACCACTGCTTGGTTTAGTGGGATAGATTGAGAAGCACCTAAGTGTTCCGTGCTTCAGGGAAAGGACCATAGAAACAAGTTCCCAGACTTCCCTAGGCCTAATGTGTCCATGTAATGTAAAATTGTAGTATACTGCTTAACACATAGTGGATAACCAATATCTATTTATAAAAGGAACTCCCATGCATTTTTGTCCTTCGTTAGTACTCTTCTAAACTTTGATCATTGCATATATGATGTTATTTGGGAATTATTGCAATGGGGGAGGCAATTGATTTATACCAAATTTTACATTTTGTTTCAAAATATAAATGGTTTGTATGTGTGGTTTGTTTTATTTTAGGCATTGTGTTCCTTTCTAGGACTGCTGCAGCAAAGAATTACAAACTGGGGGCTCAAAACAACAGAAGCATATTCTCTTGTGGTCCTGGTGGTGACAGTCCAAGGTCCAGGTGTGGGCACAGCCATGCTTCCCTTGGGCTGCAGGGAGGAACCCTTCCTTGCCTCCTTCCCCTACCTCTGGTGTTTGTAAGCAATCCCTGGTGTCCCTCAGTGTTGTCCGTATCACTCCAGTTTCCTTCTCCATTTTCACATGGCATTCACCCCTGCTTGTCTCTCACCAAATTCCCCTCTCCCTAGAAATTAGATTTAGGGCCCACCCTAATCCAGTATGACCTCATTGTAATTTGGTTACATCTGCCAAGACCCAATTTCCAAATAAGATCACACTCATGGATTCCAGGTGGACATGAATTGATACCACTGAAGCCAATGTGGGCACTGTTTTGTCCTGAGAACTGTAACTATGTGTAGCACACTGAAATTGTCCTCAGCCAGGCCTTTGTGGGGAAAGCAGGTGAGTGTACAGATAGTGAGGGAGTGTGTTGGGATAGGGAAGCTAATGAGGGAACTATTCAAGCATGGGATGCATTTCCCCTGGAGCAAGGGTCCTGCCTGCGTTTCTGGACTGACTGCCATTCCAGAGAGAAAATTCCCAAGCCATGCAACTAGGCCAGGGGGAGGGAGAGGGAGGCAGTGGGCCGGTCTCCACGCGGGCGCAGCCACCTTTGAAACGTCAGTCAGCTCAGGCCTGGATATTGGATATCAGGGACTGGATGCCTTAAACAGCAACATTTATTTTCTCACAGTTTTGGAGGACAGAAGTCCAAGACCAGGGTTCCAACTGATGTGATCTCCTTTGAGGATGAGATCTCTCTTCCTGGCTTTCGATGGTTGACTTCTCCCTGTAGCCTCATACAGCCTTTCTGTGTGTGGGGGGTGGGGGGGAGGGAGGGGGAGACAGAGAGAGGAAGATCTTTGACATTTCTTTCCCTTTATAAGAACAGTAGTCCTATAGGGTTAGGACTCCTCCCCCTACCCCACCCCACACCTACTTATTTAAGCTTAATTACCTTCTAATACTGGGTTCAACGGTGCCCTCCTCCCCATTTTCAAATACAGTCACATTGGAGTTAGGGCTTCAACATGTGAATTTGGGGGAAACAGTTCAGTCCATAGCAGCAGGGGCCTTGGAAATCATAGCCCAGATCTCCATTGCACAAACGAGGGTCACTCTGCAAGGTGAGGAGTTGGGACGAAGGTCGCCCAGCTTGACAAGGGCAGCCTATTCTTCACATTCCTCCACTCTGCTGAAACCTCGAGTCCAAAGTCTTGACTTGTCCTTTGCTTTCTCCTTCACAGGACACATACATACATACATACATACATACATACCTCTTAAATAAACCAACATGAATAGCATCCCCTTCATTTTCACTTATTCCCAAAGGTATTACATAGAAGCTTGATGTAAAGGCCCCTTCTATGAAGGGTCATAGATAAAAATGGATAATCATTTTGAATTCTCCATGAACCCATGTTATACATAACAGGCAAGCATTAAATATAGATCGTATTTATATTGATAACTAACACTTACTACTTATACTATTCTAAGCACTTTGCATATATTAGCTATTTTAATACTCACAGTAACTTAATACATAGGTTCTATTGTCAGTGGCATTTTACAGATAAGGAAATTGAGGAACAGAAATTTCTTAATTTGCTCAAGTTTTACTAATGTATACATGAATAAATGGATGAATCAAGGTATCCAAAGACTGCGTTAAGCTTAATGTTTTAACAATATCTATCTATACCCCTCTTCTTTCAGCAATCTCTAGTCTAAATTCTTTGGGGAGGGGGTATTATATTCTTGTTGAAGATAAGAGAATGCCAGACAAATCACACTAATAATAAAAGCCACTAACTATAAATATTAATCACTCTATTTATTATCAGTATTTTTATCAAGACTCATACTAAAACAAATTTTTATACAAGTATTTATACTAAAACAAGTTTTCCCAAAATAATACTTAGCCTCACTCTATATTATATGTATTCTGTTAATGTCTATTGTATTCTATTTTATTCTTAGCCTAGTTTGTCCATTCAATTTAATTTTTTATTATAGATCATGACCAACAAAATTGATTTCATGAGTACAATTGGGTCACAATCAACTGTTTGAAAACAATACTACTTTATATAATAGGTTAACCTACTAACTAGATTTTTCTTCTGCTTTCAGCTGCTAATGCTCAGGATTATAAAAATGTCATATATTTAGCCTAAAATATGTTCAAATTTTTTAAAATATATTTTTATTTATTTCAGAGAGGAGGGGAGAGAGAGAAACATCAATGATGAGAGAGAATCATTGATTGGCTGCCTCTTACAAGTTCCCTACTGGGACTTGAGCCCACAACCCGAGGATATGTCCTTGGCCAGAATCGAACCCAGGACCCTTCAGTCCATAGGCCAACACTCTATTCACTGAGCCAAACTGGCAAGGGCCAGAATTTTTTAAAAACGAAAGCTTTGCTGTTAGCCTGGAGTAGATGGCACTAACCAATTTCAGAGGCTTAGGCTTCGAAAATTAATTTAATTTTTCTCCTTTCAGTATGTTTCCTTTAAGTCGATGTGACCTTCTTAAGCGGAACACATTTTCTTATTAAAAGAAACAATTCAGGCCCAGCCGGTGTGTCTCAGTGGTTGAGCGTCAGTCCATGAACCAGGAGGTCATGTGTCAATTCCAGGTCAGGGCACACACCCTGTTATGGGCTTGATCCCCAACATGAATAGCATCCCCTTCATGTAGGGGGCGTACAGAAGGCAGCTGACCAATGATTCATTCTCATCATTGCTGTTTCTGTCCCTCTCTCCCTCTTCCTTCCTCAAAATGTATTTTTTAATATAAAAAGAAAGAAACAATGCAGGTCAGACATCAGATTGTGGTTCCATTTAAGTTATAAATTGTGACTCCCAAATGCCCCAAAAGTTGGAGAATTCAAGTCATTTTTTTTGAATTTCTAGTGCTATCGTAACCCTATTTTTCTGACATACCCACTGTTATGCAGTCACCTTCCTCAGAGTGTTGGACCCAAAGCTCATGCTCTGACAATTCAGTCTGATGCTTTCCTTCAGAGGCCACAGTATGGCTGAGATCTGCATCTTCCAGGGCTGCAGAGAGAAAACACATCAAAGAAAGAGCTGAAATGCATCTTGGAATGATGCACTCAGGAAGGTAAAAAGAGCTAATATATTTTTTAAGATGATAATTGAAGCATCCCCTATATAGTCTGTTTACTTTAAAATCATGCCACAGAAAAAGAAAACAGTGCATTCTAGATTGAATTGAAATGTTTCTAAAAAAAAATATCTCAATCTTATGAATAGGGGTAAATTTTTTATGAAGGCCCAAGGGACATAAATAAGTATACACCACATTATTAAACAGTTGTAGGACTTGCCTGGCCAGGGCGGCTCAGTTGGTTGAGTGTTATCCCCTGCACCAAATGGTTGCAGATTCTATTCCTGGTCTGGGAACATACCTGGGTTTCGGGGTCAGTCCTGGTCCAGCACATACAGAAGGCAACCAATCAATGATTACCTCATATTGACCTTTCACTCTCTCTTTCTCACACTTCCTCTCTCTAAGCATGTCCTCAGTTAAAGATTAAAATTAAATAAAGTTGTAGGCCTTAACTTTTAAAGAGATTTAATTATATCAGTTTTATTTTTCTCAAAAAGGTTAGTTCCCTTGCCCTTGCCCTTCCTAAAGCAAGAAGGAGTCCTCTCTCAGGAAGCCATGCCACGAGAGGACTCTGACTATCTGGGTCATCCCAGACAGAGTTCATATCGGCCACTGGAATGGCCTTTGTCAGAACAGTGATTCTTAAGGCAGCCATGTCTGTGCTCGCTCTGAGGGTCACTCGCCGTCCTCCCAGAAGCAGTGGATATAGCAGGGAGGGGCAAAGCCAGGGCCCAGCATTATAAATGGGCCATTAGTTTGCAGTTCATCAAGACGAGTCAGTGATTCTCAAACTTAAATAGGTCTCCGGAACACCTGGAGGGCTTGCTAAGCCTAGACTGCAGCTCACCCTCCCCAGAGTTCTGACTCAGTGGGCCCAGGCGTTCCCAGGGGCTACAGGTCTAAACACTTTGAGACCCACTACTCTAGTTCCACTTTGTGGGACTGGAGCACTTGGACCTAGCCCCAAGTGTAAAGTATAGAGCCTTCCTGATTTCTTTAGCGATATCAGCTGCAAGCTGGTGATCAAATTGACCGAAAGCCAGAGCACACCAATGAAAATGATCTACAGTGAAAACAAGAAGGCAGCCATTATAACCACAAGAATGCTGTCCCCACTCAACGAGGACTTACAGAAGTTGAGACTCAGCCCGCGTTCTCAAGATTTTATCTTTCAAGAAAGGAAAGGAAAGAAAGTTTTATCAGACTTAATGACTGTAGAAATAAATGGACCAGACCTCATTCTCCCTTTCAATAAGTAGCTGACATTTCATGACACCAGACAGAGAAGGGGCACATGGGTCCAGCCTGTGATCGCAAGAGCAGGGCCTGTGATTTATTGTAGGTAAAATAAGGTTTTGGAGCACAAATGCTCTGAAACCCAGGGAATTTTTTTTACTGAAGGGTAGAGCGGAGAAAGAAAAGGTAAGGAATTGAGAGAAGCAGTGCTCTTGGCAACTGTCACTCTGAAATAGTTTGTCAACAGCCTTATGGTACAGGAGACTGACTATAGCAGGTCTAAATGTGATCTCTTCTCCCACAATTCCACAGGGCAGCCCGTGCAGAACAAAGAGCACCAGGTAAGCCACTGAACCAAGCCACAGTAAGTGCGGGCCAGCAGATTACATTAAGAGAAAAGGGCTTATTAAAATCCAAAGACAAAAAACTGCTGAGATGATTTGGAAAGCATTATGCATTTATTGAACAAACACTGCTAACGACATTTCAGCAAACTGTGTGTTTAAAAAGCAATGAATAGCTATTGTACTTACTTCATAAACTTGTCAGACTGTCTTCATTTTATTTTCCTGAACAAACTGGATTTCTGTGTGGCTCATCCCCGCCAGTTAATAAATACATCACCCTAAAAAGTGCTGTGGTATTACATTTACAGCAGATAAAATATGGATGAAGTTGCTGCGCCTCAGGTCCGTCAAGTGTGATTTAATATCTCACACCCTCTCGCGAGGAGGAAAAGATTACTCGGCGGCTTCACCTGCCAGAGAGCGACCTTTGCCCCCGAGTAACAGCCACTCAGCAAATAGCGTCAAATGAAGACGAAGAAAACGTATAGATTTGCCATAAGAAAAAATTGATCTCAATCCACATATTAAACCTGCTGATCGGAGCTCTGCACAAACCCCTGGCAATCTCAGGGCACAGCGCAGTGCTCTGCGGGGAGCAGACCTCCTGGAGTCCCCAGGATTTCTGTTTTACCTCCTTCTTATTTCTTATGTTTCTTGCACTGGAATAAAATCTCTTTAGCAAATGCTCTTGGACTTATTGTCTTAGTGTCAAGTGTTTTCTCTCTGAGAATTTCAGAGATCAGGGGGATCTTATAAATGAAGGCATGTCCCCCAGGGAAATTTCTCAACAATCTGATTTAATTTATATCTTTTTTAAAAGTTCTGTCTAAATGATTTAAAAAAAAAAAAGAAAGAAAAGAAAGAAAAGCTCTCCAAGGAAAACATTTGTTAGCACAGAAAATAAATTTTTATGATTAACATTTGGCCATTCACAAAGGCTGGTGACTAAGAGTTCTTCACTTCAAAGGTGAGAGAGAAATGAGTTTTAAAACAAGAGTGGAAAGAAGCAAATTGCTGCTGAGTTATTCTTATTCCAAACACATCAGTGGAGAGCTGGTAACTGCCATGGAGTCATCCTCAAGGTGCGGGCTCCCGAGGGCCTTCTCCTGAGACCGCTGTGAGACATAAACGGCAGCCATTGGTGCACTCTGGCAACAACAGCGGCCTTGCCTTCACCAGCGAGGCCGGGGTGGCGTCCAGCGCCCAGGGAGCGTGTGCCTTTGCAAATGTAAAAAGTCTCTCCAGGTCTGTTGCCTCCCCAGATGTGACTGCCCCGGGTGAGGTTTGTGTATTTGTCTTTCACTGGGCACTTCAGTGTTCAGTGGGGAATTGGTTTGACTGAGCCAGAGGCAGGTGGGGACAAGGCTGTTTGTTTCAAGTCTTCTCAGTGGAGAGTAGTGAGGCACTGGCACTAGCAAATAGGTTTCCACAAAAACTATGATCATTGTATGTGAACTGGGAACTAGTCCACAAGAGGTGAGAGCGGGCCTGCTGGGGGTGAGGGGGCGTGTGCTGCCTCTGTGTGTGTGTACACGCACATGCACACGCGCACACACACGCACACGCACACACACTCACCATGGCAGCTCTTCCACCAGGAATGAAAACTTTCTTTGGAGATTAGCTGCACAGGCCTGCACCGCTCCCACACTGGCCCAGATTCGCTCGGTATGATAGCTCTGTCCCTCTGCTTTCCTGATGTTAAGGTGGGCGGGCCAAGCAGGGTGACATTTCTGGAGTGACAGATGCACCTGCTGCAGGAAAGCCAGGCTGGGTCCCTGGGTACTTCAGTGGGGAGGGCAGGAGGTGGGTGGGCCAGGGGTGGTGGGAAGGAAAGAGCCAGTGACAGGGAAAAGGCGAAGAGGGGGGTGACGCTTTATGGTTGGGATGGTTTTATTTTTAAAATATATGTGCATATTGTGAACCTAGGGAGGAGAGTCGGAGACACTTGGCAAGAATCCAGAGGTCATGCAGGGAGGAGGAAGGTTTTGATGATACCGAGTGTCCAGCCTCCTTCGAGCCCTCGCTCTCCCAGACGGACCAGACAGGGAAGGGTGTGTGTTCAGTTAACAGTTGAAAGGAGTATAATGCCCGAATTTTCAAATATCAAAATCCTTTCCTAAGGGAATTTCCCCTTATCTCGCCACAATTTTATTTTTAGTTTTTGTTTACCTTCCCACCCCCAGTTTACAGATGATCCTGCCCACTGTTTTCAATGTGGAACTTGTTCCTTAAAAACCACTGATGTGCCCAGGGGATTTGGTGCTAACCTTGTCCTGTGGTGGCAACAAGAGCCGTCTGAGGAGGCGGTGAAGAAAAGCTCTTCAGTTAAGAATCTTTCCTTTCCATCTAGCATGTGTTGAAAAGATCTACAAACGAGCAACATGGATCTGCATGCTGAACTTTATTTGCAAAACTAGCTTTTGGAGGAATAAACTTGACTCACTGGCAATGATCCCAGGGAAACTGGTTAGCATTTCAAAACAATTAGTAAGTGGCCATTTATTTTCTACTAGAGGCCTGTTGCACAAATCTCTTCCTTTCTCCTGGCTGCCGGCACAGGTTTTCCTCCAGCACCCAGGACCCAGGCCTTCACTCGGCTGGAGCTGCCTTCTGCCTTCCGTCTTCTGTCTTCACTGCTCTGGCCAGAGCCGCCTTCAGTCTTCTGTCATCTTTGCTGCTCTGGCCAGAGCCACCTTCCATCTTCCATTGTCTTCGCTGCTCCAGCTCACCTTCAGTCTTCCCTCTGCCACTTGGAGCCTACGTATGCAAATTAACCACCATCTTTGTTGGCGGTTAATTTGCATATCATGCTGATTAGCCAATGGGAGGCGTAGCAAAGGTACGGTCAATTACCATGTTTGTCTATTATTAGATAGGATTATTTTTAAAAAGCTCACAATACGATTAATTATTCCCCTTATGAATCCCGATAAGGGCTGTTTACTTACAATAAACTGATATTATGCCGTCAGGGACATAGCACCCCTCATATCATAGCATTTTTGTTTTCAACAGGCCACACTGCAGGCCTCTGAAATTCTCCACGACTAAACAGGTTACAGGTGCGACTCCAAATCTTGCAATTCCCGGTGCTTCGGGTCACCAGTCCCACTCTTGGCTTCTGCCTTCCCTGTGCTAAGACCCTTGCCTGGAATGTGCCTACTGGCCATTGGCGTGTAACCGAGAAGAGATGGTTTTCACACTCACCTGTCTCATCCAACACTTCCTCAGGCCCAGTCCCACTGCAAATTAAGCTGCAGCTAATAGTGCACTTTTAATTTAGTTTAGGTGAATTACGTTTTTGTTTTGTTTTGTTTTTCAATCCAAATTAACAGCCAGGTCATGTCTTGGTGTCTTTTTTTAATAGACTTTATTTTTTTTAGAACAGTTTTAGGTTCTTCCTGTTGTATCTTTAATATTGTCTTTAAGTTTGTCTTCTTCATTCAATGAATGTCAGGTAAAATATTTGGAAATTATAAACCATGGTTTTTGGCCTGCATGGATTAGAATTTACAGCCCCTGAAACAATGATAAAGGGGAAAAAGTCATACAGAATTTCACTGATGCTATGACTAAAAATAAATTCACTTGAAATGTTTAAAAAGAAATGCCAGGTTAACTCGGTGGTACGTGGGCAGGCTAAATAGCCATCTCAGAAGGTGAATAAAAAAAATTGAATTTATTTAAGGAAAAGAGGACAAGGGATGGCGATATCCAAAGGGAAGGGCTACAAGGCACTGAGCCAAAGGGTATTGGGTCCATGATGGCAGCACAAATGTACTTAGGACCATGCACAAGGAGGGCATGGAAGCAGCAGCAGGAGAGCCCAGGCCGGGCTGCTCTGGCCCAAAGGGGGCCTGGGAGGCAGGTGCAGAAGGTTAGTGTGGGGCGAGCTGTCGCTGCCCATTGCTCCCCTGGCTCCCCTGGTTGGGGTCTCTTAGAGGGCAGAAGGGGGAAGGGAATGGCATGGGTGGACTCCTTTGTCCCCAGTGTGTTTATCTCTCTCCTGCAGGCGGGAATCTTCAGGAGGTCTTGGGGGAGGGTCTCAATAGAGTACTCATCAGCTTTCCAGAGGTGCTCTTTCAGGGTCGTGGTCTCCACTGATTGGTCGGTGCCAGGGCCAGGGGTCATTAGTCAATGCAACTGGTCCTGAGGCAGCCATGGCATCACATGTCTGGTTTTGCTGCTTTTCTGGGCCTGGAGATGCAATACCACTGAGGCCTAGATGTTATCTCTAGGGAGGAAAGGTCAGGGGGTCTAAACCACGTGATCAGTGATGTGCTAGAGGAGGAAAGGTCAGGGGAGAGTGTGAATCACATGACCAGTGATATGAAAGACCAGGGGCCCAGGCTGCTAGAGAGTGATGTGCTAGGGGAGGATGGGTTACCTTGGGGCCAGGTTCTTGTTTCCCCAGTTTTTCCCTTGCTCTGCTCACACCTAACAAAAACATGGAGCTATAATCATTAGTATTTATAAAAGAGCTACATTGTTTATTTTCTCCCTTGGGAAAAAAACTTATAAGTGAAATTGCTGGATCAAAAGGAAGATCCATTTTTAAATGCTTACTGTATGTACACACCCATACCCACACACAGCATCGTTCCCAGTTCCTCTTCTAAAAGGATGTACCTGTTACTCCTCCTCACATCCATTTAAGACAGGATGCTTGTTTTCCCAAACATGGCAAATGCTGATGATTCATTTTATTATTTTAATTTATTTTTTTAATTTCTTTATTGATTAAGTTATTACATATGTGTCCTTATCCCCACATTACCCCCCATCCCTCTCTCTTATACCCTCACCCCCCGTTGCCTGTGTCCATTGGTCATGCTCATATGCATGCCTACAAGTCCTTTGGTTGATCTCTCCCCCTTATCCCCACCCTCCCCTACCTTCCCTCTGAGGTTCGACAGTCTGATCGATGCTTCTCTGTCTCTGGATCTGTTTTTGTTCATCAGTTTATGTTGTTCATTACATTCTATAAATTAGTGAGATCATGTGATATTTATCTTTCTCTGACTGGCTTATTTCAGTTAGCATAATGCTCTCCAGCTCCATCCATGCTGTTGCAAATGGTAAGAACTCCTTCTTTTTTACTGCAGCGTAGTGTTCCATTGTGTAGATGATTATTCATTTTAAAATATCTGTTTAAATGTGTTCTGATTCCATGTCTAATTGCATTGGCTGACTTTTTTTGAAAGATAAATAACAATAATAAGGGTAGGTATCTTTTGTCTGGCATTTAAAGAAATACTTTTATAGCTTCACCATAGAACATAAAACTGTTTTTGGGTTTGAAACAATGTCCATTTTTCTGTACTTTGTAATAAAAAATAGAAACAGATGTTGGATTTTGTATAATGATTCATTTGATCCTCTGACTTAATGTTTTTCTTTTCCTATAGATATAATAAAGTACACTAATGTGTTTGAAAACACTCTTCCATTCCTGGAATAAGCCTTAATTTGTGAAGACAGATAAATTTTTAAAATACTGATGAATTCATTCCAGTAATATTTTATTTACGAATTTCATATTTACACTTAAAAGTGATATGGGTCTATGTTTGCCAAGGATGAGGAGTTTGCAAAAATCAGCAGGCTGTAGTTAAGATGGCAAATAGCATAACCCGGGGTGGATGAGGGTGACACTGAGGAGCCCCTAGAGGTGGTCCCTGAGGGGTTAACTACACAATTGTTAGAACCCGAAAAAGAATCCATAGCTGAAGAACAGTCGAACTAAAAGGAAACTGCGTGAAATGAAAAAATCGGAGGAATCTTCAAGAAAACTCAGTGAAGGGCACAGCAGATGCTCTCGCAGATCTCAACAAGCCCCTTCAAGTTTAAAAACATGGACCCAACACCGAAAGGTTTTCATTAATAGAGAGGAATTCTCACGGTGCATTATCTGCTTATAAGAAAATCTATTATTGAAAAAAATAAAAAAGCAAGCCATCATGAAAATATTCCTGAAAGGAGTGGCACCCTAGGCAGGCCCTTCGAGAGGCATTTGGGAAGAGGCACTGTCATCATAGATACATGCATGTCACTGCCCCTGAAGACCTGCTAGTGGAGCAAGATGTGGAGGTGGAAGAAGTGGTACTGATGCTCTGACCTGTGTGTGTAGACCTAGGCATATTTGTGTCTTAGTTTTTAACAAAAATGTTTAACAGGTTAGGAAATTTTTAATTAAAAAGAGAAAAATATTATTAAGTAAAGATATGAAAAAGAAAAAAGTTGTACAGCAGTACAATGTGTATTTTAAGCTCAGTGTTAGTACAAAGGCATCAAAACATTAAAGGAATTAAAAAGTTTGTAAAGTAAAAAAGTTACAGTAAGCTAAGTTTAATTTGTTATTGAAGAAAGAAAAAAACATGTTGCCCTAAACAGTGGTTAGAGTGTTGGCCCTTGCACCACACCAAATAGGTCAAGGGTTCAATTCCCAGTCGAGGGCCTGTACCTGGGTTGCAGGTTTGATCCCCAGCCCTACCTGGGCTGTCTGTGGGAGGCAACCAATTGATGTCTCTCTCTCTCACATTGATGTTTCTCTGTTTCTCCTTCCCTCTTTCCCTTTCACTCTCTCTAAACATCAATGGAAAAAATATCCTCAGGTGAGGATTAACAAAAAAAGAAAGAAAAAAGTGTACAACTCTTATAAAGTCTACACTAGTGTATGGTGACATCCCAGCCTTCGCATCCACTCACCACTCACTGACTTACATCCCCTTCCCGTCCTGTGAGCTCCATTCATGGTAAGTACCTTATACAGGTGTGTGCCATTTTTTATCTTTTATATTCTATTTTTACTATATCTTTTTCTATGTTTAGATATGTAGATACACAAATAATTACCATTGTGTTATAATTGCCAACAATACTCGGTACAGTAACATGCTATACAGGTTTGTAGCCTAGAAGTAATCAGCTACATAGACCATACAGCCTAGGCATGTAGTAGCCTATATCATCTAGGTTAGTGTAAGTGCCCTCTATGAGGTTCACACAATGATGACATTGCCTAATATTGCCTTTCTCAGAACGTATCCCCATCATTAAGTGACCCATGACTATATTGGAAGAAGATGCCATCTAGGACTTTCATAGCTAGAGAGAAGTCAGTGCCCGGCTTCAAAGCTTCAAAGAACAGGCTGACTCTCTTGCTAGGGGCTAATGCAGCTGTGACTGTAAGTTAAAGCTAATGCTAAAAAAAAGAATGATGCTAACTCTCCTCTGCCCGTGCTCCATAAATGGAACAACAAAGCCTGGATGACAGCACATCTGTTACAACATGACCTGCTGAATATGTTAAGCCCACCATTGAAACCTACTGGGCAGAAACAAAACAAAAGGCTCCTTTCAAAATGCCACTGCTCACTGACAGTGCACCTTGCCACTCAAGAGCTCTGACGGAGATATATAAAGGCATGTTTCCATACCTGCTAACACAACATCTGTCCTGCAGCCCAGGATCCAGGAGTAACTTCTGCTTTCAAGTCTTAGTATTTAAGAAATACATTTTGTGAGATTATTGCTGCCAAAGATAATGGTTTCTCTGATGGACTTGGGCAAAGTGAATTAAAAACCTTGTGGAAAAAATTCACCATTGTAGATGCCATTATGAACATTTGTGATTCATGGGAAGAGATCAAAATATCAACATCAACAGGAGTTTGGAAGAAGTGGATTCCAATGCTCATGGGTGACTTTGAGGGATTCAAGACGTCAGTGGAAGAAGTAACTGTAGATGTGGTGGAAATAATAAGAGAACTAAAATTAGAAGTGGAACTTGCAAATGTGACTGAATTGCTGCAATCTTGTGATAAAACTCTTAACAAATGAAATCTGCTTTTTAGGGATGAGCAAAGAAAGTGACTTCTTGAGATGGACTCTCCTCCTGGTGAAGATTATTGAAATGACAACAAAGAATTTAGAATATTACATAAATTGAGTTGATGAAGCAGAGGTAGAGTTTGAGAAAATTGTCTCCAATGTTGGAAGTTCTACTGTGGATTAAATGCTATCAAACAGCATCTTACGCTCATAGAAATGGTTTGTAAAAGAAATAGTCAGTCAATGCCACACATTTTAATGCTGTCTTAAGAAATTGCCACCCAAACCTTTAGCAACCACCACCCTAATCAGTCGGTAATCATCAACATTGAGGCAAGACCTTCCACCAGCAAAAATTATGACTTGCCGAAGGCTCAGATAATGGCTATCATTTTTAGCAATAAATTATTTTTAATTAAGGTATGTACATTGTTTTTAGATATAATGTTATTATATACACTTAATAGACTATGACATAGTGTAAAAAATATTTAACCAAAAAAAATTGTGTGACTTGTTTTATGGCAATACTGGCTTTATTGTGGTGGTCTGGAACCAAACCCACAATATCTCTGGGGCATGCCTGTACAATACATGAGATCCCAGACTCAGGACAAAAGAGAGTGTGTTCCTCACAACAATAGCAGTAGCCAGAGTATCACCATTTGCATGGGCTCCTTAAGCTCCAATTCCTACAAGGTGACACAAAGAGGACCGCGTGACCGGCTATGTAATGTGGGCTGTGTTACAAGACAGGAACCCTGAGTGTAGAGAGCATGAGCCTTTTATAATGGGCACCGAGTCTGCCTGCTCTTTGCTCTAGAGCAGCGGTTCTCAACCTGTGGGTCATGACCCCTTTGGGGTCAAACGACCCTTTCACAGGGGTCACCTAAGACCATCGGAAAACACATATATAATTACATATTGTTTTTGTGATTAATCACTATGCTTTAATGATGTTCAATTTGTAACAATGAAAATACATCCTGCATGTCAGATATTTACATTACGATTCATAACAGTAGCAAAATTACAGTTATGAAGTAGCAACGAAAATAATTTTATGGTTGGGGGTCACCACAACATGAGGAACTGTATTAAAGGGTCGCAGCATTAGGAAGGTTGAGAACCACTGCTCTAGAGTAAAACACTATCTTCATTATATTACCAGCCTCCCTGAAACTATGGCGAACTAATTTGTTAGCTTGCACATAAGATAAAATCTTCTTTGCTGCAAATGGATGTACTTGTTCTATGATGCAAGGCTGTTTGCTGTGTAACATTCGTGTAAGGTCGCCCAGCAGACAGACAGTCACTGTCTTTGTTCACAAGTTGCCCAGAAACATGACAAGTCGGGGGAGAACTGGCTCTCAACACTGACATTCTGAAAACCATGACTTGGGATTACAAACTTTCCATGTTCTCTGAAGCATTGTTCAAATTATTTACCTTTTATGGGTGAGAAGTGATTTAAAAAAACACACACACAAACCAACCTAGGAAAGTGATCACAAGTTTGTTTGTTTGAATGTATAGACTATAAATGTAAAGGCATTTTGAAAGGAAAGTCGGGAAAGTTTTATACATCATATTTCCAGTCATCTGTTGCTGCCTATCAGCCCACCCCAAACTCAGTGATTTCAAACAACAATTCACTATCATCTCTCATGGTTCTTGGCTCAGCTGGGCTGTGGTTGCTCAGAGTTTCTCGTGTGGCTGCTGGGAGGGTGGCAAGGGCTGAATTTCCTGAGGGCTTCTTCAAGTCTGTTCCTGACACTTGGGCTGGGAGGGCTGGAACGGTGGGGGCCTGGTCAGCGACCTCTCCTTCCCTCCCCATGTGGCTGTGACTAGCTGTGCTCCCTCACAGCATGGCGACCCTGGTCTGGTCATGCTCCCCGAAGAGTGAGTGAGTCCAGCTCCAGGACACAAGGGCCGAAGCTGCCTGGGACCTGGTCTCAGAGACCCACTGCCTCACTTCCGTCTCTTTCGGTGCATGACAGAGGCAGTCCCGGGGCTCGCACCCAGCGAGAGGAGCAGGATGTCTGGCTCACTGGGGGCTCCCCTCTTCAATCTGCCACTTCAATAACGGAGAGGGAGCGTGTGTCCATACATCACCGTTCTCGCGGCACGTGCTACCCGTTCAGGAGAGAACCAGGGATCGGCAATCAGAAGCCCGGAGCTTGAATTCTGACGTGTGGTACTTACTGACTGCGCAATCTTAAACAAGAGGCGGGAGCCCTCTTCCCCATCCTTAATGTCCAAATAATATTACCTCACATGCAGGTAAACAGTGGGGAATACATAAGGTGGTTGGAAGCACTTTGAGAAACTAGTGACAACATACATGTTAACACCATAGCTTAATGCAAACCAAATTCTTCACTTGACTTGCATATTTTTGAAATTGTAACTTTTATTTTATAAAATGGAACATGCCCTTCTTTCCAACTCACCTAAATGTAGTTTAGGACGTGTCAATAAGCATGGGTTTGCTTGTGTTTCACAGAGCCTCACCCTTTCTAGCCTTGATGTTTCAAAATACAAGCAAGCAGGGCACATAGCACCTCACTCAACAGGTGATACTGAGCTTCTGTGTGTCACAGGGAGCCGAGAGCTGGCCCGGGCACAGGAGCAGGAGTCAGCCCTGAAGTTGTACTATAACATTTCAATCTGTCCACAGCAAGTGCTAGTCCCAGAAACGATAAAACCCCAAGCATTTTAAAGCAGACCATCACATGGAACACCACAAATCATTGCAGCCAAATATTCCATCACTCCTTCATGCTAAGAAGAACTGCCTGAGGGAAGAAAATACAAAATCAAAACCTTGCTTCTGCTTTCTTTTGGTTCCCTCTCTTGTCCACTGCAGGAGAAGCTAGAGGGTACCTTTATTTAATTATGTAATACCTTCTGTCAGTTTTACATATTTAAATGCTTCTTGGAGCTACCCAGGATGGGGAAAAAGAATCTATTTCAGAAAAAAAGTGAGATAGCTATTCTTACCTGCCACACAGAAGGATGTGGCAAACTAGGAAATTGTATGTTAAAGAAAAATAATAGAGACACAAATATATTTTCATCCTGATTTCCATTATAATTTCAGATTTGATTACTCATGGGAAACTGATCTAAAAGGCAATAGAAATCACCATTTAGAATCTTTCCATCCATTCCAAGGAATGCCCTGCCTCTCTTGGCATGCGTTCCATGTCATGCAATCCCTTTAGTTGGCCTCTACTGCAACAACCAGCCAAATACTAATCGGGCCATGGGATCGAGACACAATCAATAAATGTAACACATGTCACAGTGCACCACTCACTGGGTTGCCATGTGTTTAGAACAGCCGTGGGCAAACTACGGCCCGAGGGCCAGATCCGGCCCGTTTGAAATGAATAAAACTAAAAAAAAAAAAAGACCGTGCCCTTTTATGTAATGATGTTTACTTTGAATTTATATTAGTTCACACAAACACTCCATCCATGCTTTTGTTCCGGCCCTCCGGTCCAGTTTAAGAACCCATTGTGGCCCTCGAGTCAAAAAGTTTGCCCACCCCTGGTTTAGAAGTTTTAAGCATCTCTCAGTCCATGTGTCCGAGCACAGTAGCCACACTGTTGTTCCAGGTCTCCAGCGGAATCTGAAAGGCCAGCCAACCACACAGAGGCTACTTGGACTGAATGTAGCCTAAACCACTTCATTTTCATCTCACAATTATGAAATGACTAGTGTGAGTAGCACCCATTAATATAGGTATTAATTATAATAGCTTCCTAAGTGTGAGAAGAGAAAAGAGAACAGGAAAGGAAGCATATCTACAAAATCATTTCTATAATTTTTGTAGTTTTCCTTTATCTCCCACCAGCAGAAAGGCCAGGTTGACTTATAATTTATGTATAGATAGAAGATGATAGATAAATAGATAAATAATAGATTGATAGATGGAAAGTGTAGATACGCTGGAGAACTCCCTTACCTTTAACTGCACAAAGTAGAAACTACCCTAACTAAACATGCACAGATCTAGGTTGACTTATTATTCATGAGAAAGGAACTTCCAGGCTGGTTTACAGGGTTCAGTCCCAGGGACCTTGTCATTCACTCATGCACTCATTTATTTATTAAACATTACTTGTGTGAAAACCTAAGAAGGGACCCAGGTATGAAAGTCATAGTCTGTTTTCAGGTAGCTTATGATCTAAAAGGATAGAAAGACATGCAAGCATAAAAAGTTTATACAGTTTAGTAAGAATTATAACAGGGTCACAGTGATGTGGAGGTTCTAGAAACGATGACTTCAGTCCATGGCAGTGGCAGGGTGAGTAGGAGGAAGACCATTACATAGATGCAGGTGAGATGTCAGAGGAGACCCCGGTCTGAAACGTCCATGCTAACAGTGTGATGAAGGCACAGCGTTATAAAACAGCCCAATGCCCTTGGCGGCGCTGCCGAGAGCTCAGGAAGCCAGATGGAGGGGGCAGAGCAGAAGACTAGCTAGGAGGCTGGAGCAATAAGCCACACCCAGCACGAGGTATCGCAGCCCACACTAGGGGTAGAAGGCCATTCACTGAACAATTTCATCGGATTCAACAGAGAGAGTTTTCATGTCTATCTGAATAAGTAAGCTTGGGGGCTTCATAGTAGCGCTTTTTAGAGACCAAAATTGCTTCACAATTCTGTCCCTCGTGCTCACAGCTCACAGGCCTGCTTGTCAGAGGTGAGGGTAGAGTGTGAGAGGGTGACCACCCCTGGCTGGTGGAAGGTGGCAGCGACACCCAAATTACATGTGCTACTGAGGAGGCATACCTTTGGAGTTAAAAAAACTCAAAATGATTGCCTTTTGTGGAGTGACTTCACTCTTCAATATAGGAAAACGAAACCCTTGACAATATGTGAAAACAATATTTAAAGATGTGAAACTGCCTGTGTATTACAGGGTTCTCTTGTACAACATGAGGCATGAAAGCTGCTCATGTGTTGCAGGTGGCACTAATTGCATCAGAACACTGTACAGAGCATGAAAGTCACTAATATGATGCGAAAAATCCAAGACTCTTCAATTATATCAGAAGCACTAGTCCATTATATTGCTCTTTTACACAGCTCCTTTCTATCAAATCTGATTAGCAAATTTGGTTTAAACTAATGTGCTATAAAAATCTTATAATTTTTATTAAGTATGAGAAAATTGTGGTTTTGCTGATATTGAATGGTTGGTCTCATTCATCCCTCTAAGTCAGATTAGTGATAAAGGAGACCTTCGTTGTCCTTTATTCCCCATTTCTTCATAATAAAGACATGAATCTTATCACTTGGGAAAGAGCAAGTTTGGAATAAGATACAAAGGAATGCCAGCCGGCCTCTCACAGGAAACCTAGATGTTTTAACTTAGAGTCCAGGTTATTCATTCTTCCACAGAGCTGCCCACCAGCTTATCAGTGTTTCTTACTTTCTGCAGGATGTACTTCAACTTGAACATGGCATTTCCACCCCAGGACAACCCCGAAGAAGTATTGCCTTCATTGAATTAAGATACAAAACGTTTGACTCACTGGAACACCCGAGAAGGAAGTCTGCAGCTGAGGGCCCTTCCTCCCTGATCACCACTGTCAGCTGGTGACCTGGCACCAAGAAAATCAAAGCCCAATTGTTCATTCTCTCGTCTTTGATGCGCCTGCTTCCCCTGCCTTTAGGACACCTCACTTTCTTAGGTTTCCTCCTACCTCCGTGGTGGCTCTTTCTCAGTGCCCATTGCCTCTTCGTCTCGTCTCCCGTGTCTTACTGTGCACTGTCTCCACGTGCGTTTCTCTGCCATTTTCTCCCCTAAACATACTCTCTCGGTTCTCTCACCAGGATGTGCTCGCTGGCAGCCTTCCCCATCACAGCTGATCTCAACTTGATCCTTCTAGTCCAGTGATGGCGAACCTTTTGAGCTCGGCGTGTCAGCATTTTGAAAAACCCTAACAACTCTGGTGCCGTGTCACATATAGAAATTTTTTGATATTTGCAACCATAGTAAAACAAAGATTTATATTTTTTATATTTATTTTATATATTTAAATGTTGATTTAACAAAGAAAAATCAACCAAAAAAATGAGTTCGCGTGTCACCTCTGACACGCGTGTCATAGGTTCGCCATCACTGTTCTAGTTGTTCAGGCCTTAGTCATCTTTGACTCTCCTCTTTCTCTCACACCCACATCCAACCCATTAGGAGTTCCACTGGCTTTGCCTTCAAAATGTGTCAAGAACCCAACTTCTCATCACACCCATAGCTACCGCCGTGGTCACAGCCATGGCTCGTGCCCAGATTACTGGATCAGACTCCTTGCTTCTGCCCCACACTGTCAGGGAACCCTTTAACAACAGAAGCCATCTGTCTTCTCAAAACCCTCTGATGGCTTCCCTTTTTACTCACAGTAAAACTGAAGTCCTTACCGCGGCAAAGCCCTCTGTGGTCTGCCTGCCGCAACCCCTGCCAGTTGTCTCTCTGAACATGGCTGCCAGTCGGCCCATCACTCATTCTGCTCCTGCATCCCAGCCTCTCTGCTCTTCTTTTGAAGCAATCCCTAGTCCTGGGACTTTTGCTCTGACAGTTCTGTGCTTGGAATGGTCCTTTCTCCCGGGTGTCCACATTGGGCTATCATACCCTAAGCCCCTGGAACAATGTCTGATATGTAGTAGAAGTCAATAAATGTTGAATAAATAAATGTGTACACTGAGAGCTTTACCATCCATAAAAATTATTTGTGAATATCATGTTTTTTTTATTTTGCATTTTTAATGATGAAAGTAAAACAAACTGATTTGAAAATTATTAAAAATTAACCATATATTAGTATATAAAGCTATACAAATTAATACATCTACCAATGAGTGATTTTTCTATAATTATTTAGAGATTATATTATATTGGAGGCACTGTTATGGATATTGCTTTTTGTTACATGTTATATCAAAGCCATTTTCTATGACATTAGGAATGTATCAAGCTTGGTGAGATGTAGCCAGTAAGGTTTACCAAGGCAGAATTATTGTTAAAAGAATATATCCAAAACATATTTTTTAAATAGCTACATAAAACCCCATTATGCAAGTTAGCATTTCCTGCTTAATTGTGGTCATTTATAGTTTCCAAGTGTTTTATGTTATTTGCTGAAGCAGTGAACATCTTTGTGCAAATGTCCTTGTTAAGACATCAAATTTGTTCCTGGGACCAATTTATAGAGGGCTAGGAGGTCCCGGGAAAGTGGCATGCATATTTTAAAGGTTCTTTATCTATAGCACCAAGTCGCCTTCCAGAAAGAGGTTGCCAGTTTATGCTGTCACCTGCAGCATATGTGAACCAAAGAGAAATCATGACGGGATTGAGTATCATAAAACTATTTAATTTACCAATTTTATATGGTTAAAATTATGAGTTTATGATTATAGCAAAAATGAACATTTCTTTACATGTGATTAACTATTTATATTTCTTTATCGTGATTTATCTTTCATATACTTAGTCAATTATCTACTGAAGTCTTTGTTTATCTTACTGATTTGAGTGGCCTCTTCATATATCAGAAGTGATAAATTTTTATCCTTTATATTAATTACAAATATTTTCCAATGTATCTTTTCTTGGGGTCTTTTATTGTCATAAAATGTTTTCTATCTTTATGGAGTTACATTTATTAATATTCTCCTTTGTGATCCTTTTCATGTTGTTAGGTTCTTACTCATTCAAAAATCAGGTGTATGTTCATTATAGCTTTTTCCAACTTTTATGGGTCTTTTTGTTTTCCTCTAACTCCTTTAGAACTTACTTGGAAATATGATATGAATTGACTCTACAATGTCATTGCTCCCCCAAATAGATTTAATTATCCAAGCACCTATTACTCACCTTACTTTTCTCATTGATTCAGAATGTCTTCTTTGTCATCTGCCAAATCCTTAGATGTAACACCTATTCTCCTCAAACTATTCCAAAAATAATCAAGAGGAGGTAAGACTTCCAAGTGCTTTATACAAGGCAAACATTACCCTAATTCCAAAGCCAGATAAAGATACTACAAGGAGAGAAATGTATAGGCCAATATCCCTGATGAACATAAATGCTAAAATCTTCAACAAAGTATTAGCAAATCAGATCCAGCAATACATTAAAAAGATCATACACCATGATCGAGTTGGATTTATTCTGGGGATGAAAGGTTGGTAGAATACTCACAAATCAATAAATTTGTGTGTATTATGTGATATATCACATAAACAAAATGAAAGATAAAAAGCACATGATCACGCAAAAAAAGCATTTCCCAAAATCCAACATCCATTTTTGATAAAAACTCTCAGCAAAGTGGGAATAGAGGGATCAAAACTCAACACAATAAAGGCCATATATGAAAAACCTACAGCCAACATCGTATTCAATGGGCACAAACTAAAAACATTTCCCTTAAGTTTAGGAACAAGACAGGGATGTCCACTTTCACCACTCTTATTCAACAAAGTACTGGAAGTTTTAGTTCCAACATCAGAAAAGAACAAATAAAAGGCATCTGGGGGAGGGTCAAGACAGCAGCATAGGTAAATATGGTACTGTCTTCCTCCTACCACCAGGTCAAAATTATAACTAAACTACAGAACAAAGGAAGCATCATTCAGAACCACCGAAAATCTAGTAAACAGAAGTCCTATAACTAAGGATATAAAGAAGAAGCCACATTGAGACTAGTATGAGGGGTGGAGGCGCAGAATAGACTAGTCCAACACCCATATGTGGCATTTTTAATCAGGAAGGATATTTTGGCTGCACAGGTCCCCTGTGAGGAACAAGGGGTCCCAGCTCCATAGCAGACCCCTCAGCCCAGGATTCCAGGCCGGGAAGAGAAATTCCAAAGATTTGGGGCTATAAAAAGCAGTGGGATCTCGGACAGTTTGCCTCAGTGGTTAGAACATTGGCCTATGTACTGGAGGGTCAGACGTGGGTTTGATTCTGGTCAAGAGCACATAACTTAATTGCAGGTTCAAGCCCCAGCCCTGGTCTGGGTGCATGTGGGAGGCAACCTGGCAATGTATCTTTCTCATATTGATGTTTCTCTCTTGATCACTCCCTCTCCTCTCTCTCTCTCTCTCTCTCTCTCTCTCTCTCTCTCTCTCTCTCAATAGAAAAAATATCCTCCTGTGAAGATAAAAAACAACAACAACAGGAAATGTAACCAAGTGAGATGGAGGCTACTGGAGTCCCAGGCAGTTCCACTTAAAGGACCCACATAGGGACTCACTCCCTCTGGGCTCCAGCACTGAGAAAGCAGCTTGAAAGGCTCCTGGGACATATGGAGAGGAACTAAATTGTCTGGCCTCCGGGCAATAGCTGGGGGACAGCTCTCTCACAGACAAAAGTGCTCCCAGAGGTCATTGTTCCTTTGCTGAGAATTCCAAGCCACAAAAATGACTGGAAGGTGCCAGACCTGAGTTTCAATCAACCTAGGTCACACTGTTCACCCTGCTCTGGTGATTCCCCACCCCACCTAACATGCAGGCCCACCCAAGCCATTTATAGTGGCTTTTCTTATGAATGGTCTGTCCTGGATCAGGCTTCAGACTTTCCTAAAATCTCTCAGACAAGCAGCAGCTGGCCTCAGCATGCCCCATACTTCTAAATAAGGGGACCATGGCCTGGCACTGATAGCAACCTGCCTTGGTCTACAGCTTGGCCTCTCCTGGGCACCTACAAGCCCAACACAACTACCAGCCATCTGAAGATTGCCCTGTGGCTCCTGCAGGGTGGCCCCAGGCAAGACACAGGGAATAGCTGACTTTGCACCTCCTGGGAGGCCCCAAAGCCATTGCACCTGGTGGTCAGCTTCAGACCATTCAAGATTACAACCCTGACATATGCACAAGGGACACACTCAATGGGTGGCCTCAGTAAGCACCAAAGCCCCACTGAAGCAAGTCCTGCTCTATAGGGGCATCTCCTACACAGCAACTCTTCCACTGTAGCCATAGCTGATCTTCACAGCCTACTGGCCTGGGGGTCAATTCCTCCTAGTGATGCCAACACAACAAGGGATCAACTGCAATAGGACAGAACACACAGCCCACCTAGAGTGCCAAGCTCAGGTGACTGGGGAGGCTGAGCCACTGGGTCCTACAAGACACCTACTATCCAAGGCCACTCTATCAATTCCAGGAGATATAGAAGCTCTACCTAATAAATAGAAGCAAACACAGGGAAGTAGCCAAAATGCAGAGATAAAGAAACATATAAATGAAAGAACGGAAGAAATCTCCAGAAAAAGAACTATAAAATGGAAGCAAGCAAATTACCACATACAGAGTTTAAAATAATGGTTATAAGGATTCTCAAGGAACTTACTGAGAACTTCAAGGAACTTTGTGAAAACATCAGCAACACAAAAAAAGACCAGTCAGAAATGAAGGATACAATAAATAAAATGAAGAATAATTTATAAGGAATCAATAGTAGAGGATTCCAAGTATCAAATCAACGATTTGAAATAAGAAGAAACAAAAAACACCTGATCAGAACAGCAAAAAGAAAAAAATAATTCAAAAATATGAATATAATGTAAGGAACTTCTGGGAAAACTTCAAGCATACCAACATTTGCATCATGGGGGGGGTGCTAAAATGGGCAAGATATTGAAAAACTATTTGAAAAAAATAATGACAGAAAATTTCTCCTACCTGGTAAAAAAAAAGAAATAAAGATACAAGTCCAGGAAGCACAGACAGTCCCAAATAAGAGGAACCCAAAGAGGCCCACACCAAGACACATCATAATTAAAATGCCAAAGATTAAAGACAAAGAGAGAATCTTAAGAGCAGCAAAAGAAAAGCACTTATTTACTTAGAAGGGAGTGCCCATAAAAACTATTAGCTGATTTCTTAACACAAACTTTGCAGGCCAGAGGGAATGGTAAGAAATATTCAAAGTGATGAAAAGCAAGGACCTACAACAAAGATTACTCTATCCAGCAAAGCTATCATTTAGAATTGAAGGTCAGATAAAGAGCTCTACAGACCAGAAAAATCTAAAGGAGTTCATCACCACCAAGTGAGTATTACATGAAATGTTAAATAGTCTTCTTTAAGAAAAAGAAGAAGAAAAAGAAAGATAAATAATATGAACAACAAAATGGATATAAAAACATATATATCAAAAATTGAATCTAGCCCTGACCGGTTTGGCTCAGTGGATAGGGCGTCAGCCTGCGGACTCAAGGGTCCCCCGGGCTCGATTCCAGTCAAGGGCATGTACCTTGGTTGCGGGCACATCCCCAGTAGGGGGTGTGCAGAAGGCGGCTGATCGATGTTTCTCTCTCATCGATGTTTCTAACTCTCTATCCCTCTCCCTTTCTCTCTGTAAAAAATCAATAAAATATATTTTTAAAAAATTGAATCTAGAGATCAAAATAAATGAACAAGGAATCTAATGAACAAAATAAACTGATGAATAAAATAGAACCAGAGGCATGGAAACATGGAACAGACTGACAAATCTCAGAGGGAAGGGAAAGGGGAAAAAGAAGAGATTAACTAAAGAATTTCTATGCACATATGAATTACCCATGGACACAGAAATAGGGTGATGAAGGCCTTGGGTGGGGTGGGATCCAGGTGGAGGGGGTCAATGGGGAAAAAAGGGGGGAACATCTGTAACACTCTCAACAATAAATATTTTAACAAATTAATAAATAAAGTAATAAAATTAATTTTTTAAAGGCATCCAAATTGGAAAGGAGGAACTAAAACTGTTATTATTCACAGATGACATGAGATGGTATATAGAAAACTTTAAAGACCCCACCCAAAAAATACTAGATCTAATAAATAAATTTAGCAAAGAATCAGGATACAAAATCAATAACCAGAAATTGATGGCATTTCTATATACCAATAATGAATTCTCAGAAAAAGAAACGAAGAAAAACAATTCCATTTACTATTGCAACAACAAAAAATAAGGTACCTAGGAATCAATTTAACCAAGGAAGTGAAAGACCAGTACTGGGGAAATTATAAGACACTGAGAAAAGAAATAGAGAAAGATAAAACAAGTGAAAGCATATACCAAGTTCATGGATTGGAAGAAATAGCATCATTAAAATGTCCTTATTACCAAAAGCAATATATAGATTCAATGCAATTCCTATTAAACTACGAATGGTATATTTCACAGATTTCAAACAAATATTCCAAAAATGTATATAGGACCAAAAAGACTCTGAATAACTTCAGCAATCTTGAGAAAGGAGAACAAAGTTAGAGGGGTCAGAATTCTGGATATCAAACTATACTACAAGGCAATTGTAATAAAAATATTCTTGTATTGGCATTAGAACAGGCATATGGATCAATGGAATGGAACAAAGACCCCAGAAATCAATCCACTCCTTCATGGTCAATTAACACTTGGCAAAGGAGGCAAGAGCATACAATGGAATAAAGACAGTCTATTCAATAAATGGTGCTGGGAAAATTGGACAGATACACGCAAAAAATTGAAACTAGACCACCAATGTGAGAAGCACAGGACTTAGTTGGAAAGTCTGTAAGAAGGAATCTCTGAAAGGTCGGGGCCTCTAGGCAGTGGTTCTCAACCTTCTGGCCCTTTAAATACAGTTCCTCATGTTGTGACCCCCATCCATAACATTATTTTCGTTGCTACTTCATGACTGTAATGTTGCTACTGTTATGAATCATAATGTAAATATCTTATATGCAGGATGGTCTTAGGTGACCCCTGTGAAAGGGTCGTTCAAACGCCAAAGGGGTCACGACCCACAGGTTGAGAACCGCTGCTCTAGGAGGATCTTGCTGAAGGCGGCAGACCCTGTCTTGACTTTTCCAAACAAGTCTGAGCCCCGGGTGTTTTACTGGAATCTTTATGTTTAGTCTTCAGATGTCCTTGTGTCTTCCCAAGGATGCTTACCCTGCTGATAGTATCTAATAGTTAATTTTAGTTCAAGCTGTTGTTACAATAAAAGCCTGAGGAGGCAGGTGAATGGGGCTGTTTTGTTCCTATTAGCCAAGCAGTCCCTTAGCCGTTTCTTTCACAAAAACATGTATCAGATAAATCATTCATCCATTGCTCAGGGTCTACCAATCAGCCCCAGCACACCAACTTATACCATACACAAGAATAAACTCAAAATGGATACATGACTTAAACATAAGTCACAAAACCATAAAAATCTTTGAAGATATAGGCAGTAAAATCTCGGACATCTTTTGTAGCAACGGAAACAAAGGAAAAAATAAACAAATGGGACTACATGAAAATAAGAAGCTTCTGCACAGCGAAAGAAACCACAACAAAGTAAAAAGAGAACCCACTGTATGGGAGAACATATTCACCAGTAATACATCTGATAAGGGGTTGATATCTAAAATACATAAAGTACTCATACAACTCAACAAAAGGAAGACAAGCAGCCTAATTAAAAAAAATGGACAGAAAACCAAAATAGACACATCTCCAAAGAGGACATACAAATGGCCAATAGACATGAGAAAATGCTCAACATCACTAATCATCAGAGAGATGCAAATTAAAACTACCATGAGGTATCACCGCACACCTGCCAGAATGGCTACCATCAGAAAATCAACAAACAGTAAGTGCTGGAGAGGCTGTGGAGGAAAGGGAACCCTCGTGCACTGCTGGTGGGAATGCAGACTGGTGCAGCCACTGTGGAGAACAATATAGAGTTTCCTCCAAAAATTAAAAATGGAACTGCCATTTGACCCAGTAAATCCATTTCTGGGAATATACCCTAAGACTTACAAAATGCCAATCAGAAAGAATATATGCACTCTTGTGTTCATAACAGCATTATTTACAATAGCTAAGATCTGGAAACAGCCCAAGTGGTCATCAGTAGATGAGTGGATAAAAAAGTTGTGGTACATTTACACAATGGGATGCTAAGCAGCTGTAAAAAAGAGAAGGAACTCTTAACTTTGGGACAGCATGGATGGACCTAGAGATTATAATGTTAAGCAAAATAAGCCAGTCAGAGAAAGATAAGTGCTGTATGATCTCACTTATATGTGGGATCTAATGTAAATATAAACTAGTGAACAAAATAAAACCAGAATCATGGAAGAATGGTACAGTCTAACAGATGTCAGAGGGGAGGGTATTTGTAGGGAGGGAGCGGGGGGGACAGGAGGAAAGAAAGTGAAGAGAATAGCCAAAGAACATACATGCATTACTCATGAACACAGGCAATAGTGTGGTGATGGTCAGAGGGAGGGGAGGACAGGGTTTGGGTGGAGGGGAGAAAGGGGAGTGTAAGTGGGGGACATCTATAATAGTGTCAACAATAAAAAATTATTACATGTAAATGTCATTTTGCCATCTTATAATTGTTGCTTAAGACCTTTTAGCATTTTATCTGATTTTACTATAGCATTTGTGACTCTCTATTATCATTAGTGTCTCTCCCCCTACTAGGCTGTGAGCTTTCTGATTTCCCCCCTGAATCCAGCGTGGTAAACAGAAACTGGTAAATAGATTTGATAAAATGGTGGCAGTTCTAGACCCGCTGACAGTGAAGAAGCCAGGCATACTGGATGAACGGGATGAATCCAAGGCCTTTTCGCCTACTCTCCCTTGGAGACTATAGAACTGATTTCTGGGGGGGGGGGGGGGGGGGGGGGGGGAGGGAGCAGGGGGGATATGGCATCTCTGGCTGAGAAGGAATATTAAGAAAGGAGGCAGTTGCTCCAAAGATCCAGCCTGAGAAGGAGCTGTAATGTTCAGAGTTTAGGAAGGCTGCCTGGCTCTAAAATAAAATTTCTAGCATCTAAGTCCCAAATGCCTTAATTTCCACAGCCATATATGCATCCCTTTGACTTTAGGCTTTGACCTGAGCAAAATCCAATCGCCTATTGAGTTAGCTCCATCCCTCCCAGGCAGTAACTCCCTACAAGACTGGCAGAAACCCGGACTAGCGTGTATACTGCTGTTCCCATAGTGATCCACATAGCAATTAGCACATAGCATGGTAAGTAAATGTTTTTGAGTGAATCAACAAATCGACAGAGATGAAAATAGTAAGTCTAAGCAATCACTGCAATGCCAATATGTCTACAGGTTTCTTTTTTCAAAAATACTTTTCATAGAAATGAAAAAAAAACTTACCCAAACTAATGACCTGAGGGTTAAGGGTAGAAGATTAACAGGCGGGAGAAAAAGCATGAAGAGCAGAAATGGAGGACTGGCCATCCTCTTAGGTCATTAATTGTGCTGAAATTATCCCCGATAATGAAAAGCCACACCTTAACTGTTAAAGTCAGACGTTGTGACCGTGTTCATAAACCCCAGGTAAGGATATTTTGCACTATCCCTCCCAAGATAGTTTTCTGAGTTTTAAAAATGCCTTTTATTCCAGTTACCTCCTGTTACAGAACAATCACCACAATATTTGTTCCAGGGGTGGGCAAACTTTTTGACTCGAGGGCCATAATGGGTTCTTAAACTGGACCGGAGGGCCGGAACAAAAGCATGGATGGAGTGTTTGTGTGAACTAATATAAATTCAAAGTAAACATCATTACATAAAAGGGTATGGTCTTTTTTGTTTTTTAGTTTTATTCATTTCAAACAGGCCAGATCTGGCCCGCGGGCCGTAGTTTGCCCACGGCTGTATCTAGCCTCTCCCAGCCTGGGCGTCAGGTTCAGCGGGGTGAGTCTCACCGGGGATCCTTCACAGAGTTGCAGGTAAATGTGTCCGAGGCTGGGCCATCTGCAAGTTCCTCCCTCACAGGTGGGCACCCCTCCCCGCAGCCCCTCCACGGGGCTGGCTTGGGCTCCCTCCGGCAGGGCGCCTCCCAGCCCGGAGAGCTTCATTCAGAGAGAAATAAGCCAGTCAGAGAAGACAAGTCCACATGATTATCACACAGAATCTAACGAACACACTGGACTAACAAGCAAAACAGAGACAGGCTCAAAGATGGAGAGCAGGCTAATAGTTTCTAAAATTAAAGATATTTACATCTCCTCTGGGATTGTATTGTCCCTGTCCACAGAACGAGAAGCTAAAACTTACATGATACTTTCCAATGCTAATTTTTAGGAGTCTATATGAGACTCTTTACTCCTCCTTTAGTTAGTCTAGTTCAAAAAGTCTAAAAGCTGCTTCATAATAAATACTTATTTTCCACGACTGAACCCCAACCATTCAAATAACTGACAAAAATCCCTTTTCCTCAATGACTAACTACTCCTGAGTTATTATTGTCTAGATAGAAACAGTTCTGAATTTACACATAAAAGATAAAGTTATTACAACATTTTGAAGAAAATCTTTGAAGCTAATTATCTAAAGATTAGAGAAAGGATATATTTTAATTAATTTCAAACCCTGGATTGAGTATGAAGCAGAAACATGAAAGCAGGATTTCCCATAGAAAGTGGTGGTGGTGGAAGGGCCCCCACCCCTGAGGATTACCATTTAATTTTCAACATTGATTTGAAATAAATGCTGGTGTGATCTCCATGGGAAGACTGTCTCCGTTATAAAGCTAATGAGGATGCCCACAGTATGATAAGCAAAATAGATGCTGTGCTCCTTTGTTAAACTACCTTCCGGTTCCCTGCTTTGGTTTCAGGGAGGGAATGTGCAGTTACACTCTGTCCCCCGGATAAGTGTCAGGGAGGGTGAGTCTTTCGGGGGTGCCTCGGGCCTTTGCTCATCTTGTTATTTACTTTTCCTCCATCCAGCATCTGACACGCTGCTTGGCACTTTGAATTTTGATAAATTGCCACAAATATTTTGCTTTTCTTTATATTAATGAAAATACTTAAAAATTTAAGTCATCCAGTTTAAAAGATAGAAATGTTGCACATTCTGCCATTCTAAGCTTAAAATTACCTACAGGTTATGTCTACAGCTCAATAGCCATACACACACACACACACACACACACACACACACTAGAGGCCCGATGCACAAAATTCATGCAAAGGGTTTGGCCCCCGCCACCACAGCACTGCCTCTGCCTCGGCCCGCTGCCGCCGCTGCCCCTTCTTCATCCAGAAGGTCCTCCAGAAGGACATCTGGTCTAATTAGCATATTACACTTTTATTATTATAGATATACTGATTAAAACATGGGTTTAGAACTTGATCAGACATTTCTCCAAAGACATACAAATGGCCAACAAGTACATGAAAAGATGCTTAACATTACTAATCATCAGGAAAATGCAAACCAAAACACAAAGATAGATCACCTCAAACCTGTCAGAATGGCTATTACTAATATATATATATATATATATATATATATATATATATATATATATAGCAAGTTCTGGCAAAGGAGTGGAGAAATCGGAATGCTAGTGCACTGCAGGTGGGAATATAAATTATACAGCCATCATGGAAAACAGTATGGAAATTCCTCAAAAAATAAAAAAATAAAAATAGAGCTACCATACAATTTAGAAATTCCATTTCTGGATATTTATCCAAAAGAATTGAGATCAGAATCTTGAATAAATATCTGCACTCCCACATTAGTTGCAACATTATTCACAAGACCCAAGCTATAAAAAGAAGCTAGATGCCCATGACAGATGAATGAATGAAGAAAATGCGACATATACTAGTACATACAATGGAATGCTATTCAGTCTCAACAAAGAAGGAAATTCTGAAATATGTGACAACGTGGATGAGCCTAGAGGACATTATGCTAAGTGAAATAAGCGGGTCACAAGAAGACAAATGCTACATGACTCCACTTATATGAGGAATCTAAAATAATCAAATTCATAGAATCAAAGAGTACAATGGTGACTGCCAGTGGAAAGGAGGAAGAGGAAATGGGAGTGGTTAACCAGCAGGTATTAGTTCCAGCTGAGATGAACGAGCACTAGAATCTGCTGTAGAACTCTGGGCCCAGGGTCCCTTTGTGTGTGTGTGTATGTGTGTGTATAGATATAGATATAGATAGAGATAGAGATAGAGATAGAGATAGAGATAGAGATAGATATAGATATAGATATATAGATAGATATAGATATAGATATAGATATAGATATAGATATAGATATAGATATAGATAGATATAGATATAGATATAGATATAGATATAGATATAGATATAGATAGATATAGATATAGATAGGTATAGGTATAGGTATATAGATATATAGATATATAGATATACTAATATATATATAGACACAGACAACAGTGTGGTGATTGCCAGAGGGGAAGGGGTACAGAGGTGGAGGTGGGCAAAGGGAAAATTGGGGAAGGAAAGAGACTTTGCTTGGGGCACATGATACAGTGTGCAGGTGACGTTTTATTGAACTGTACAGTTGAAACTTGTATGGTTTTGCGAACCAATGTCACCAAAAAAATTCAATAAAAAAATAAATAAAAATAAAAGGAAATCACACTCTTGGCTTGAAAAAATTACCCACGGGGTTAAAGAATGAAGAATTCTCAGAACTTTTCTAAATCTTAATTTCTCAATGGTTTTGTTTTATTGAAAAAACACGTGCAGGGTCCGTGCAGGGTGTGAGCTAACCAAGCAGGCGCTGAGGGTACAGGGATGCTGAGAAACGCCCCTGGCCTGTGCAGAGCTCCTGGGCTCCGGCTGGAAGGCCACAGGGACTTCCAAGCTCGGCAGCTGAAGTGCAACAGTCCTTTCCTGGCTCCCATTTCTGCTTCCTTTTGCCAAGCTTTGTGTTTAAATTACCTCCAATATACCTTATTTTATCTCTAGAACTGTCCTGTGATATATAACTTATGCTCTTTCCAACATGATGCTTAAATTAAAAAGAAACAAAGCCCGTCCTTTCCCCCACACTATTGGCCTTCCACAAACTTAACCTTGACTTCCTGGACCACAGGCCTTATGTTCCACAGGCTGAGAGCCTTCCTAGGCGACAGTTTGCTTCTCACAAGGGCACACAGCTTTCAGTTCCTCTCATAGAAACACGATCCATGTTATTAAAAGTTCCACGACATCACCCATCGGGTCCGAGACCAGTAGGGATAGCTAAAGAAAAATTCAAAGTGGCAGAGCCACCCCCAGGCTGATGAACAGGAAATTTCCAAGGCTCATTAATACCCACTTTAATTTAGTGTCACTTTGTGGACACAGATTAAACTCAGGTCCTAATTCTTTCCCTCTTAAACTAGTGTAAATCTCCTAACTGAACTCTGTTCTTAATACCTTCATTCGCCATTCAAATTTTTAAAAACAATATTGCCATCACTTATTTACTCATGCCTTTTTTTCTGTTTATCTATTTTCTAGGCATGAGTATCTAACATTTTGATGAGGATAAATTAAATTCAAGAATATTTTGACTCTTCCTAGACAAGAAAGGACTAACTCATATGTGTTTACCACCATACAATGCATACAACAGAAATCGTCTCCTCATCAGCAATCCTTGTTGTGACTTAACTAAGAGTGCTTGATATGACGAAGATACAATCAGAGAGGTTGACAGGAATGAAATTATGGATGACTGGGTGTACCACCAAAATTCTAAATGGTGCAGATCCACTGCAAGTTTTGAGCAGAAGGACCACATGATCAGACAGGAATTTTAGGGGGCTGTGTGCAGCAGCATGGAGGATGGACAGGGAAAGCAAGCTGGCGGTAGATTCAACCTAAGCAAGAGGTGGGACTTAGTGGTGCTGGAGATGGAGAAAAGAAGGCACAATCATATAATTAGGAATTAGAATCAATAGACTTAGGGTGTGGAGAAAAAGGAGTCAAGACGACTACTGATTCACTAGGAGCTATCCAAACAAAAGTGAGGAAACATTAGAATACCATGGCTGGGGGAGAGAAAATGTGTCCATTCGGGGACATGTTGAGATTCAGAGGTAAGATCCAGTTGAGAGTTCAGTCTCCCAATGCTTTACATACATTAACATCTATGAAGCTCTAAAAATGCAGATGCCCAAGTTTCTCCTCCACACCCACCCCAAACCTCATAAAACAAGTTGTCTAGCGTTGGATCCTGGAATTCCTCACAGGATTCCAATCACAGGGATATCAATTGCTGAGACAACTTAATATATCTGTTTGAACCTTAACATTTCATTTTTAAGTTTCCATGTAAAAACCATTACCGCTCAGGGGTAGTAGAAGTCCTGGATGTGAGTGAGACTATCCGGAAAGAATGGCAAAGGTGAGCGAAAAGAGACCACGAACAGCGCACATGCATCATCCTAGCATTGGAGGTGGAGTCGAGTGAAAGGAGCACGCCTAGGAGACCAAGAAGGAGTCACTTGCAAGTTGCACGGAGTTGAGGATGCCATGAGAGCACAAGTAGAACTGATGATGAGGACGCCTGAAGAGAGAGTTCAGAGGAGAGGACCAGTAGCCTAGCCAGTTGAGAAAGTTCGTGATATGAGACCTGTAGTACCTCACAGGGAATTCCTCTTAAAGCAAGTAGGCAGAAGGAAGAAAAGGACGGATGAGGATAGAGGTAGGTATGTTGGTAATGCAGGTCATAACTGAGGGGAATTGATGGATTTTGTGGTGAATAGCCTCCATTTTCTTTGTGAAGCATGCAGAAGAGGACCTTCCTGAGTGTGAATTGGTTTAGGGTAGTCCTGAGCAAAATGGGGAAAGTATGAATCAGAGCCACCAAAAGAGACTGATTGTGTAATTCGCTGCTGAAGTTCTCCACATATCAGGTGTAGGTGCAAGTTGTTGTCACCTTGAGGATGCAGGGGGGTCAAAGAGTTTAGAAAGTTGAGGGGTTGCCATGAGGGAGGCTGAAATGGTGTTCAGGCTCCATTGGAAAGGAAACGGAAGTATGGACAGTGATGGGTGGAAATGAGAGGAAGGGGTCAAAGAGCAAGTGTGATGCCAGGGAGGGTGGGCGAGTTGGAGATGGGAGGAGTTCCAAAAGCACTCCGAGGGGCTAAGGTCTCAGGGACAGTTCCCAGTGGCCATGGGAGTGAGGTGCTGGGTACGGGATGGTCAAAGCAGTTTGAACTTGGGTTGTTGGGAGGGACATTTAGTACCTGACTCTTAAAGTCCCAGGGTCCTGGGATGGCAGGGATGGGAAGGAAGGCTGTGAGCTGGGACTAAAATCCTCAGTGATCAAGAGATGAGGAGTGAAGAGAAGAGTCGGAGAGAGCTGAGCTGATGGCAGGAGATTTGAAAGACAGGACTCCTATGTGTGTCTAAGAGTAAAAGTCTAGCAGCCGCAGGGAGTGAGAAAGTGCCCACTGCCATTTTCCCGCCACACTTGCTCCTCTATGCTGTAGCTCGGGGATTTAAGCACACCGATCTGTGATCCCCCTCTCTTTTTAAGCATGCCCTGGCTCCCATGGCCTTGAGTAAGGTCATCGTAACAAGGCCCAGCTTCACGTCCCTCTCCTACTGGGAGGACCATGGCACCTGCTGGTTGCACCCCAGCGCCGAGCCGTGTATGTGCCACCCTCCTCTGTGACCTGGCTCCTCAGTTGCTCTCAGCCCACACAGGACATGCTGGAAGCCCATCCTGACTCACTGCTGGCCTCCACACCCCAGCTGTCTTACAGAACTGCCCCCACTGAGTAGTGATTAACAATATAGAGCGGCGATTTTCGGCTGCTGTGCCAAATTTTAAAACTATTTAGCCAGGAGAACTGACCTCTCTTCCCTTAGATTGTCAAATTAAAAAACGACAACAACCAACATAACAATAACTCTCCAGTGTGAATAAATCAAAATTATACCTATTTTTTGGTCACATCGGCAAAAAAATATAATTTTTTGGTGTGCCACGCAACGAGTAACTAATCTCTGTGTGCCGTGGGATGAAAAAGGCTGATAGAGAGGTCGCTTCCCCTGCTAAACTATCACCTTGAGAACAACCAAGCTTTTCATCATTCTCTGTACCTTCAGCCCCTGGCTTTGTGCCTGAGACATAGCAAGCACTCGGTAAACATTGACCAAATGACATCTGCTTACTAAGCTACTGAGTTAGTTCCTATCACGGGACAGCTTTGGTTTATAGATGAGTCAGAATCTCAAAGTCACCACAAACCCACACAGTTTCCAAGAACGATCGTAACGATCTATTCTCAAATTGGCATACATAGCTCACAGTTTGAGAGGGCCTCATCCTAACACTTACATAGAGGAGATAAAATTACATCTTTCCAGGAACAAAAAGAAACTCCCCTCATCCTGCTACCGTTAAATGGACCTGCCACCACCCAGAAAAGAACTTGGATTTTCTGTGTCTATATTGAGCCAGCAAGCCTGGGAAGGGGGGTGTCTACCTTATGTCCTCGCTGGTTGTGAACCTTGGGCTCCGCTATGGACAGAACAGGTGGGAGACCTGAGCATAGACATCTGGAAGGAGGGAGATGAGGCTTTTCCCACCACAGCCCTCCTGTCTGCATTTGCTCTCCACCAGGAAAAGCCACGCACGCCCAATGCATTCTGCTTGCCTGTCCATTATCTGCCTGGTTCTTCTTAGCTCCTTGTTAAACTCATCGAGGTCCTGATGCCCACAACTGCTTCCAGCTGATGGCTCCTGGTGTCAGCAGACACTTCGTTGGCTGTGGTAGAGAGGGTGCCATTACCAAAAGCACTGCTTTCTGAAGCCTTGTCACTGCAGGTTGATAAATTTCACCTTAAGATTCTATACTATTTTAGTAAAGTAGAATCTTTTTTATAGAAATAGCCCCTGGACGCCAATTCCTCAATTGCCAATTTTGTATACAAAGAGACATTTTTTGGAAGTGCCCCTCGTGTTGTCAACTGTTTTTTAAAAAGAGCATTAGCTCAAAAAAGCAAGGTCAGTGCTAATCCTTGTTTCACAGCCTAAATGCAATGCTGTAAGTATTTGATTTTAAATATACTTATTTACATTCTTTCACTGGAGAACCTTGACCAGTTTATTGTGTTAAGGAGCAAAAAGTTGTGCTGGTCCTTGTGGCGCAGTCGGTTGGAGTGTTGTTTCATACACGGAAAGGTGGCGGATCCCAGGCCCGGTCAGAGCATACTTGGGTTGAGGGTTCAATTCCAAGTTTCTCTCTCTCTCTTTCTCACTCCTTTCCCACTCTAAAATCAATTTTAAAAAAGAAACACACACATATTCTTGGGTGAGGTTAAAAAAAAAAGGAAGGTAAAAAGTTCTTTCTCTCTTTCGACTTCTAATCTTAAAGTCAGATCCAACTCCTGAAGAGAGGCATCTGAGGTAAGTGACACCAAATATATTTTTAAGGTGCATTCAATCCCCTCTCTCTCTCACTTTGAAACTTTAACACTCAGCAGAGCTTTGACGATGGTTGTTTGACTGAGGTTGTTAACTGAGACCAGACCAGTGAGAGTGGGCCCATCAGAGCCCCCAGACATCTTTATGTAAAACCTCTCTCCCCAAGGAATTTGGTCCCTGCCCTTGAGCATTCCAAAGTCTGCAACTTTCCACGCCACATACGGCTCATTGACAGTTAGCAGCTGTCAAGCGGGCAGGCCGAGCACACCCAGCTGGTCAATTGAGGCCATGTCTAGACACAATGAATGGACACAGCACATCGGTCCCATTTGGCCATCCCAGCATCTGGTGGAGATCAGCCCCGGGCTCCGTGCAACTGCGGAGAAGAGCGTGGGAACGTGGCACTGGTCAGACTGGAGCCGACCGCCGAGCTGTGGTCCTGACGCCAAGGTGGGCTCCACGGCTGGCTGTGCGGACAAAGGGAAGGCCTGCCCAGGGCGCTCTGGCCCTTCTTCACTCTCCTCAGTGGCTCATTTTGATCTCAAGTCCCCACCAACCAACAGTCCGTCTCAGGAACTATCTCTGAAGCCCCCTGCTGAGCACCCTGCCTGGCAGAATGCACCCCACGCCCCAAGGCCCAGGGCCTCTGTACTGACTACAGATTGGCTATGGGAGAGGGGCAATATTTTAAAACTGAGGAAGTAGCGACTTTTCCCAGCTTCCATCTCATGACATATATTGAGGGCAAACCTGCCACGCATAATCTAGTCACAGATATAAAATGTGACTGAACCGAGCAGGCCACCCGCAGCCGAAACTGTACAACAGGAAAAATAAATAAATACGGAAATCTCTTTTGAAGAACTTTAAAAATCACAAAGTCCTCCCTCAGACATAAACCATGTCTCTGTAAACTGATTATCAATTCTGTGAGAGGAGAGCCTGTGCGGTGGATAGAGAGCACTGCTCCTGAAATCGTTTCGGCGCTGCAGAAGAGAAAACAAGGAAGACAGGAGACGCCAGGAAATCTGCTGGAGGAAATGGAAGTTGTACGGCTTCCAGCAACTCCAGGGCGAGGCAGGGAGCTCCGCTTCCCACCAGACATGTGGCCCCGCGCAGAAATGTGCCAAAACAGCACCGTGTGGGCTCACTGTCTCCCAATTAATACTCTAATGAGCTGCCGCAGATAGCCAGGTCCTCAGTCAGCCCTAGCAAAACTATGTCTGTGCAGAAAAAGACTCCTGTTAATTCGGCCTAATGCCTGACAGTGGTTAAGCACCATTAATACTCCATAATTTCATTGTATGTTATTGTAATCATATCAGCATATATCTCAGTGGCCGCGCAAGGCTCAATAGGCTTTGGTGAATTACAGGTCATGTGACTCTGCTGCAGTGAGAGACTATCTTCCATCACAGCCAGACCTCCCTTGCCCTCCCCGCAGTCAGTAGCCTAAGCAGGTATTAATAAAGGTCTCCTTTTTTAAATTGCACAGCTCTAAATGGTCTTTAAGGGACCCAGCAGTAATCTCAAGATCCCTATATTTTAGCAGGAAAGCAGGACAGAGGAATTAATAAGAGCCCTTTCTGTGTAAACTGCTCCCTGCTCTAAGGCTATAGCGTGATGTCAGGGCGCTAAGAGAATTTTAAATGCACAGGATGGATTGTTTGTGTTGCAAAAGCGAAACAGGGGGCAAAGGCTAAGAGACTTGAGGAAATTGAAAGACTGCCAGGGATGCTGGGATGCAAATAGCAACAAAACAGGGATAAATGCTCCTGCTCACATATGCAGGAGTCCTGCAGAAGGGGGAGAAAAAAAGGTTATTAATTTTCACCAGGCTGTATCTTACAGCTGGTGGCTCAGCATCAGTTTTTGGTGTAATGAAAATGGTCTGAGCAGAAGATAAATGGTTCATAAAGTGGACCATTTAGATGCAATCGAGGCTCAATCTGCCCAGTGACTAATCACATCCCCCCAGTAAAGCTGAATTCCACTAACAGACCTTTTTCCCCGCTGTACCAGTGAATTGTAGCCGGGTCTAAGTTCAAGGCAGGCGGAGAATTATCTTGATTTATTAGCGTGCTCCTCGGCCGTGCCACTCGCGCGGCTGGGCCTTTGCGGGGCTTCCGCCCTGTTGCTGTCGGAGAGTAATCTTTACTGTTCCCCTGTGACTAGTGCACAGCATCATTTTCAGCTGCTGGAAAAATGGGCTGCTTTTGCACCTGTAATTTTTCTTCTTTTGCTGCTGAAGGTATATAATATATCTCTAAAGTGCGTAATAAGTTTCTGAAAAACGTGTTTTTAAAAGGAATTGATTCCAGTGGTTTATAAGCCGAGCAAGGCCACGAGAGGAAGTGCACCGATTGCGAAGGTGTGCCCGGCCGCAGGGCAGCGCCCTTCCCCGCCCTTCCCTGCCTAAGCCCTGCCCTGCAGCCAGTCCAGAGCATCGTCCCACACATTTCCCATGTGGTAGTTGCTCCTCGTCATGAACTCTGATCAAATAAGAATGCTGTTTATATTGAGACTTCACAAGTCCTGACCACACATCAAATGGAGGAGAATCCCTCATAATGACAGTTAATTGTGAGAGAGAAAAGATGCGCAGAAGAGCCTTCAGCGCACTTGCTCGGGGTTCCTTTGCATAAAGCTGGTTATAGGTCATTTAATTGTGACATTATTCTGAGCGACATTCAGAGTAGCTCACTGGCTCCCCACACTTTAAATGTATAGAAAATAAACTCGGGGTGATTGTCATTATTCTGTCTGGGAGTTACTCACAAAAAGCCCTTGTTCCCATGAGGGCTGACTACCTACTTGGCTACAGTGAATTCTGACGCTTCAACCATAACCTTGTAAACGTCTTCAGAAAGGGAATCCATGCTGCTGAGGACACTAGGAGAAGCCCAGTGCCTCCTCTTTGAGGCTCCAAAGATTCTGACTAAACGTTATTAATAACCCAACAGATGGCAGCAGGGTGGGGCCTGAGCTGGGTTCCTCTGAGCCCTCCAAGGTTATTGTTTCATTTTTGGAAGGACCTGATGGCCATGGCAGGTAGACTAGCAGGCGGTAAGCCGGGGAGTTGCAGCTGAAACCCTCAGTGACATACACCTGTAAAAGGAGCCCCGGTTCTCAGATACCTGCCTGCAGTCTCACACCTTCCACTGTATGTCATTGTACATCCATTCCCGTCCGAGCAGCCTCTCAGACCCGCATCTGTCCATTTAGCCTTCCACCCTTTCCACAGAGCTCGGGCCACCGCAGCTGTGAACCGGATCTGCAGTAAAACCAGTGGGCCTGTGTGATGCCAGCCACACCTACAGCTTGGCAGGACCGAGGTGCAGAGCATTGCAGTAGTGCAGCCATCATTTGCAGCCAAATGTGTCAGCAGAGCAGGTCTGTCGTGACACAGCCAGAACGACCGACGCTTCTGTGGCTCATTTACATGCATTAGCATGTGTCAAATACCATGATGTGTTTGCAGAACACACAGATGGGTGAGGCAAAGCCCTTCCCTCACGAACCTGCAATCCCGAGTGACTAAAAACTAAGTGAATGGATGGATGGATGTCTCTGTGCCAGATGATGCTCAAAAGCCTGAAGGAATAAGGCCAAGCAAGGGTCAGTGACCTCTGGTTCTCATCAGAGTCACCTAGGATCGGTGTGGCTTTGGGAAAGTCACTGAACTTCTCTGTACTTTAGTCCCACAAATGTAAAATGAGGATAAGGGTTTTTGCCTTATTCATCACTCAAGATAATTTTGAGAATGAACGAGATGGCATTTATGCAAGTGCTTTGATGTGTTACAGAATGTCGGGAGTTATTACTATTGCCTGAAAGATCAGGGACTGACAAGGAGTTATGGACACCAAGCCCTGCCCGAGGGCACCTAATAGAGGGGGGGCTGGCAAGCTGAAATGCAGCCCACTCTTGGCTCACCAAGCCATGTGATTGGGCATGGGGCTCAGTCATCCCTGGAGAAGGGGCACATTTTCCTAATTTGCACATATGCACCAAATGGGCTAGCAACGGTGTGTGCAAATGTGCAAAGTATACCAGAAAGCTCTTGGAGCCATTCCAGCACTGAACATTTCTATGAGCTCTAAGCTCTTGAGTTTCCACTGGCTTCTCTTCCATCCCACATAAGCCTTTGACATCAAGTTATATCTTAGAAAACTACATCTTGGTAAAAGAACATGATTTTTTTCATTAGCCATAAAAAACAAAACCATTAATTTTTAATTCACAGTGACATCAATGTGCATGGGTGAGAAAGTTTTCATAAATGAAAGCAGAGCTTACAGTGAGAGGATCAAATTCTTTAGAAATATTCCTTGATTGAATGGCCCTGCTGAGAGTTAAACCAGTCCCATGTAAACTCAAACCAGGACCCACGTGACTGCAAGCCAGATAATCTATTATGAGTTCTAATCCTTCTCTGAAACTCCAAACTAAATAGCCCCACTCTTGTGTCTGCGTCTGCCCTTGCCCACCTTATCTTTATAGCACTGATAAATACAGATATTATATTTTTTGGTTTTGTTTGCCTCTTTACTTTCTATTTCCTCATTTATGGTTCCTTGAGCAAGTCTTAAACCTCAGTTTCCTCACCTGTCAAATTGAGATGCTAACACCCTTCGGAAACCTTAGGAGACAGTGATAGTAAAGAATCTGATAAAGACTATGATGAGCCTTTGACAGTGCTAGCCCAAAGGCCCCGAGAATGTCCGAATCCTGCCCCAAACGTAACAACGTTTCCACACAAAGCCCCTGAGGGGCAGGTGTGTTTCATTGGCTGCAATAAATAAAATTAAAGTAATCCTCCCTCTTGAGCCTAGAGCAGTGACAGGGCCCCAATCCAACCTTCAGTCTAGCCTGCCTCACAGTAGACAAGAGAGATCGGGGAGAAGGGTGTGTGTGTGTGTGTGTGTGTGTAATAGAGTGGAGTCGGGTCACTGGACGGGAGAGCAGGCCTGATGGGCCTCCTGCAGCCACAGGAAAGGAAGAACAGAGTGCCAGAGAGAAGCCAATCCATGGCTCTGGATTTTAGTTCATAGGGACCGTACTGCTGGGAAGCTGCATTCTGCAATAAGACCAACAAACATCAGCTCCGTCCTAGGGGTGGTGAGGGGGGCAGGGAAGTTGGCAGCAGAAGTGGGTAGTGAACTCTTGACCACCCGCACAGAGGCCTTGAGCATCTGACACCTACTGGGTGCCCAGGGCCAGACAGGGAAGCAGGCCATGATGATCTCACAATAGGATGTTTTCCCAATATAATGGAATTCACTCCTCTTGCGTGACTTAATTGAGGGTGATCTTCAGGATTGCCACAGACCGGGTGGTTTAAACAACAAACATTTATTTCTCACAGTTCTGGAAGTTGGGGAGCTCAAGTACAAGGTGTCAGCAGATCCAGGTCCTGGTGAGGAGACTCTTCCCAGTTTACAGACAGCTGCCTAGAGAGGCCACCTCTCTCCTTCTCTCCTTATAAGGGCACTAATGCAGCATGAGGGCTCCGCCTTCATGACCTAATTACCTCCCAAGCCCCACCCCCCCCATCACAATGGGAGTTAGGCATCAACACATGAATTTTGGGGGGTAGAGGGGACATCAAATTTAGTGCATAGCATCTAACATGGGTTTTTTAAAAATAATTTGCAATTTTGAAAAATAAAGTTACACTATCTCAGAACTTCCTTTTTTTAAGAAAGTGCAAAACAGAGAATGGTCTAGGGCAGCAGCCACCAGCTGGTGGTCTGCGGACCACTGGCGGTCCAAAAGGTTGGTGACCGCTGGTCTAGGGGATATGGCTGACATTTCTGTGGAAAGATTAGTACATGTTGTTTCTACCGTGGAAGTCTTAGAAAATTAAATGACTTACTAGTTCTATGTTGCAAATAAAATCAACACTTCTCTATATTAGTTATCAGCTTGTCTCTAAAAACACTTGGATTAATCTAGTATCCACTTGTCTCTATGTTAAGATAATCATGACAACTGTGTAAAATATCAATAGAAAATTGAATGCACGTACACTGAAACACTCACTGAGCAACTTCCACAAGCCCGTAGGAACTAGATGTCATCTTCCTACCTTACAAACATTGGAGACTGGATTGGTGAAGTGCATCTGAGAACAGAGCTAGGGAGTAAGAGTTCAGGTTGACAGAGGCATCCCCCCTTTACCCCCGCCCAGCACTTCTCACCCTCATGGGTTCTGCATGTTTCTGTGACTCCCCTTTGGTATCCCAGAATGAATGACAGTACCTTTGTCCTGACAGTAAGTGCAAATGTGTGTGTGTGTGTGGGGGCGGGGGGGGGGGGTCAAGGAGAATGTGTTATTCTACTGGGACACAGAATGCTAATTGGCTAATTATTTATTGATTTGACAACTAAAGATGATTTTTAAAGCCCAATTGGCCACAAATTATTCCCTTCCCCCCCCATACTTAACAAAAATGTTCTTTAAGTGGAAAATTATATTAACAACAATAATAAAAATAATTAGCATCATCCCAAAATTGATATCTCAATTTTGTCTTCACAGAGTGCCATGTCCTATCACTGTCACATTTCTTAAAAATTAATCCATATGTAGTTTCATTTTTTCCCAGCTTAGCAAATGACATTGCTTAGCCAAAGCCTATGGGCTCTATTCTCTCCCTATCTAGGATCAGGATTGACAATAAAAACGAATTGAGCCGAACCGGTTTGGCTCAGTGGATAGAGCGTCGACCTGTGGACTCAAGGGTCCTGGGTTCGATTCCGGTCAAGGGCATGTACCCTGGTTGTGGGCACATCCCAAGTGGGGGGCGTGCAGGAGGCAGCTGATTGATGTTTCTCTCTCATCGATGTTTCTAACTATCCCTCTCCCTTCTTCTCTGTAAAAAATCAATAAAATATATATTTAAAAAAAAACGAATTGAACAACCAGGTAACAACCTGGGTAGTCCTGCAGTTTTCAGGTTCTACTTCTATCTGAGCTTTCTGCCAGAGAATGGCTGACAATTCTTTTTTTTTTTTTTTATTTTATTGATTTTTTACAGAGAGGAAGGGAGAGGGATAGAGAGTTAGAAACATCGATGAAACAGAAACATCGACCAGCTGCCTCCTGCACACCTCCTACTGGGGATGTGCCCGCAACCCAGTTACATGCCCTTGACCGGAACCGAACCCGGGACCCTTCAGTCCACAGGCCGACGCCCTATCCACTGAGCCAAACCAGTTTGGCAAATGGCTGACAATTCTAAAGGCAAGCACAGGATATGGAAGCAGGAAGACACAAGGGATTAAATCAGTGCTCACAAGATGCACCTATAGCTGCTACTGTCTGAGTGGGTAACAATATTCAAAACAACTGCCAACTCCACCTTCCCTCCAGGACAGGTTGGGAGGGTGGAGGACTGGGCAGAATCCTACCTGGCAGCTGCTCTTACCCTTCTGCTGCTCCCATCTCATGTTCAGCACCAGAGCCACACCGGCAAGGTTAGGAACTAAGATGGGTCCTCAATCCTGACTCATCCCTGTTTCGGATGTAGCTTTTCCTGCTAGGCAGGAAAAAGGCAGAGGTTGATCAGACCTCTTGTCCTCCTGCTGAGATTTCCAAAGCACTGACAGGGCCCAGACCCTGCACATGATTCTCAACCACAGAGGCAAGACAGATTAGGATGAAAAAAGAGGGTAACATTCATGATCTGTGTTCGTATCTCAAAAATCAAACATCGGCCTGTATGGGCACTGCAGACCCTTAGATTGGAAAGAAAGGGGGCCCAGGGTCATGTGATATGTTAAGAGCATCCAGATCCAACCCTGGACACTCCCTCTGGGTTTGAGGGTTTGAGAAGGTGCGATCCTTACTAATGACCTCACCGGGGAGCTGGAGGCTACAGAAGAATTGCACTCTAACCAGGGCCTTCAAGTGAGGCCTAAAAAGGGCATCAGGGAGAGGAGCAGAGAGGCCGGCATCCCTGCACTGTGGTGACTATCTCTGTGGACCTGGCTGCTAGAACCCTGTAAGGAAGCACCACCAGGGGCCTCAAGTCTCTGAGCAGTCACAAACACCGGCTCCTAGGAACTGGTTAGGAACCAGAGTGAAGGCTTCTCATTGCCGCCTGGATTCCCCACAGGGAGAATTTACCAAATGGTGACGGATACGAAGCCGGTCGGGGTAATCTGTCTGCAGAGGATCAGGCGTCTATAAAGAAAGTCGGGCCAGAAGCAAAGGCACCACTCCTCACAGAGCAAACCGGAGCTCACATTTCCGCCACAGTGGTGAACACTAGGCAAAGGGATGCTCTTTCTTTAAAGTTTAAAAGTTACTCTTCAAACAACTGCCAGGTCCCGTCAGTCAACAGATGTTTGTTGTGCCCATACATGCGCCCGCCACTGTTCCGGGGGCTTCAGACAAAACCCCTGCCCTCGTCGAACAAAAAGGTTTTGGTCAATGGATTTGAGAACAGCATCCCCAACCCCTGTATCCCCACGAAGTTGTTACCAAGACAACCCGCTTCCTTTTTTTGTGCACTGCTGGTTTCCAAGCTTTGCTTACACTCACAGGATGATAAACATGGCAACGGCGGCATAGAACACTGGTGTGCTATTTCTGCAGGGCTGATACTGTCAACTCAGTGAACAAGGGGAAGTCCCAAATGTTGTATTTGGAGTTGAATTCAGCCAAACCTGGCGCTGAGCCAGTTCCAGGAGCGAAGTGTGCAGAACAGGTGAGGGTTCGGGACCCCAGTCCGTCCTCTCATAGATGCTGCCCTCTGTGTATGCGACCAGGGACCAGCACCGCCCTCCACTGACCAGGCCCACACAGGATGCACTGAGGCCTTGGGGGCTTTACGGGTTCCGGTTGGATGTCAGCCAGCCATTCAGAGGTGAAGGTGATCTGGCCTCTGACCAACCCCCACCATCCAATTCCCCGAGAGGCAGAATGGCCTGCCTGTGCCTGCCACTCCTCCCTGCGCCTGCATTTCCCATTTGTCTCTATCAGTGGGCATCTGGGAACCCTAATTGCTGTGATTTCCATAGCGAGCAGGCTAATAGGTATCTGAGAGGGAAAAGCCTTTTTTTCTCCCTCTCTGAATTTACAAATAATAATAACATTAATAATAAAATAACAATAAAACAAAAGCCCATGTTGATAAGGGAAATATTACTTAGTCTTTTGTCTTAAAAAAATTTGTTTCATTAAAACAGAATACGCAGCATGGCTCCTGATTGCTTTGGTGCGTTGCACTCACCGGCATAAATAAACCTACGCTTTTGAGCTGGAAGGCTGCTATTTTAAAGATGAAAAAATTTCAGCTTCTGGAGGGCTGCTTTCATTTAACACAGCTTCAAATGAATTTATGAACTGTTCTATAATGTTTTCTGCATACACCAAATGGCAGGCTTTAGGCAGAAACCCAATATATGTTTAGTTAGTATATAATAAACATAATATTTACATGGGCTGTGCACTGTGTTGAGAATCAAGAGCAGTCGCTCTATAAACTGCTATTCAATTCCCCAACACAGAGCTCTGAGCCAAGTCAAGTGGCCCATCAAGATTCCAGAAAAATCTTCGAGAAGAAACCCTGACCTACTCCAAAGATGCACACATGTGTGTTTGTTGGCACACACATGTGGGCATGCAAACCTATGTCTCCTTCATTAAAAAAAAATCTTTAATCAAAATCTTGACAGCAATTTTATTTTCCTTGGATGCTGGGATGACAATGTAGTTAAAGATATTGATTTTAACTTTAAAGGTGTCTCTGAGGTTTTGAAGAATGTTTCAGGGCTGTGGTGTGTGTGTGTGTGTGTGTGTGTGTGTGTGTGTATTAAATCCAAGAAGCCAGTTCATTTCTTAAGCAATAAACAGAAAGCAGGGGTGAGGGGTGCTGAATAAGCATGCTTATATGGAATTTTTCTTTGAAAAGCCTACTAGTTAGGCACTGTAACACTTCAGTTGATATTTCTACAGTGCAAACACGATAGTGGAAATTAAGTTGCCCCAGCAAATTCAGTTTAGTGAAAATTTGTTATGAATAAAATGCTGCTGTTGGCTCTAGAACATTGAATTTATCCACCAAATAATATCTCAGAAATACCACTTCAGAAGAAATCAGCTCTAAATAATTGATAAATTTGGTTTGTTTAGAAACCTTTTGACCTCTGTAATAGAAAGTAAAAACACATTTCAGTTATTAAAGTCACATATATTCCCTCTGGTCAGGCGAGCTTTTAATTTTAAGCTGGGCTCCACGGAGGCCATTTGATAAAGCTTAGAGAAATGTTTCAACTGCTGCTGTTGGATTTGGGTCAACCTCCTTTGGGAAAATGGAAAAAGATAAATTTGTAGCTTTTCATGACACACAAGAAAACTTCAGAGATTTTAAACATTAAGACCTATTGGAAGTGAAAGGTCGTTTTTTCCATAGCCCCTCCCTTCTGACTACCTTCCACCCCAAACTCTCTTACCCTTTCCTTCTCCCTTTTCTTTACAGAGAAGATGTAAATGTCCACACTGTTAAAATATAGGAGCAGAGAATCAGCAGTCCCTGTAATGGCAGACACTTCCTCTTAGATAAAAGCTGAAGCTCTTATCTGCCATATTCAGTGCAATTCTTCTGAAGTCTCACAGAGAAAATAGCAAGATACTATTTAAATATTTTCTTGTTTAAGCATTTTTTCAAAGACCCACTAAATAAATAATTTTATTGGTGATTCCTCTTTTTTAATAAAAGCAGAGCTCAGCAAATGGTTTCCAACATGGCTTACCATGTTAGGAAGAACACACAAGCACTACAAAGGTTTACCTTCTATAACATTATTGTCAATATCATGGATACATCCTTAAAAACACAGTTTCTTCTTAATGATGAAAAACTAAAGTAAAAAGTACATCTCTATTGTTATGTTTACCTAAGTTATGTGCTCCAATTACATAGCTCAAGTAAGTTAATTTTTGTGAGTACTTTATAAATTTTGTGTCTCAAAACCCCACATCTACTTCCTATGTATACCTAGAGCAGCCTCAATGACATTTGAACATTATTTTATTGCACTTTGGGCTTGTGAAGGCAAAGGATAATATGTGATCTTCATTGTGTTCCTTAGAAATCCAATTTGCCCTTTTTGCCCAACAGATGATGACAAGTATTTATTGGTGGAAAACCTTACCCTGACTTACACATCAGAAGCCGGTGGGCCTCCCCTGTCACACATGGCATACTGGGGGGAAAAGGGTTTTGGTATTGTTTTATCAAAGCTCAAGTAAGTTAATTTTTATGAGTACTTTATAAATTTTGTGTTTCAAGAGTGTACATTAAAACCCCACATCTACTACCTATGTATACCTAGCGCAGCCTCAGGGACCCAAACAGATAGTCGAACACCAGTGTTCATAGAAGCATTATTCACAGCAGAAGGTGGAAACAACTCAAGTGCCTGTCGACAGGTGAGGGGATAAACAATATGGGGTGTGTGCCTACAATGGACTATTTGGCCTTAAAAAGAAAATCCTGACACATGCTATAACATAGATGAACTTGAAGACACCATGCTAAGTGGAATAAATCAGACAGAAAAGGACAAATAGTGTATAATTCCACTTATATGAGGCACCTAGAATAGTCAAAGTAGAGTGGTGGTGACGGGTGGGGGAGGGGGAAGAGCTGCTGTTTAATAGGGACAGATTTTCAGTTTGGGAAGATGAAATGGTTCTAGACATGGTGGGGATGGCTGTGCAGCAACGGAAATGTACTTAGTGCCACTGAAATGTCCACTTAAAAGTGATTAAAATGGTATATTTATGTTGAGTATATTTTACCACAATTTAAAAAAAGACTAGTGCCACTGACTAAAATCTCCTGATAAAAATCAATACATCCAATCTGAGCAGATCTTTATGTTCCAAGCAATACGTGTACTCAAGCTAATAAGCCCTGTTTGCTCTTTCTGCTGCCTGTCCTGTTGCCTTGTCGGAGCTTAGCCGTGGGACAAGGCTTCTGTCTTCCTCCTGACTTGACAGAAGGTATCGCTAAAAGTTCATAGGACTTGGTTTCTGATAACCCTCCCTGTGTTTGGGGCTTTTTTTTCTATTCCCGATTTACTAAATCCTTATCCAGCATGAATAGTTGATTGTATTGAACTGATAAATCAAATTTACTTGTATCTCTCTAGGGATATTAGCATTCTTTGGTTTCACATAATTTTTTTTTTATTTCAAAGATTTTGGGGATAGTCATGTGAATTAGCTTTCTCACACTTAAAAAAGCTCTAGGTTTAATCATGTGAAAGTCTTTTCAATTAATCTCAGCAGGTTGTGTCCTCATCTACTGTGCCAGGAACTTTGAAATGAGCCCTAAGCATTTGTCCCTATCTACAGGTTTTCTTCATTCTTGTACCTATGTCCAGTAGTGCATGCCTATCCTAACCTTAGTTTTCCTAGCATTAATTTATAAGTAATGTAAAGTTCTGGAATGTTGTGAACTGACACTTATGACTCTATGCATTATTTTTCAGGGTTTTAAAGTGAAATTTCATAACTAATTCTTCTCATTTCTCAGCTTGCTCAACCTACATCACTTACATCTTTCTTGGGTGGTGTCAATTTGAATTAAAAGTAAAATATTTTTATCTGATCAGAAAATAATTTCATAATTGAGGTGACAATAGAGTTGTTGTCATTAAAATGTTTGTAATATAAATAATTTATTTTCTTTATTTTCTATAGCTAATTCCGACAAAGATCAAATTAAAGCTATTATTTGAGAAAGATCTTCACAGCTCTCCTAAGCAAGCCAGCCTTTGGTGAGCACCCTGTGCTGAGATACATGCTGAAATCTGTGCCTGATCATTTGACCCTGCGTCCTGCTCTTATTACATCAATCACTCACTCAACAAATCCCTTTCTGTTCAGAAGATTTCTTTCTGTGTTCACAAGGTCTGGTTGTGAAGCGTGAGTTGGTGTGGAGCGCTTCTATCACATGGCGCTTTGTCCACTTCTCATGTATTTCTACACACACACCTTTACGGTTTATCCAAAAAATGCTAGCATTAAATGAGTCCTTTACTTTCACAAATATAATAAGAAAATGTAGTTCAGTCCAAACAAATTTTTCATTTTACTTAGTTTAAGTTACATATATTATATTGCTATGCTATTTCTATGCTACTTTAATCTGCATACACATTTTTTATTAAAAATTAAAATTATGTGAGCCCAAGTGCCCATCAGTAGGTGAGTGGATAAAAAAAAATCTGTGGTGCCCAACTGGCATGGCTCAGTGGTTGAGAGTTGACCTATGAACCAGGAAGTCTCAATTCAATTCCCAATCAAGGCACAGGCCTGGGTTTCAGGCTCCATCACTGGTAGGGAGCAAGCAGAAGGCAGCCAATCAATGATTCTCTCTCATTATTGATGTTTCTATCTCTCTCTCCCTCCCCCTTCCTCTCTGAAATCAATAAAAATATTTTTTAAAAAGCTGTTGTACTACAGTAGTATTCCACTGTGGTGGAATAAAAATAGAGGGAAATCTTAACTTTTTGGCCATCATGGATGGACCTGGAGAGTATCGTGCTAACTGAAATAAGCCAGTCAGAGAAAGACAAAGACCATATGCTCTCACTTATATGTGGAATCTAATGAACAAAATAAACTAACAAACAAAATAGAAACACTCATAGAGACCGAGAATAGACTGACAGCTGTCAAAGGGAAGGGGTGTTGGGGGCTGGGTGAAGAAGGTGACGAGATTAAGCAAAAAAAACAAACAAACAAAAACACAAAAATCATAGACACAGACAGCAACATGGTCATTACTAGAAGGAAAAGGGATACGGGGAGGTAGAAGGAGGTAAAGTGGTGATAAATGAAGATGACTTGGGATAGTGAACACATAATACAATATACAGAAGATGTATAATGGAATTGTACACCTGAAACCTATATAATTTTATTAACTAATATTACCCCAATAAATTCAATTAAATAATGTATGTGAGTAAATGTATCCTATTTATATTCAAAACTAGATTAGATATATGTAGATACAGCCTACATTCATGGCTTGGATTTATCAATTAACATAAAATCTTTATGATTCCACATGTGTATCACCAGTTCTATTCTTTCAACCAAGGTCTAGTCGAGGTCTAACTTCCTATGGACTGTTTTACCTGAAATAGTTAAAACTTCTTCCCAATTCATGCCCCAGATCCTTCCCCACCAAACGGGAAGTCTGTCTCTGCCAGTAGGACAGCCATGATCTTTGTTTCCAAACCTGATGTCATTCCTTACCTTCAATATTAGTCCAACGACATTAGGCTGTTATCATTCCTGTACTGACTGCCTTGTGAGTATACCAGAAGGCATTTGTTGTTGTTGTTGTTGTCTCAGAAGTTGCTAAAACCGAACCCTTTCTCATCGCCCCATCCTTCTAGTTCAAGTTTGGCCCATCATTCTAGTTCAGGTTCCCATCACCTCTCACCTGAATAAAACTACAGTATATTCTTCAGTTGCCTCTTTTGCTCCCCCAACCCCAACTCCACACATACACACCAGCAGATATCAAGACCACCATTGTCTAAGCAATATCTTGAAAATGCCTCCTTTATTAAGTCAAGCTACTGCCTAGAAGCACTCGCTGATTCACATTATACCCTTGAATTTAAGCTCACTTGCTTGATCACTAGACATTTATTAAACATCTGATAGACCTATCAAGACTCTTGCCTTTCCAACCTGCCTCCCACCACTACCCAGTAGACAATATGGAGTCCAGACCATGCTGAAATCGTTTGTACCTCCACACTGTGTCTACTGCTCTTTTTTTCACCTCTCATCTTTATTTTTTCCTTCCTTCAAACCAAATCATTTCTATTTTGGAAAACTTTCCTTGTAATTCCAAACTTTATCGACATCCCACTCCCCTGGAAAAGAGTCAGTTCAATCCAATTTCATATTTACTCTTTATCATTGAGAACAATTTATTGCCAAACAATTTATAAGCTCGTTCAGATGAGAGTCCATGCTGTCCATTCTTATGAAACTCTTTTAAGGGCACCCAGAGTGTTTTGCATGTACAAGAAACATGTTGGTTGATTACTTAGCTCCCTTTCATATTTGCCCTATGTATGCACAAGGAAGATTTATTAATAATTATATCTTCTTTAGGAACACCAAGGTAGGGAAGCAGAGCAGATATTGTTAATGGTTATTGAGTAAGAACTGTTAGTCTTCAGGAGGGGAAATGCAGCTGGATAGTTCCAACAGAAAGTCAGGCCACATTTGTAAGTATCACGACACCTTTCCAAGATAAGGCACACTGTGGTAGACAATTACGTCTGGTAGAAAATACTTTTTTGGAGCTGTTGAACTGAGGTTCTTCAGATTGCTTGCCTATTCAAGACAGGAAGTATGCATATATGTTGGAACTAATAGGGTGGGTAGGGTTATCTACAGCATCCCCGTGGCTGAGATCTTGGCCTTCTCTCCCTGAGTGCAGACCTTGCCAATGTTTCTGGAGAGTCTGGTGAAAAATACAGGAATAAAGATCAGAAATTGCATTTCCTGCTTGCCTTAAATGAGGGGAGACTTGAAGGGTGGGAGTTGCCTACCCCCTTGGCCATGAGAAAATTGTATCATAGTGTTCTGTTTTGTTCTGGCTGGATAGTGTCTACTTATCAAAAGCAGGAAATTGCATTTTAACTTGGATCTGTAGGATGCCTGCCCTGCCGGGAGGGGCTGGTCTGGTTAGGAGGGTAGAGGTGGGAGGAGGACCAGGGCTGAGAACAGTCAGTACTAGACCACTGCAGGAACCCTCAGGAGCTTGGCAGGAACAAAAACTGCATTAAAAAGAAAAACAAAGCCAGGGGCTGAAGACGTGAGCAAGCCTGTCTCCTCCAGATGTGAGGAGTGTGAGGAGCTATTTTTCTAATCTGGAGGGGAACATTCTTATCAGCTACACAATATGAGCGCTGATGGAGTTATAGTCCAGAAGAGGAAGTAAGCGGCAGAATGGTCTGATACCCGATTATGGGCATCACTAATATTGAGATAGGAGTGTCTACATGCCACCAAGAGCCTGTGCGGGTGGGAGTGGGAGGTGAAGGGAAAGCATATTTTGTGAGGAGGCTTTTGTTTGTGTTCAGTTTTATAATGAATGTGGTAAGGGATGTGAGGGCTAATTTTAGCTAATGAAAAGACAATGAGAGCTATTAAGGAATTTTAATATACAGGAATATGGAAGCAAAATCACATTTATTCACTCTTCTGTAAACAAAAGCAAATAAATGCTAATTGGACATTTAGTAATTAAAACCTCATCTAATAGAACTCCTAGAACTAGTTGATTCTTACCTTTTAAATAGGTGTTCAGAAAGCATGGCGTTTATCCATTTCCCAAGTCAAAGTTGTGTGCTTCAAATACATGAAAAAGCAAAGACAGACTCCAAATAAAAAACATCTATGTGTATATGTATGTGTGTACACACATATACACACACACATGCAGAAATAAAGAAATGTGGAATCTGTTAGAAAGCAAAACATCATGAGAGAATATTACTACAATTATACCTAAAAGTCTAAGCTATAAGTATATAATAATTTGTCTTGTTAGACCTTTCATTCTTTTATATTCTTGGAACTCAAACCACATTATAGTTATCATTCCGATGTTACAAGTTAGTGCAAATAATAAATTACACAAAAGCCTATTATATGTTTCCAAACCATGGTAGCCTTTCTTATTAGAATACTGTTCCAACAAGGAAGCGGCTGGAGTGGCATGTTGCCGTTCTTCATTTTACTGTCATTCTTTATTTTGATGTTCCATCTTCTGTGATATTATTGACGAATTGTAAATCAGAAAATAAACCTATTCAATTAAGGTTTATCTTCATTTGGAAAGTTCTGCATGTGAGAATGGTGTGCCCAGACTTGGAATGAGATAACTAGTAGGTAGATTTTTAATATAAAAATATAGACGGAGGCTATTTTGAAGGGACAGGAGAGAGAGAGAGAGAGAGAGAGAGAGAGAGCACAGATGTAGTTTGTGTCATTTTAAGTTATGTTAATGTTTGTAGATCTACTTTATTAAAATGTTAAAGGCCTGGAACTCCATTTGTATTGTAATCTTTCGGGAAGACGGAGATGACATTGTTTAACGTTGGCTTTCCCATCGCGGCAGCACTTCGCCTTCCACTGGAGCTGCCCAGGCTTCGCGTATTTATTTCCTGACTTTCATCTGAACAGCTCTGGTTAAAACATAGTTAATGTACCAACTGCAATTAGCCAACTGTCAAAGGCTCAACTCCCAACCGTTGATAAGCTTCATTTAACTAATTTGAGGAGTGGAAGTTTGAATTTTTTTCCAGGAAGGTAGCTTGTTTCCTTATTTCCTGTCAGGAGAGCCGAGTCCTGTGACCTATGGCTAAAAGGGCTCTTTGTAATTAAGAAGGGGAGTCTCCAGTGAACAGTTCTCACAGTAGGAGGGACTTTTTTTTTTTGAGAGAGAGAGAGAGAGAGAGCTTCAGAGACAGAGACAGAGAAGGAGGAGGAAGCACGACACCACTTAACTAAGTAATCGGAGTCCCCTCGCCAGGGCGCCCGCGGGCCACCTCCCCGCCACCGGCCCCGAGGCCATTGGATGGGGCCCGAGTCTAAGGCAGCGCGCGGGCTGCAGGCGGTGCTTCCTCCCCGGGCGGGGCTCAGGCGCCAGAAACTGATCAACCGTGGTATATCAATAACATTCTCACACCAGGTTGTGTAAATTGATCTTTTACAATTTCTCTCGGTGACAGTCTCTGTAACCAACAAGATAAATCATTCCTCCTGTGGCTTTTTTATTGATTGCTGAGACCTGTATAAAAATTACACTGCTCAGGCTGCGAAGTGAACATCCTCATAAAAGACTTTTTATTTACAGTCAAAATATGCTTGGGCCTGGATCAAGTGCAGATTTACTAGGCCAGAACTACCAGAACAGTGAGATTGGACAGCCTTGGAGAAAACAAAAAACTAAAAAAAAAAAAAAAAAAAAATCACTACCAAATCCCAGCTACCCTCACAAACTTCAGGAAAAATCACACAATGTGTCTCAAATTAAGACCACGATCTTTTTTTAAGGAAAAGCCTTACACATTTAACTTTAAGCTTAACAGCGAACAGAAAGCCAGCTGCTGCTAATAATAATAATAATGATAACCTCTGCATGGATTTTATTAAGCTAACACAAGTTGCCTATGATTACACTCCCAGTTCTTGGTATGATATTAAAAACAAGACCCTAGAGCCCTTTCTATCTCTTCAAGAAAGCTTGGGAGCTTAGACAAGTCATCCAACAATGCACTCCAGAGAGGAGGCGGCCTTTTTAAAGAAGTTTAATTCGCATTATTTTGCTATCGTGACAATGTCTTTAGTTACGCTTTAAGAATAATGTAAGTTCTGGAGTACTTGGAAGTTTTAAGTGGAGTTGAAATATAAATAATTGATATCTGAATATGTATTTTATATAGATATCATCTTGGAACCTAAGCTTTTTCTCTTTCATTCTACTGAACAGTTAGCACTCGCAGTTTGAAACACGGTGTGGAGCAGTTTTAAAGTGGAAACGCTGTGCACGTTACTCCGCAAACTTCTCGCCCTAACTTTTCCTTCGGGCACAATCCGAGTCACCTGCTAATACACGCGGCTGCTTCCCGAGGCAGGAACGCAGCTTTAGGTCCAAAGCCCACTTTTTTGGAAAAGTGCAAAAGACAAATGTTAACTAATTTTGCCTCGTCTCATCAGAGGCGCTAGTGGTGTTTATAAAATAGAGAGAATGGCCCTGTTTTCTCTGCCCTCGCAGGCCCGGGAGGGGGATTATGTTTCAGCTCAGAAGCGGCTGGCAGACCTGGGAGCCCGCGCCTTTGTGTGGCTCTGAGCGGGGGCGCGGCGCCGGCCTTTTGTCCCCGGAGCCCGAGCCCGGCCCCTCGGCAGCGGCCCCTTTCTCTGCGGGGAGAGCGCGCTTCCCCGGGGGGCGGGCGGGGGGCGGGCGGTGCCGTGCGGGCCGCTCCCGCCGGGAGCGTGAGCGCGGGGTCGGCCTGGCTCCGCGCCCCTGTCCCCGAGGGGCCCCCACGCTCGGAGGGATGACAGTGAGGGGACAGCGACAGGCTCTGCCGCACAGCCAGGCAGGGGGCTGCGCGCGGGTTCTCCTGGCGATTTTAAAAAAAAAAGAAAAAGGAAAAAAAAAGGCCTTTGCCAGCGCCTCCCCCAGCGGCCGCCGGCTCAGCCCCGGCCGCACGGCCGCCTCGGTCCCGGCGCCTGGCCGGCTTCTCCGCGCCCGGGCCGCGCTCTCCCCGGGGCTTCCCGGCTCCGCCCGCGCGTTCCCCGGGCACCGAGTCGCCCCGAGCGCTAGCAGAGAGCTCCCCGGGGTGGGGTGGGGTCTGGGCGTTTGGCTTGGCGTTCGCTGTGTTCCCTCCTCGCGTGGGATGAGGAGCGCCCGGCGCCCACTCGGAGGCGCGTCCTCTCCAGGGCTCCCTGCGCGGGGGACCCGCCGGCCGCACTTTGTCGCGGGCGTGGGCCGGGGCCGCGGCCTTTGCCGCTCTCGCCGCCCAAGGAGGGAGCCCTCGGGCTCGGGGCTGGGGGTGGGGGTGCGCCCCGAAGGCCCGCCTGGCCCACCCCGCGCCCGGGCCGCGCACAGAGCCGCCCGGAGCGCTGAAGGGCCGGCCCCGAGCCGCCAGCCAGCGGCCTTGTGGCCACACCACCTGGTGGGAGCCTGGAGCCGCGGAGGTCAGACGGGAGGGACGATGGCGGGGCCAAGGGTGAATTCCGGGAAAGCTGAACCCAGGCTCCAGGTCGAGCAGATGGGGTGGGCGCTGAAGTCAGGAGCCCAGAGGGGCCCCGGAGCGGGGGGGGGGGGGGGGGGGGGGGGGGGGGGGGGGGGGGGGGGTGATTGCTGCTGCTCTCAGAGGGTTTTTTTCTTTTCCTTTTCTTTTTTTGTAAAGATATTTTAGTGCAGATCCGATCAGACGGACAGGATGAGAAAATCACTAGATGGGGTTTGTTTCCTCACAAAAGATAGAAATATAGACAGGTAGGTAGATCGATAGATACAGATATAGGGAGATAGCAAAATACCTTTTGAAGTATTTTTATTTTAAACCAAAACTGTTTTCTAGGGGAAATATATGTATATTGATTCTCAGAGAAATAAAGGACATAAGGTGCTCTTTCTGGTTTGTATTTAGAGTGTGTGTGTGTGTGTGTGTGTGTGTTTTGTCTTGTTTAAACTTTCCAGGGAACAGACACAAAAAGAAGGGGGTCCAGGGGTGAAGACAGGGGAAAACTCATATGAGAAGGATTTAGGTGAGCATTTAATTTGAAAAAAAAAGTATTTTATTTAAAAAGTTTGCCAGGCCCTAGCTGGTTTGGCTAAGTGGATAGAGCATTGGCCCAAGGATCATAGGGTCGTGAGTTCGACTCCAGTCAAGGGCAAGTAGCTGGGTTGCTGGCTCCATCCCCAGCCCTGTGGGGGTGCCCCCCAGAGGCACCCAATCCATGTGTCTCTCTCACACTAATGTTTCTCTCTGCCTCTCCCCTCCCTTCCACTCTCTCTAAACATCAATGAAACAATATCATCAGGTGAGGATTAAATATAGATATTGCTGTGGCTATTTGGCATCTTAAAACAAAGTTTGCCAGGAGAACATCACTACATGTAGCCAGCTATCTGGTTTTAATAAGATGATTCAGGCGTCTCCTCCTACTGCCGGCCTGCGGCTGCCAACACCCCCCACCCATCATGACTTTCCCAAACAGGAATTTCAGTTAAATGAGCCCAAAAGTTGGTTGCTAGATATGGTAACTATTTACCTCTGAAATTGTGTTTGCATGTGCTGTGGTTGAAGGAGTTTTTCTTTCTTTCTTTTTTTGGGGGGAGGGTGGTGCGCTGGCTTCTTCTGAGTACCAGACAACCAGACAGGTGGTGACCGGATGGTTTCAGGATGGGTTTGCTGCTATCCTAAGTGAGGATGACCACTTCGTCTCCAGCCCTGTGACTTCTCTCTTTAAAGGTCCTAACTCACATCACCCACGAATTGGCACGGCCCCAGCTACACTGCCAAGAAATGAATTTGGAAAGACTGTACCCCTGGTCTCCCTGGCGGCAGGACCCTCTGCCCCAAGTCAGGTTCCTACTGCCCCAGGCCAGGGTGCCGCTGCAACAAGAGACGAAAACGGGAGACAAGCCAGGGATGCTATTGGATCTACCTGCCCCTGCCCCTCAACACCCAGAATGGGCAGGGAAAGCTGCCTCCTCTGTTGACTAGAGAGGGGTGTGGCACAAACATGGGAGGTGCTGGGTGAAAAGGCTGAGAAGAGCCAGGAGGACAAGAAAGAAGGGGTGGTGCTTGCTGTAGAAGACGCATGACCACTTACCTGGGGGTAAACTGAAGGGCCTTTGGTTGGTTTCGTTGATTTTCCTCTTTTATTGTCCTCTGCAACCTAAAGCCTAACGTTACCTAAAAGGTGAGTTTTTCTTACCCCCGTGGAATACGGAGAAAGAAGCTGCAGGTGTGAGGGGCCTTCCCAGGAAGCAGTGTGACCTAGTACCCTCCCTACAGAGCCACGCAATTAGATAAATGCCTGCGTAAGCGTTATTCCTGAGAGTCTGAGAAGAAACTCACTTCTAAGGTAAACCGGATTGCGTTCCCCTTTCAATCTGATCACCTTCGTGTACTTGGTCTGCTTCCTGATAATCGGGGCAGAGGGTTAGTGGGAAACCGAGAGGCAAAGAACAAGATATACTAGTATGTTCTAAATTAAGCTGGACAACGATTTTGTTCACATCCTTCAGGTGCTTTCCAAAGATTCCTGTTAAAATTCACGTTTTCTCATAATTTATATAGAAAGCGATGCCAAAAGCATGTCTTCCAAACTATGGGAAAACTGTCCACAAACAGCATTCACATAGGACAAACACAAATGTCTTTGTAATGAAATCAGGGAAGTGGGAAGTGGGAGGTAGTGATTTGTAAGGTATAGCCTATTATGTTTATGAATACAATATTGATTTTCAGAAGCATACACAAATGCCAAGTTTCCTGTTCCCCAAACCTGTGGAAAACAACATGTGCATTTTAGGAGGACAGTGCGAGGGTTCTGCTCACTGTTGCATGAAGCTGGAGCAGTCTGTTCCTCCAACAACCTTCGTTTGAACAGTTGAAGAGTGTGGCTGTTGCCTGGAGTGGTTAAAAGGTCGGGGTACAAAATACCCTTGAAGACTAAATTGAAATTAATATTCCTACAGGCTTCCCGGCGTATACTGTTCAGTCGCTGTGAAGAAGTAAAAATACCTTTGACAGCACAGCACTGATTAGTGGTGCTATGTAACCACGCCTCACCTCCTGTTATTTAAACATATGGGAGTGGAGGGAGCACAGAGTTGACCTTTCATGTGAGTGAACTTCTCGCCCCGGAGGGAAAAGACTGGATCCCCTTCGGTCCTTCAGTGACTCCATTCAGTGGCTCCATGGAAAAAGCGTAGAGCGCTTCTCCATCTCTTACCTCCTTCCAAGTTGTTGAACTGCTACCTTTAAAAGGAGAAAGAAAATACACAATAAGAGACATTATTATGCCAACCTTCTGTTATAAGCATGTCACGTGTTCCTGAAGAATCGTTGGCGTGGTGAAAGAATAATAAACGTGACGTGCGAAGAAAGACAACACAGCCGCGAGGCCCCGCGCGGAGCGTGCTGAACAATAGGCCACCTCTCCGGGACCCCCGCAGCCCTCGCGGCCGCCAAGTCACGGTGCGCCTTTGCCAAGGCACTCAGCCTTCTGAGTCTCCGTTTCCCATGGCCAAAGTGGCAGTTATTATAATAACCCTCCTACCGGTATTTTGCAGAGAACAATGATTACAAACTAATGCAAATCATCTTGTGTGCGTTGAGAATGACATACAAGTGCTCCGAAATATCATGAGCTTGTAGTTCACAATACACTCTCCAGAAACAACAGGCAGATGCTGAAAGCATGGAATGATAACAGGAATTAGGGACCACCAAGAGAATCCTTTAGAAAGAATCCACGGTGAGCCACTGGGCCAAAATAGGGACATGGAAAAGGAGAGTTAACTCATCTTTTCATGGAAGTTACTGTCAAGAGCAAGCCGGGTATAACAAACCATAAGACACACTTAACATGGTTCATCTAAGATTCTGTGGAAATACTGGATGGAGGTTACATATTTTACCTGTGGGAAACAGAAACACAACTTAGAGAAGGTATTTTATGTTAAAAAATATAGAATGTCTTATTTAGTATCTACAGATCACATGATGTTCTGTGATCAAGGAGGGTTTACATATGGCTTTTTTAAGAGGATAGAGAACATGTAATGATTAACTAAATGTTCAGTAATGTTTTACTTTAGTTTACTTCTGAAGAATCAAAATTATCTGATTTAAAGATGTTATGCTGAAAAGCGAACTTAAAACTATCTCTATTTTTATAAAAACTCAAAACTGCAGAAAGATGACTAATAAGGAACCTATAAAATGTTAATGATAAAACAGTTAATAGTGTGCACTACAGACAGAATTATTACAAATCAATTTTAAAAAGATAAATAACTTAGTTGACGAATAAGGGGAATTGGCATAAACAAGCAATTGGCAAAATAATAAAAAAATTTGTCCAATTCTCATATGAATAAATATTTAACCTCAATAAGAAATTAAAATGCTCTGTGCCATGCTTCAGGTGGTAAAAGAATACACTGACACTTTCTGAAGACATAACCAGAAGTAATTATTAAATACTTTAATAAAAAAAATACTCCGCCTTTATTCTAGTTACTTCACTTCTATGTTAAAAAAACATCATTGTGCCCTAATATTTAGCTATAAGGAGGATTATTATAGCATTGATTATTTATTGTGTAATTATAAATAACTCTAAAGTTCAACAATGGAGCAACTTGTTCATAAACTATGGTATGTGCATAAAGTGTGTTATTATCTAGATAACAAAAAGTATGCTGTGGAATAGAAGAACACATACGAAATTGAAGGATTTTTAAATGGGTTAGATGCAAAAGGAGGTGAAAATCAACATAAAGGGTAGGGTCCTATTTTGAGGAAAGAAGTATCAGGCAGGACAGGCTAGAGTATGTGGCACTGTAACAAATACTTAGAATTTTATTGTCTTATAACAACAAAGGTGATTTAGGCTTCTCTTGGAGCATTTGGGAGCTCTACTCCCATCTCCTCACTCTGTGACCCAGAGTGAGGCAGTCATCGTCTCAAACACTGCCCAGCACCATGGCGGTGGGAAGAGAGCTCCACTGTCCAGTCCCTTAGCCATAGCACAGGCAGCTACTGACCCTTGAAATGGGGCCTGCAGGAACTGCAGTTGCTGTAAGTGTAGAACATGCACCTGATGTCAAAGAGTTGTAGAAATCCTAATTGTAAAAAAGGAATATAAAGTATCTCAGTCATTCTATGTTGATTAATGTTAACGTAATAATATTTTAAATATTTTAGGTTAAAGAAAACAGATTATTAAAATCAATTTCACCTCTTTTCTTTTTTCTACTTTTTGTGGTACTAAAAATTTTTAAATGACATATTTGGCTTACATTTGTGTGAGCTACAGTGTTCTACAGCAGCGGTCACCAACCTTTCAGACCTCACGGACCGCCCGTGGTCTGTAGACCACCAGCTAGCAACCGCTGTTCTAGCGTGTCTGGTCCTAGCAATTAAATGCTGCACCTCTGGCTAGACTCTGTCACATGACCCACACAATCAGGAGAGCTCCAAAAAATGCAGTCCTACAGTGCACCCAGAGGCAGCAAACTGAAAATATTCGCTGAGTAGTCCTTCTAAGTGCCACAAAATACAGAGAGGGAGGGGAGGAGGGAGGGGTGGAGAAGGAAGAGCATGCACAAAATTTTGGAAAGTATATTGGAGATAATCTGTGTTACATACAGGCTACTTGCTATCAGAAAATTTAACTGGAAATCCCTGCTATGCAAGATGTGAAATGTAATTGCTTTAACCTCTAGCAATTGGAGGAGTTATGAGATGACCTTGTAATGGCTGAGGGAGAGCAAAATGGGACATATATTAAGACACTGGACAGAGAAGAAAAAAGGATTAGCAACAATCTGGAGAAGAAAAGCCAAAACGCACACACACATACACACAGACACGCACATACACAAGGACAGACATTTGCAGAGAACACACATTGATTTGCTATTGAGCTGTTTCTTAACTTGGCAACTCTATGTAGTATCCTGCAAGATGAGAAGTGACAAGGCTTGGTTGTTTGATTGATGGATACTCTTCTCATAAGGAAAGCTGAGGGGACCAGCAAATGTATATCTGTGTACAGATGTGTCCAAACATAGTGAGAAACCTAGAATGACACACTCCAAAAGCTTTATCATATTCATCACCTTGGTAATGGGATCCCATGTGATTTCAAATTTATTCATTTTGCTTATTTTTAAAGCACTGTCAAGAAACTAATGATGTTCAAAATTATTTGTCATACCCTCTGCCCCAGCCTCAAAACAATATGCAGGCATACTAATTTCCACTACAGAAAGGCAAGAAAAAATACTGTGCACTCTACAGGCAGCCCACCGAATTCAAATTGCTAGCAGTATAACCTTTGACCTGTTGCATGATTTCTCTTCCTCCGTTGACCCATCTGTAAAATGGGGATATATTCATAGCTACATCATAGGGTTGCGTATAAAAATCCAAATGTGTAAAGAAGTAAAAACCCAGCTAGAATGTATTACTAACTTTCAGTTTTCAAATTTAAAATAAAGACTAAAATCAGCCGAACTATATTCCAATCTCCAGCCGATGTTTGGAGAAACACTTGCAGTATTCGCTTCATCTTTACTCATCCCTTCTCTTATAGTGTATTTTCTAACTTGGAAATACACTTCCCCCTCATATGTGCACAAGTCATTGAATTGTCAAGAGAAAAATACAAAGATTTTTACATTTTTGCAGCTGTCTCCTGAATTAACACTCTCCTTCTGAATTTAAGGAAGCAAAGCACCATTCAGTGTTTTAAGAGTGAATAAAATATAGAAAAAGTAGAATGGCGTTGACAAGTTAACATTCATTTGAATGACACCAGAGAAATAAAAGTCTGTAGATGAGCACTTTCCTTTAAATGGTCTTACAGATTTTCATATGTCTAGACAAGTCTGTTTCATTCTCTTCAAATTTACAAATAAATATTTTTAAGACATGGAGTTAATAACCAAATGAGTTAAAACATATTAAAAGTTATCATGGTTTGCTCAATTGAAGTTCCAACTTTTGCTATACAAAACTGACTTAGAGTTACAATAAAAAATAGTAATATCATGCAATATTAAATTTTTATTTCTCAGTTCAATTAATTTTATTTTCAACCTATAGGCAACTAAGACATGTCTGAGTGAAATTTCCTAGGAGCCAAATAATTAATCCAACATTTATCCAGAATGCTGAACTAAAGCACATAATTCTTTTAAATGAATAACTCACCTTTGATGATTGTATACCAATTGTTTTCAACCTTAGGCTTAAAAAAGGTGTGTCATATAGTTTCAGATTAATAAAGAAAAGCACCCTGTAATTTGTTATGTTTGGAATATAGCTACCTACCTCCCTCAATATCCTGACAGAATCCTTGCAGAAGTGTCCCTGCAGAGCCGTGCAGCCACTGCATGAAGACAGGCACACGTGCCAACTCCGACAGAGGGCACAGGGAGGGTAAACCCTGAAAGGTCTAGCCATTTCTGAGCCTGCTGTACCCCCAAGTGAAATTAAGAATTGAAAGGGATTGTAGGCTTAAATTCAATCCAAATCAACACTTTTCAAATCAATTATTTTACTATTTGGAGTCAAAAACAGAATTTTCTGGTCAAATATTTTGGTTCTTTGCCTCTTTTTTATTATTTCTCACGTGTGGTCTTATTTTAAGTTCCATTAAGGCAATGCACATATGCCAGCCATAAAATGCAGATATTAAGGGATTTTATTCATAATAGACTAAATTTGTCTCTTGTGAAAGATAAAAACACTTTAAAGTTGATGAGTCTATGATCTTAAGTAAAATCCTCGTTCAAATATGATTGCTTTATAGGTTTTTGGTCAGAGTAATTTGTGTTCTTCCAATATATTATTCCAACTATAATAAAGCTGTTTATGCAAATGTAAAATTGTTGCTATTGCAGAATCTTTCCAACCATGTAAGTTGTAATGTTAAACTCCCATTCAAGATCAAAATTCCACATATTTACAACCTGCAAACATCCAAAATTCACACTTCAACATCTGTGTGCCTGCCAGCTTCTACTGCAGTCTATATCATGTTTTTTCATAAGTGGAAGGGGAAAAATTGAGGTAAGTACAATTCAGTAATTATAATAAATATTTCCCAACCATTTGCTATGGCATACATTTTATCAATTGGTAATACTTAGAAACTGTACTAGAAAAGCAAAAGCCTTAAAAGTTTGAAAAATTCTGATAGCAAACACACTGTGATTCAAGGTTTTAAAGCCTTTTGAAACCCCACACATGCACAATTCATCGAAAATTATGTCATTTTCTAAATTCCTTTTAACTTTGAAATTTATCTGATAATGTATATTTTTACATTCTCAATAAAACCTTTACTTTTTCATATTTCCTCCCATTGAAAAGTCTACTAAAGTGAACACCTTCAAAGTAAATAACTTAAGATGATTACATGTGTAAACTTTTGTTCTGAGATCTTTTTAAATAGTTCAATGTTTCACATTTCTGCACCAAAGTATGTTAACCTAATTATGAATTATTAAAACTCAGACCAAAGTGCCCATGGACAACCTGATTTGTCTGCTCATTACCTTGATCATCTCTATTATTCCTTCCACTGGATTCTGTTCCCTCTGAATTTGGAGGGACACATGGAAGGCAATAGGTATTGCAGAAACAGGGAGTAAAATGGTAGGCTGCTCAGACACATGAGCCAATCACTGACTTCCGGAGAGGATACTACAAGCTGCCTGAGAGCAATGACTCCAGATCTTCTCTGACCGTACACCTGGTCACCCTCAGGTGTCACTCACCTTGAATGCCTGAGCCAAGCCATCCTCAGTTACTATGGTTTTCCACCCAGAAATTCTCTCTATTTTCTAGTCCCACTACAAGATTCAACTCATGACGCCTCCTCTATCAAGGCTTTCTCATCTAACATCTCCTACTTAACACTCTTTCTTAAGAACCTCAGTCATTTCTTCTGCATAACATGCTGTGGCCTTAGTTCTGCCATGAAGTCTCTGTGTTGTCCTTAATCATTTAGCCTTCTTAAGTCTAGTTTGCTCATTTATAAAATATGAACAAATTATAACAAGCAACATCTTTATTGTTATTTGGCCATTATTACTTGTGTAAATTCCATTGCACTGACATGAGTAATCTCTCTCTCTCTCTCTCTCTCTATATATATATATATATATATATATAGAAGCCTAAGTGACCATTACGACCGAATGACTGGAATGACCAGAATGACCAGTCGCTATGACATGCACTGACCACTAGGGGTAAGATGCTCAGTGCAGGAGCTGTCCCCTGATGGTCAGTGTGCTCCCACAGCAGGAGTGCCGCACAGCTGACTGACCTGTCCCAGTGGCCCACCAGCCGGGCGGCAGCCACTCACTCTCTCAGTAGTCCTGCAGGTCCAATCTCCAGAAAACAGGCCAGGCACTGAAAGACCAGTGCCGCCAGCAAGATCCTGACAGCACCGCCAGCCTCCTTCCCCTCCCTAGACACTTCGAAAGGAAGAAAAGGATATAAAAGGACCACCAGGTGGCTCCCGGACAATCCGTGCGAATGTCAGCGGGGCAGATCTGGATCCCGGGCCAGCAAGAGCGTCCCACCATCCACCCGGAGGGCCGATCGCTTCCCAGCACCTTCCCCCCTGGGGACCCCACCCATGCACGAATTCATGCACCAGGCCTCTAGTTTTTATATAAGTGACTGAATGCATATGGAATATTCAGACAAAGGAGCTACATCACTGCATCCTAGTGGTGCATGGGTTTATTTTGTGACTTTTTCCTGGTTATCTCTTTCAATAAAGTAACAATGAACATCACTGGGAAGTTGAGGCCCAAAAAGTAAAATGCAGTAGGAATAAACATGACGTTATACATTAAGTTTGAAAAACAGTTCGAGAAGTGGAGGATATAAGCATTGAACAGGCATCTTTATTAAGCACCCATGAGAATCAGGCTAGGCTCTGATAACACAACAATTTTTAAAAATCCCCATGTTTAGTGACCCTGCAGTTTCACAATACCTACTTTTAGCCACTGAGCTTATGTTGCCTCTCAGTCTAATACATGATAGGGCTCTGTTCCAGCAAAGCTTATGACACAATTGAGACACTAGGAGAACCATTAAATATAAAAAAGCATTTTTCTTCCATGAAATCTGTAAATACAATAATATAGTGAGCATTTTCTTTGTCAAAAACCTGAATCATGACTTACTGCATCTTTACAGGGATGTCGTAAGCATTGGGATTTCTTTTTCCTTTTAATGGTGGAGTAGTAAGGCACCCAAGGGTACCTGGTACCTGTCATTAGCCCTTTCTGCATACTCCTCCATGTCGCACCCTGACTACTCTGGTGCCAGGTATTCTCAGCAAGTACTGTGTACAGTATGCTCTTTATAAATACGTTTTTTTAAAGATCCTAAGGAATTACACTAAAATGCAGGGTGAAATTCTAGGGTATTTTTTCCCTTTAGAATATTCTACATTTTTCACATATTCCTCAGAATGTTCACATGTGTTTTTTTTAATCAGAAAAACAGATATATGTTGGGATTGTTTAGTCCATAGGATTATGATTTTTGCTTTGAAAATACCTAGAAACAAAAGAAAACTAAAGTGGAGTATGGAGCAATGGTGGTTTGTTTTATTGCATGATTTGTTTTCCCATGTTTCCTGAAATGAGCTTTTTCTTAATATGCCCATTTCTATTAAAATGGAGCCATAGACAAGCTAAAGAAGAAGGAAGCCCTAGACGCGTTCTCCGTGGGGAGGCTCAAGGTCTGACATCCCCCCCTCCCCCCGCCCCCCCCCCCCAGGCTGAGTAGACAGCCCAGAGCTTGGCTCCCAGCCCGGGGAGGGCCTGCACCCTGGAAGGTGGGGCTGAGACCTCGCTGGAGGTGTCTCCCCTAGAAAGGAGTAAGGACGCCCCCCAGAGAGAGAAAGGATACCTGGGTGCAGAGACTGCGTGGAGGCGCAGCGTGGAAGCTGGAGAAAGGAGGCGCAGACAGAGAGGGGCAGGGTGGGACCTTGAGTGGCGCTGCTGTTATTAATGGAAAAGTGGACCCGGGGCAGGATGGGTTTAAAGGTAAAGCTAAGACTGTCAAACTACAGGGGGAAGGTGCGGGGGGGGGTGGGGGGGCGGTAAGAGAGCAAGTGAAGTACTTGTATGCATGCATATAAGCACAACCAATAGACGCAAGACTCTGGGGTGTGGGGGGATGAAGGCAAGTGCCGGGAGGTAGGGGAGGCCGGGGGAGGTCAATGCGGGGGGGAAAAAAGGAGACATATGTACTACTGTTTGTAATACCTTAAACAATAAAAAATAATAATAATAAATCACAACAGTGAACACACAAAAATAAGTAAATAAATACATAAATAAATAAATAAATAAATAAATAAATAAAGTTAAAGGTAGGGGCCAGACTGAGATGACCGATGTGGAATGGAGCCGCTCACTTCTTCGGGAGAACAAGCCGGCGGCGTGGGTGAGGGGATGGCCACAGGGTCCGCTCTGGGCCCCGCCGGGTGGGCAAAGCCGCAGGACCTGGTGGAGCCGGGCCTTCCGCGCTGCAGCTGCTTGGGGCTGGGGCCAGGCATTCTCTCCCCTCCTCCCACTGTGTCCAGGCATCCCCCAGGCAATGGGACCCATGTGCGCCGTGGCCTGGGCATCGCAGGGGATGCGTGAGCTCAGTGACTCAGACCACCCCGCTGCAGGAGCTGGCAGAGCGGCTGCCTCTTGAAGGCGTATGGATTGAATAAGAAATGGAGCCTTCCGGAACCCACGGTGAGCAGCAGCCCGTGTGTCGCTGAACTCTGAGCAAACCACGGCTGACACACGCCGTGTCTCCTGCAGGAGGAAGCCCTCATCACCCCAGGATCATCGTCACAGAGGCCCCAGCTCCTCTCTTTTCAGAAAGATCGTTTCTGGATCTTACTCATAAACGTATTTATTTTTCGTGAAAGAAATAGCTCACTCCATTTCTTTAAGTAAACTGCTTATTCTAAATTTACCTGAATTTTCAAAACAGTCTATAACTGAAAACTCCACTGTGGCCTGCAGGAGCGGACTTCCTGAGGGTTTTGCCAGGAGCGCCCGGCCTCCACCAGCCCGTGAATACCATCGTGCCCTTATTACCAGCTTCACTGTTTCCATTCCAAGCCTGGTAAATACAGGCCTATGGGAGAGAAAAATTAATGGGAATATTTTCAAACCTTCAGAAAACTCAGGATTTGATATTTGGCAACAGGGCTAAGAGGGTGGTTAAGGAAAAAAGTGCAAACGCTCAAAACTTTCTTTGAGGTAGAGTTTGAATCCAATTGACTCCGTTCTTTCTTCACACTGGCACTAGCCAGGGTGCATTTCCCCCGCTAACAACTCTTCCCTTATTCTATGGAATGTTTCATTTACCCTTTGAAAGAAAGTATGATTTGTTCCATTTTTCCATGTGCAATTTCTGTGCTATTTACAGACTAAGATAAGAATCAAGGAGAATTCAGATGCCAAAAGCACAAACTCAAGGCTAAGAGAGGAAACCAGAGTCCAGGTCCCCACGTGGACTGACTCACCAGAATTCTCCCCTCAGAGCCCAGCGGCTGTGCTACCCTCCGTAACAGAGAGGTGGTCCCAAGCGCCAACTGAGCCACAGCACAGACTAACCCAGCCGTGGGCAAACTACGGCCCGCGGGCCGGATCCGGCCCGTTTGAAATGAATAAAACTAAAAAAAAAAAAAAAAAAAAGACCGTACCCTTTTATGTAATGATGTTTACTTTGAATTTATATTAGTTCACACAAACACTCCATCCATGCTTTTGTTCCGGCCTCCGGTCCAGTTTAAGAACCCATTGTGGCCCTCGAGTCAAAAAGTTTGCCCACCCCTGGCACTAACCCCAAATCAAAGAGTGTGTGGCAAAGCATCACATCTTCCGGAGGATTTGCGGAACTGAGCTACCGAAGTGTTACTAGTAGAAGCATTGCAGTGTTAACCTAGTTACTCAGTCTCCCTCTGGGAGGATGGTGTGATGTGAAAACACCAATCACTATGCTTTGCAACTACAGCACGCCTATCACCAAAGAATCTAAGTTGAAAGTACTCCCTGTTGATACAACAGACAATATCTAACTGGGCCTTTATTTCTTTAAATAAAAATCTGTATACTGACCACACTCAGGCCTGTGACCAAAACAGCAGGACAAGCACACTCAGCAAGCACGAGGGCCCTGTGCAATCTCATCTGTAAGCCCCGTGTTGTTCGGCCGGTCTAGCCCTGAGCGCTGCTTACATAAGCCCGCCTCTCCTCCGCTCTCGGCTCTGGGTCTGCACCTCCTGAATGACTCCCTTTCTCTCCCAGTCTCCACTCGCTGTCTGGGCAGCACAGGCAGGGCAGTCCTCACTCATGCCAGCAGGGCTGCTCCCGGCTTGTGACTCAGAGCATGCGCTGCCCTGGTCAGTCCCCACAGCGCAGAGACACTGCTCTGGCTTGTTCCCACAAACGTGTTAATTGCCATCACACTCCCAGGCAACATGAAGGGTCTCTTTCTTACCCTACTCAGTACATAGCACCTGGATTCAGCACAAACTACAGCCTCCACCTCACAGAGTCCAGTGTAAGTCCCCTCTTTTCTAAGCAGCACACATTATTTCAAGTAAAAAAAAGAAAAAAGGGCTTAAGCGCGCGCGTGCGCGCGTGCACACACACACACACACACACACACACACACACAATTCACATCCATAGTCTTTTGAAATGCACCATTACAATGGCGGATACAATTTATCAGCCTTACCAGTTAAAGGGTTAGGATCGGGATGTAGCCTAGCGTCTTCGGTGGAGTCAGCCTTGCTGCTCTCCCATCCCCAGAGCCCTGTCGGCACACCTTTCCCCGCCTTGGGTTCTGGAGAAGCCTTGCATCTGAGGCAGAAAGCCTTCCCTCTGCTCCCTCTTTACATGTCAAGAGCCAACTCTTAGGCACACCCAGGGCATGTACCCAGAGTTGGTGCCCAACCATGGAGAGATTTAAAATGGGTCTTACTTTCAGCCTGGGGACTCAGCCATATGCAAGTTATAGGGAAGGTGACTATCAAATGAACAATATAATCTTACAAGCGTTTTTAAAATAATTATAATACTTGTCTATAAAATAATTGAGATCTGCATTTAATTTTTCACTTTTGTACCTTAAAGTCTCTCAAGTTCATTTTAGTACTCTGGGAGTAACTGCGAAGTGGTTCTCAGCCTTCTGGCCCTTTAAATACAGTTCCTCATGTTGTGACCCAACCATAAAATTATTTTTGTTGCTACTTCATAACTGTAATGTTGCTACTGTTATGAATCATCATGTAAATATCTGATATGCAGGATGGTCTTAGGCGACCCCTGTGAAAGGATCGTTTGACCTCCAAAGGGGTCGCGACTCACAGGTTGAGAACCGCAAAGGAAAGCTTTAGCCCAGCCAGCATGGCTCAGTGATAGAGTGTTGACCTGTGAATCAGGAAGTCATGGTTCAATTCCTGGTCAGGGCACATGCTGGGTGGAGGGGCTTGATCCTCAGTGTGGGGCATGCAGGAGGCAGACGATCAATGATTCTCTCTCATCATTGATGTTTCTATCTCTCTCTCCCTCTCCCTTCCTCTCTGAAATCAATTTAAAAAATTTTTAAGGAAAGCTACACTTAAGGTCTAATCTCCCAGCATCACTCAAAACTCACTCCATAACCAAAATGGGCAAATGTGAGGTGCTGTAAGGGCCCCCGTTACTGAGGCTAGCATCTCCTACATGGAACATTGTGCATTGTCCATCAGTGGTCAAGGTCTGATGACATAAAACCCCTACATATTGCTGTGGGGAATATAAATTAAGACAAACTTCTTGGAGAGCAGATTGGCCACATGGATCAAGATTCTTACAAATGTTCTGATCCATTGACCTAATAATTACACTACTTGGAATTTATCCCAAGAAAATTACCAGAGAAACAAACAAAAAATTATGTACCAGGATGTTCACTGCAATGACATTTATAATAGCAAAAAATTGCCACTGCCTAATTAACCAACAATAGAGATTTCGTTAAGTAAATTATAGTAAATCCAGAGAACAGAATGCTCTTCAGCCATTTAAAACCATGTGCTCTGCTCAAAGAATGCAAACTAGCTCAGGGAAGTGCTGACAAGATAACTGTTAAGTTGGAAAGCAGGGCATAGTGCATCTAATGCACGTGACTCCAGTTACCTAAACACACATGTATACGGTATGTAATATGAGTACATAAAAATTGGAAGAAAGAATGAAAACTACATTGATTGAAGGTTGTGCCAGGGAATGTGATGAAACTTTTAATGAATTATTTTATTTAGTCATCAAAATAATTCACAGGATAGCCCTAGCTGGTTTGGCTCAGTGACAGAGCATCAGCCCTCTGACTGAAAGGTCCTGGGTTCAATTCTGGTCAAAGTCATGTACCTTGGTCAAGGGCATGTATCTCGGTTGAAGGCTCAATCCCCGCCCCAATTGGGGTGCATGGGGGAGGCAAGAGGCAACCAATAGACATGTCTCTCTCACATGAATGTTTCTCTCTCTCTCTCTCTCTCTCTCTCTCCCCCTACCTCTCTTCCATTCTCTCTAAAAGTCAATGGAAAAATATCCTTGGGTGAGGATTAACTATATATATATATATTTCACAGGATGGATACTATTTTGATCCCAATTTTAACAATGATGAAATTAGAGCAAAGTTGCCTGCAATTATTATTCAGCTAATCAGTTAAGTAGCCAGTGTTTAATCCTATACAATCTAGGTCCTACCTAACACTATCTAGCCCAGGGGTGGGCAAACTTTTTGACTCCAGGGCCACAATGGGTTCTTAAACTGGACCGGAGGGCCGGAACAAAAGCATGGATGGAGTGTTTGTGTGAACTAATATAAATCCAAAGTAAACATCATTACAGAAAAGGGTACGGTCTTTTTTTTTTTAGTTTTATTCATTTCAAATGGGCCGTAGTTTGCCCACTGCTGATCTAGCCATTGTTCTATAGATTATTTTCCCCCTCATATTATTCTTATATTTTTCCACATTTTCTCAGTAAACATTTTATTTTTATAGCTAGACTTTAAAATATTTTAATGGTGTGCAAAAGCATGGAAATGAAACTATTATATGCTTACTGAAATGAATTGTGTATTTTTTACTTGTTAAAAGCAGAAGACAGGTTTTTTAACCAATGCATTATTATTTAGATTTTGAAAATGAACAACTAGTCTTGTCTTTTCTATATTTTGGCACTTTTTTAAATCTAATTTGGCATTTTCTGAAGCAGAAGAGAAACATTGATTCCAGGATATATTAAAGGGTGAGTCAAGGTACAAAATTAGATCTCTCTAGGTGTTTTCAATCTTCTTAATAGAACATAAGGCCAGCTTCTCAGAGTGGGTTGGGCAGGGGTGAGAACTGGAGTTAAGGAGAGTAAAAGATCTGAGATAACTGCCATGGGAGGAGTCAGTTAGAAGTAAATGAAGACAGAATATCACCATTATTAATAATGGTGACAAAGAATAAATAAACAGGGGACAGCCATGTTGAATTTGGGTAGCTGAACTCAAGGCACTCTGCCCAGTAGCTCTGGCCAGGCAACTCCTAGAAGTAGCAAGAGCTACTGGAGAGAGACCCTGATTTCAGGGGACCACACCTGGAAGCCTGAGTGGAGAGGGCAGGGCTGTGTGCCCGGTCCTGGGAGGTGGAAGACAGGTAGTCCGGCTGAAAATTGATAGGTTTCTTCTTCAGGGCATCAGCTGGGCAGCAGTGCATTTGGGCCATGAAGACTGTGGCAGGTGGAAGGAGCAGTGAGTGTCCAGCAGGGACCACTCCTGAGCCCTCCCAGGAAAGGGGCGTGTGCTGAACAAGAGGACTGGTGGCCAAGAGAGAGTGAACTTAGACATTTCAGAAAGAAGCTTGGAGAAAAGCCCTGCATAGAGGAAGTGAGAAGGAATCTAAGAGCCCACACCGGACTGCCAAGGACAGACAGAGGGAAGAGAAGGTGGGTTCTGACAGCTTCCAGGGAGCTGGAAGAGGTGCAGGAGGCTTCTGTGGCCCAAGCTGCTCTGAGTTTTAGTCAAATAGCATGGATTTCTAATAATGAAAAGGAGCTAAGCAAGGTTCAAATACAATGTCATATGAAAACAATCTCTTTTTTTTTTTTTTAAGTGTAATAATGTTGAATGGCAATACTACATCAACAGATCACCCTACAAGAGGGGAAAACAATGTAAATTTGGGATACTATATAGCCATTAAAATTATATTAATGAAATATTAAGGACAAATTCCATGGAATTCATTCAAAGTCAAATAAGAAATAATTTATCACTTTCATATTACATGATGCTAATTGTTTATCTTAAAACCACAGATAAGAAAGGAGCAGTGGTGTCCCTCTGAGTAGAAAGGTTATGAGGGCAACTTTTCTCCTTTAAACATGTATGTAGCATCTTCTCAAAAAATAAAATATTTGGAAAATCTTTTTGATGGCTCTGATAGGTACCATAAACTCCACCTAAGTCCACCACAACTGTCCCCACCCACCCACAGTCACCTCTCTCCCTTGTCCTGTTAAGGAATCAGTGGCACCCTCCACTCCCTGTTTACCACTTTCTCATTCTACCCACTTCTGACTCCCAGTCTCTGGTAGCCTTCCCTTGACACCCGAACCCCAGCCACATTTCAACTCTCATCAGAAGTGCAAACTCCTCTCTCAAGTTTTTCTCTACCCGCATTGGGAACAATGAGCTCTGGATTCTGTGACTCTGCCCAATCTTTCCTTTCCCACATCTAGCCTATACAATGACTTGGGTGCATATGGCTTTTCTCCACCAACCCTAACCTTCTCAGTGGCTGGAGCTCTTCTTTTTGTATTTCTATATCTACTCCTCTTACTCACCCCATTCCATAGCACCTAGTATTTGGAGCATATCAAGCATACAACATATATTTATTGAGTTGATTTGAAAATATCCCCTAGAGATCAATGAGAAGTTCCATTTTTTCTCCTTTCAGCTTGGCCTCTGTGCTCTTGGGTGTGAAAGATGTGACATCCACAGGGTAATTAGTGGAAAATAAAGTGCCTTGGACCAAGGCAGAGCACAGTATATCAATAATCTGAAGGGAGAGTTGACAATTGTGTTTTCAATATATAGGCTCTGCCCTCTTTGAAGCACAGAGATTCCAGAAGACAGACCAATGGTTGGAGAAAGGACACTAAGACATACAAAGTGGAATGAAAATGAGTAAGAGATAGAAGGAAGAGGCACCTGTAGTCTTTTGGGAAATAACAGTTCACTGAGAAGAAAGAGAAGCAATGGATTTCTAATAATGAAATCGGACCAAGTCCACATAGGCACATGCGACAGACTGTCGAGAGGGGCCCCCAGGGTACAGGATGGAATGTGCCTTTAGATTCAGAACCTTCCTCCTCTAACCAGTATAATTTTAATAAAAATTTTGGACAAAGTATTTAAATGCAAATACTTTGCATTTCCCACATCTATTTCCTAATCTGGTTTCTTCATAATCAGATCTTATGCAACCTGTGGTCAATACATTTGCTAAGATTTCAGGTGGGAAAACTTCATGAATCAAGTCAATTTTTAACCTACTATATAAAACACACAGAAACTCAGCTAGGGAGACTAGCCACACTAACATTTTCCTAGAAAGCTACAGTTTTCATATGGAACACTTCATCGTATTCATTATCACCTATTTATACTCATGTAAACCAATGTTCCCAGAGCAACCAAACTTTAAAATGTTAATATAAACATTATACCTATTTTAATTGCAATAGACACATTCTTAAGTAATTTTATTTCAACAAGGCCCCTTACCAATAAACAAAAAAACACATTTTTGGCAGCTTCACTAGGCCGTACAAAATAAGGCGGAAAGTAAATGCTTACACTGCCAGGACCAGCAAGTAGTCTTGAACCTTTGTGTTTTGAACCTGAATTTGTCGACAAAAATTCTGGTTCAAGGGTAATCATATGTAGATGGGAGAACATCTAAAAACTGACTTCTGGGTTGGTGCATAAGACTTGGTCAGGTTAAAAGAAGTTCTAACTACCATGGGTATCTAAATGTTGACCTCCTGGGAGCATTATCTCAATACATTGAGATTCCGTTTCCCAGTAATTGTCAACAGTTTAGCTCAAATAAACTCACAAAAATTCTTTACAGGTTTGAATGTTTCTTACTTTAACATTGCTTTGTGTAGTCAGCAGAATTTTAAAGAAACTCGCCCAGGACCATACCTTGGATCCAAACCCAGTGCTGGGATCCAGCAAAGGGACCATTGAGCCCGCCGGTTCCCCTCCCATTAGGTGAACTTGGGTGAATTATCTCTTGGATCCAGGACCTTCCCTTGCTTTTGGTAGAGGGTACGGCTTATTTGAGCTGTATTTTTTAAATTCTCAAGGTAGAACTAAGGTTAAGGGTTGACAGATTCAGGTTAAGGTGAGACTGGAGGGAAAAATGGGTGACTGGTTTTGATTTTGGTTTTTCAATTGGAATTGCTTTCTGAGAGTCTGAGCAAAAATCCTTTGCCAAATAAATGAGAGCTGAACTCATTCAGCTCTGAAGATAAAGGGGCACATCCTCCCTCCAGCCCGAGTCTTGGGTGTTCTTAGACAATTAAGAATCTTTGTGGAGGTGTCAGAGGTCATTCCTCATGACGTGCAGGAGTCCCATAGGGAAACCCCAAGGCAACTATAATTAACTGACTGGTGCATCCAGGGTGCCCCCTTAAGGCTTGTTCTGCCAAGGCCCCAAGCCCTTCTGGTTGTTGTAGACAGTCGGGAGAGAAACTGAGGCATGTAAGAGGGTTTAATGAGACTTGAGGGGTGAAAGCCTTATGGAGCTCAACCCATAAGCAGTACACTTTGACCCATGACCTAACATCATTAGAAAATTTGCTCAGACTGCAAATATTAAAAAAACACAAAACACTAAAATTAACATGGAAGGAAGAGAAAAGATGGTGACTGGCAATAAGGTAGGGAGGGAGTGTGTGAAAGAGTGAAGAAGCAATAGAGGAGTGTGTGGTCATATGTGGTCATGTGGTGTGTGCGTGTGTGTGTGTGTGTGTGTGTGTGAGTGAGATAGGGACAGTCAGATCCTGCAGGTCTTCCAGGGGGCTGCCAAACCAGGCAGTCTTAGATGGCGAAACCCCGCTGTCACCGCAAACATTCTGGGGAGTACACCACCGGCACAGAAACCACACCATCTTGAAGAACAGAACTGCTTGAGACTAAGATCCCCACTTAGTCTCGCCACCACCAATCTGGTCTCAGACGCAAACAGGGACCCTACAGCCACTCGGGTAAAAGACCTGCAACCACAGCTGCAGACCCAGGGACAACAAGACTCCAGGCACCCCAGCCCTGAATTTCTGTGAGTCACAGAGCTCATACCCCTCCCCGCTGGCCCACTGCAGCTGCATAGGAACTGCAAGACCCTCTCCGTGTAAGCAGGCCTCCTGCCCACACAGGGAGGCTGCGCTGAATTTGAGCCTCGGTGCGCAGAAATGGGGAGTTTGTTTTTTGCAGCACATACTCCTACAACTAGACCCCAAGCCCACTCAGGGCAGCTGTGCCACCTGACTTTGATTCTGGGTGAGGGCACATGGAAGTCTGTCTCCCGCAGCGCAGGAGTGGACCTCTTGCTGACACAGGGTGGCTGTGCAACCCAGTCCCCCAAGCAGACTGGGGACCCTCATTCTCCATGCGAGAGGCAGCACTGAGCACCAGCAACTTGACTCTGTTTCTCATCACCCACACATGGGATCCCTGATTCTGAGTACACGCACACTAAGAGCCAGTGACTCCAATACTTGGTGCATGTGCACACAGGGACCTGATTCTCAGTGTGAGGCCACACCAAGCGACAGAGACTCCATACTTGATTCTCGGTGTGGAGACAGAAAGACACTGACTCCTGGCATGCACTAGGGGACTCAGGGCACACAATAGTAGGGTCTCTTTTTCAGCACAGTGCAGGCGAGGTACCTGATTCTAGGTGTATGCAGGAGGCCACACTAAGTGCCAGTGACTCTGATCCTGGGCAAGTGTGGCTCCCACAGACCCATGGCAGCCACACGTCTTGGTGTCAGAGCTCTTCAGTGACAATTAGGTGATTAAAGCTTTCACAGCACACGGCCCAGGCCCCCACAACTCAGTGGTTGGACCTTCTGGTGATAATTAGAATGGGGAGTCAACAAAACAATCCCCAGAGAAAAGAAAAAGAGAAATCTCCAAGAAATGAAATAAGTGAAACTGAGGCATGCAAGATGACAGAAAAAGAACTCAGAGTAATGGTCGTACAGTTCATAAAATGGATGGACGAGAAATTCAATAACCTATGCAAAAATCAGGAAGAAATCAAAAGTGATATAGCTACAATCAAAAATGCCACAGAAGGTTTCAACAGTAGACTAGAATAAACAGAGGACCGAATTAGTGAGTTAGAAGATGAGGTAGAGAAACAAGCCCAAACTGAAAAGCAACTGGAGAAAAAAATTAAAAAGCAGGAGGAGAGACTAAGGGAGCTTTGGGACAACACAAAATGAAGTAGCATACATATAATAGGGGTGCCAAAAGGACAAGAAGAGCAGCAAGGTTTAGAGAATCTATTTGAAAAAATAATGACAGAAAAATTCCCTGATATGGGGAAGAAAAAAAGTTACACAAGTACAGAAAGTCCCAAGTAAGATGAGTCCCAAAAGATCCACACCAAGACACATCATAATTACAATGGCAAATGTTAAGGACAAAGAGAGAATCCTAATGGCTGCAAGGGAAAGACAAAGAGTTACTTACAAAGGATCCCCCATTAGATTATCAAATGATTTCTCAACAGAAACACATCAAGCTAGAAGGGAATGGGATGAAGTATAAAAGTGATGCAAAGCAAAGTTCTGAATCCAAGAATACTCTATCCAGCAAGACTATCAATCAAAATTGAAGGGGAAATCAGTAGCTTCACAGACAAAAAAAAGGCAAAGGGAGTTTATCACTACCAAGCCAGCTATGCAAGACATGCTAAAGGGAATGCTGTAAAAAGAAGAAATAGAAAGGGAAGAAGGAACACAGCGATAAAGTACAAAAATGGCTACAAACAAGTACCTATTAATAATAACATTAAACATAAATGGATTAAGTGCTCCAACCAAAAGACATGAGTGACTGAATGGACAAGAAAACATGACCCATATAATATATATCTCCCACGTTCAAAGGCTGTTAAATCACGTTGTTTACCCATATCTTCAGAAAAAAATCACTTCTACTGTTATGGTAAACAATCTGCTTCTCTATTTATAATGGTCTGGTCCTCTAGCAACTTTAGCACGAAATTATAGATAATTTGCTTACAAACATCAGGTGCTCATAATAATCTGGCCTCTCAGTGTATATGCTGTCTACAGAACAAGGGTCTCACACAGACTGAAAGTGAAGGAATGGAAAAATATCTATCAGGCAAATGGAAATGAAAAAAAAGAGGGGATAGTAATACTTATACTTGACAAAATAGACCTCAAAGTGAAGACCATAAGAAGAGACAAAGCAAGTCACTTCATGATTCTAAAGGGATCAATACAACAAAAGAATATAACTCTGGTAAACAATTATTGCCCCAATGCAGGAGCACCCAAATACATTAAAAAAACTTCTAGAAGATATTAGGGGAGAGATTGACAGCAACACAATCATAGTAGGAGACTTTAATACCCCATTAATGTCACTGGATAAATCCTCTAGACAAAAAATTAGCAAAGAAACTTCAATCCTAAATGACTCACTAGATCAGATGGACTTAATCGACATCTTCAGAATATTCCACCCCAAAACTACAGAATATACATTCTTCTCAAGTGCACATGGGACATTTTCAAAGACAGACCACATATTGGGACACAGGCAAAGTCTCTCTAAATTCAAGAGGATTGAAATCGTATCAAGCATCTTCTCAGATCACAATGGCATAAAATTAGAAATCAACTAGAGTAAAAACAATCACAAATATTCAAAAACTTGGAGGCTGAGTAGCATACTATTAAACAATGATTGGGTTACCAAAGAGATCAAAGAAGGAAGAAAAAACATCCTAGAAACAAACAACAATGAAAACACAACAATCCAAAATCTTTGGGACACAGTGAAAGCAATCCCGAGAGAGAAGTTCATAGCATTACAGGCCTATCTCAAAACACAAGAAAAACTGGTAATAAACCATCTAACTCTGCAACTTGAAGAATTAGAAAGAGAGAAGCAAGAAAAGCCCAGTGTGAGCAAAAGGAAGGAAATAATAAAGATCAAAGTGGAAATAAATGACATAGATACAAAAAAACAATACAAAAGATCAATGAAACCACGAGCTGGTTCCTTGAAAAGATAAACAAGATTGATGAACCTCTAGCCAGGCTCACCAAGAAGCAAAGAGGACCCAAATATACAAAATCAGAAGTGAAACAGGTGAAATAACAACAGACCACACAGAAATATGAAGAATCATTTAAAAAAATACTATGAGCAACTCTACTCCAACAAACTGATCAACCTAGAAGAAATGGATATATTCCTAGAAAAATACGACCTTCCAAAACTCAACCAGGAGTAATCAAAAAATCTGAATAGGCCACTAACTATGGAGGAAATTGAAGCAGTAATCAACAAACTTCCAACAAACAAAAGCCTGGGACCAGACAGCTTCACAGGGGAGTTTTATCAAACATTCAAAGAAATAAAACCTATCTTCCTCAAACTATTCCAAAAATTTGAGAGGAAGGAGCACTTCCAAGCTCTTTCTACAAAGCTAGCATTAACCTAATCCCAAAACCAAATAAAGACAATACAAAGAAAGAAAATTACAGGCCAATATCTCTCATAAACATAGACGCCAAAATTCTCAACAAAATTCTAGCAAATCAAATCCAGCATTATATTAAAAAGATAATACAGCATGACTAAGTGGGATTTATTCTGGGGATGCAAGGGTGGTATGATATCCACAAATCAATAAATGTGATACACCATATAAACAAACTGAGAGACAAATATCATATAGTCATATCAATTGATGCAGAAAAAGCATTTGACAAAATCCAACACCCTTTCTTGATAAAAACTCTCAACAAGGTGGGAATAGAAGGATCATACCTCAACATAATAAAAGCCTTATATGAAAAACTACAGCCAACATCATACTCAATGGGCAAAAACTAAAACCATTTCCACTAAGAACCAGAACAAGACAAGGATGCCCACTGTCACTACTCCTGTTCGACATAGTACTGAAACTATTAACCATTGTGATCAGACAAGAAGAAGAAATAAAAAGCCTCCAAATTAGAAAAGAAGAAGTAAAACTGTCCTTATTAGCAGATAACATGATATTGTACATAGAAAATCCCAAAGACTCCATCAAAAAAGCTACTAGACTTAATAAATGAATTCAGCAATGTAGCAAGATACAAAATTAACACCCATAAGTCTATGGCTTTTCTATACACCAATAATGAACTCACAGAAAGAGGAATGAAAAAAGCAATCCCATTTACCATTGCAACAAAAAAAAATTAAGATACCTAGGAATAAACTTAACCAAGGAGATAAAAAACCTGTACTCAGAAAATTTCAGGATGCTGAAAAAAGACATAGAGGAAGACATGAAAAAATGGAAGAATATACCATGTTCATAGATTGGTAGAATCAACATCATTAAAATGTCCATACTACCCAAAGTAATCTATACATTCAATGCAATCCCCATTAAAATACCAACGGCATACTTCAAAGACCAAGAACAAATTATCCAAAAATTCATCTGGAATTAAAAAAGAGCTAGAATAGCTGCAGCAATCAGGAGAAAGAAGAACAATGTTGGAGGGATCACAATACCAGATATCAAGCTATACTACAAAGCCACTGTTCTCAAAACTGCCTGGTACTGGCACAAGAATAGACATATAGACCAATGGAACAGAACAGAGAACCAAGAAATCAACATAAGCCATTATGCTCAATTAATATTTGACAAAGGAGACAAGAGCATACAATAGAGTCAAGACAGTCTCTTCAATAAATGGTGTTGGGGAAATTGGACAGATACATGCAAAAAAAATGAAACTAGATCGCCAACTTACACCTTACACAAAAACAAACTCAAAATAGATAAAGGACTTAAACATAAGATAGGAAACCATAAAAATCTTAGAAGAACCCATAGGCAGCAAAATAACAGACATTTCTCGTAGCAATATATTTAACGATATAGCTCGTAGGGCAATGGAGACTAAGGAAAAAATAAACAAATGGGACTACATCAAAATAAAAAGCTTCTTCACAGCAAAGGAAACCATCAACAACAACAAAAAAAAAACAAGAAAGCTCACTGCATGGGAGAACATATTTGCCAATGTTATCACCGATAAGGGTTTAATCTCCAACATTTACAGGGAAGTCATACAACTTAACAAAAGGAAAATAAACAATCCAATCAAAAAATGGGCAAAGGATCTAAATAGACACTTTTCAAAAGAGGGCATACAGAAGGCCAAGAGACATATGAAAACATGCTCAAAGTCACTAATCATCTGAGAGATACAAATCAAAACAACAATGAGGTACCATCTCACACCTGTCAGAATGGCTATCATCAGCAAATCAACAAATGACAAGTCCTAGAGAGGATGTGGAGAAAAAGGAACCCTCCTTCACTGCTGGTGGGAATACAGACTGGCGCAGCCACTGTGGAAAACAGTATGGCGTTTCCTCAAAAAATTAAAAATGGAACTGCCATTTGATGCAGTAATCCCACTTCTAGGAATATATCCCAAGAAAACAGAAACACCAATCAGAAAGGATATATGCACTCCTATGTTCATAGTAACACAATTTACAATAGCTAAGATTTGGAAACAGCCTAAATGCCCATCAACAGATGAGTGGATTAGAAAACTCTAGTACATCTATACAATGGAATCCTATGCTGCTATAAAAAGAAGGAATTCTTACCATTTGCAACAGCATGGATGGAACTGGAGAGCATTATGCTAAGTGAAATAAGCCAGTCAGTGAAAGAAAAATACCACATGATCTCACTCATCTATGGATAATAAAGAACATTATAAACTGATGAACAAAAATAGATACAGAGGCAGAGAAGCATTGAACAGACTGCCAAACTGCAGCGGGAAGGCTTGGGAGGGGTGTGTGTGTGTGTATGTGTGTGTGTGTGTATGTGTGTGTGTGTGTGTGCGTGTTGGGGGGGGGTGGGTAAGAGATCAACTGAAGGACTTGTGTGCATGCATAAAGCACAACCAATGGACTCAAGACACTTCGGGGGTTTGGGGGCGGGGTGGTGAGGGCATGTGCCGGGGTCGCGGCAGGGGGAGGCCAGGGGAAGGTCAATTGGGGGAAAAAGGAGACATATGTACTACTATTTGTAATACTTTAAACAATACAATAAGTTTTTTTAAAAAGTTAACACGCAAAATTGTGCCTCCAAGGCCAGAAACTCCCAAACCCCAGCCCTCATTCAATAAGCCTGATAGGAAGCCTTTGCTTGCAAGTGCTTTGCAGAATATGAAGATTCACCTAGGAAATATCAACTTAAAAATGGTCAAAATGCAGTTGTCTTTGGGTTTCTAAACTCATATTTTGCATGTAAAAATTAGGAAAATGCCAGCTTTAAAATTAAACTGAATGAATAAATGGGAAGCATATCTTGATTTGGAAATTAGAAGCTTTTAAGGAGAAGCATAGAAAAAATTATTTAAAAAAAGAAAATTAATAACTTTTAGAGACTGTCTCAGAACTATTCTGAAGTTAATACCAGCCTACACCCTATTTTTCGCCTTTCTATAGCTCTTCCACCATATCCTTTGCTCTCTGAGCTTCCTTGTCTGGACTTGCCCTTTCCTCTCCCTTCTTCCTTCCCCTTCTGTCTCCTCTACTACCACTGACTTAAGAGAAAATGAGAATAGGAATTTGAACAGCTCCCTCTGGAAAAAAAAATTAAAAAGGCTGGTCTCAGCTGGGGTGGAACCAGCAATTATTCCTGACTTTATCCAAGACCTCAATGGGTCCACAAAGAAACTTAACTGTTAGGACATGTAATCCTGGCTATTCTGACCTATTCCAATTAATACACTTACTGGTTTCTGAAAGCCAGGCAACAGAATTACTAAATAAGGTCTTCTGTGAAACTATAGAGGAGTCTGTTTTTGCTATAAAAAGCCAGGCCACCATAAGAAAGATCATAAAATACTGAAATGGGATTTACAAAGAGAAAACAGACAGAAGCAAACATAGGGCTGCTCCAGGACTCTGAGAGGGCATTTCCCCTTCTCCTTACTAATACCTTAGGAGAAATTGAAATTATATGAAAAGGGAAATTACTAAGGCCCCTGTAGATACTAGCACTACTTTATTCCTTCTTAACCCAAATAAATTTCCCTCTACCTCGGAGTAAAGCTTCCATGCAAATGGTAGGGGTACCTAACCAAACAATGGCTGTTTTAAAATCAGAACCTGTCCCCTTTCAACTAAAGCATGTTACAGGAAAACATATATTTTACCCATCAAATTGGCCTCAATTCACCTGATAGGGAGAGATTTTTTTTTGGAAATCAGTGATGTCCACATGTTTTTTTCAGAGGGGTAATATCTATCTATACTAATAAATGGGTAATATGAAAATTAGACCGGGAGACCTTCCAGATGTCCTTCCAGACAAAGCCATGGTGGCAGAGCTGAGGCAGAGGTGGTTAGGGGTGATCAGGCCAGGAGAGGAGAGCAGTTGGGGGCAATCAGGCCAGCGGGGGGGGGGGGCAGTTGGGGGTGAGCAGGCCGGAAGTGGGGGGCAGTTGGGTGCAACAGGCCAGCAGGGGGGGGCAGTTGGGGGCAATCAGGCTGGCAGGAGGGGGGCAGATAGAGGTGATCAGGACAGAAGGGGGGCAGTTGGGTGCAAACAGGCTGGCAGGAAGAGTGGTTAGGGTTGATCAGGCAGGTGATCAGTTAGGAGCCAGCAGTCCCGGATTGTGAGAGGGATGTCCAACTGCCGGTTTATGCCCACTCTTGCAGGGATTGGGCCTAAACCAGCAGTCGGACATCCCCCGAGGGGTCCAAGTTTGGAGAGGGTACAGGTTGGGCTGAGGGACACCCCCCCATGCACAAATTTCGTGTACTGGGACACTAGTCCTATCTAATAAAAGAGAAACATGGTAATTAGCCATAACTTCGCTACCCTTCCCATTGGCTAATCAGGGCGATATGCAAATTAACTGCCATCCAAGATGGCAGCCGGCAGCCAGGCACTGAAGCGAAGAGGAGGCTTGCTTGCTTGCTCCAGTGACGAAGGAAGCCAACGTTTCCCACCTGCCGCTGCCGGCCTCTGAGCTTGCTCTCTAAGAAACATTGTTACAGATATAGAAGCTAAACAAACTCCAGAAACCTGCTTTTAGTCAGCCTGGATCTCAGAGCTGGAGTCGCAACAAAGTTTCAAATACAGAAGGTAAACAAAGGCCAGAAACCTACTTTCAGCAGCCAAGATCTGAGCTAAAGCTGGCTCTCAGCTCCAGTGACAGCCATAGAAAGTAAATAAATCCCAGAATAAAAATTAAAATTAAAAAAAAAAAGGAGAGGCTGGGAGTTTCAGTCACCTGCCAGACTGAAAACGGCCCTCAGCCCCTCACCCAGACTGGCCAGGCACCCCACTGGGGACCCCCACCCTGAAGGGGGTGTGACCAGCTGCAAACAGCCATCAGCCCCTCACCCAGGCTGGCCAGGCACCCAAGCGGGACCCCCACCCTGATCCAGGACAACCTTCAGGGCAAACCAGCCAGCCCCCACCCATACACCAGGCCTCTATCCTATATAGTAAAAGGGTAATATGCCTCCCAGCACCAGGATCAGTGGAGCAGTGAGGCCTCCCAGCACCGGGATCAGCGGAACCTCAAGGCCTCCCAGCACCAGGATCAGCAGAGCAGCAAGGCCTCCCGGCCTTGGATCAGTGGAGCCACAAGGCCTCCCAAACCTGGGATCAGCGGAGCCGCGAGGCCTCTTAGCACCGGGATCAGCAGAGCAGCAAGGCCTCCCAGCACTGGGATCAGTGGAGCAGTGAGGCCTCCCAGCACCAGGATCAGTGGAGCCGCGAGGCTTCCCAGCCTGGTATCTGCGGAGCCACAAGGCCTCCCGAATCCAGGATCAGCGGAGCAGCGAGGCCTCACTGCCCCTGTGTCAAGCGGAGTCACGAGGCCTCCCAGCACTGGGATCAGCGGAGCAGTGAGGCCTCACTGCCCCTGTGTCAAGCGAAGCCACGAGGCTTCCCAGCACTGGGGTCAGCGGAGCCACGAGGCCTCCTGGCCCCTGGAGCAGCATGACAGGGGGCAGCGCCCAAACCCCCTGATCACCCTGCTGTTCTGTGTGTGACAGGGGGTGGGGCCACAACCTCCCTATCCGCCCTGCTCTGTTCGTGAAAGGGGAAGGCACCCCAACCCCCTGATTGGCCCTGCTCTGTGCCTGATAGGGGGGAGCTCCCCAACCCCCTGATGGGCCCGGCTCTGTGTGTGACAGGGGGTGGCGCCGCAACCCCCCAATCGGCCCTACCCTGAGCGTGACTAAGGGTGGCATCGCAACCTCCTGGTCCGCCCTGCTCTGTGCACGACAGGGGGCAGTGCCCCAAATCCCCAATCGGCCTTGCTCTGAGCCCGACCAGGGGCCATGGGGCAGGCACCTAGGGATTGGGCCTGCCCTCTGCCACCTGGGAATGGGCCTAAGCCAGCAGGTCGTTATCTCCTGAGGGGTCCCAGACTGTGAGAGGGCACAAGTGGGGCTGAGGGATAACCCCCCACCTGCCAGTGCACAAATTTTTGTGCACCGGGCCTCCAGTCTATATATATAAAAGCCTAAGTGACCAGTCAACCAAACGACCAAACGATCGGTCGACCAGTCGCTATGATGTGCACTGACCACCAGGGGGCAGATGCTCAATGCAGGAGCTGCTCCCTGCAGCCAGTGCACTCCCACAGGGGGAGCATCACTCAGCTAACTGACAGGCGCAGATGCCGGGCTCATGTCTGGAGAGCACTGCTGTGGTGGTGCGAACCTCTCCTAATCTGGGACTGACTGGGTGCGAGCCTGCAGCAGGTGCAGTGAGGCCAGGATGAGCGGGAGCCGCCTGCCACTTTGAGCACTACTACATCCCTGGCCTGCGGGGAATCAGGCCAAAACCAGCAGTCCGACATCCCCTGAGGTATCTCAGATTGTGAGGGGGCACAGGCCAGGCTGAAGAACCCCACTGGTGCGTGAATCAGTGCACCAGGCCTCTACTAGAGGATAAATTCGTGCATGGGTGGGGCCCCTCGGGGTGGCCTGTGGAGATTGGGCCCTAGCTCATGCGCCCAGCCTCGCAACCCCAGCTTGCGCCCCTCACAGCACTGCAGCCGCGCCTGGCACCCCCCTTGGCCTGGCCCACCCACTCGCTGGCCCCACCCCCTGTCACTACCACTGTTTACCATCACCATCCCACTGCAGTCGTCCGGGCCCATCGGGGCTGGCAGTGCCTCCACTGCCGCCCACTGCCAGCACCACTTCGCTGCTGCCTGCCAGGTTCTGCGCTGCTCCCTGGTGATCAGCACACATCATAGTGAATGGTCGAACTCCCGGTTGGTCGAACTCCCACCTGGAGGGACAATTTGCATATTAGGCTTTTATTATATAGGATGAACCAGATACTAAAGCAAAAGGGGAAAATGATGATTTTAAAAAGAGAACCTCCCAAGAGGAAACTAATCTTGAGACTGACTGAACATTTGCTAATCATTTTTTCTTCATTATTAACTTCTGTGAGAGCCTGAAAGGGAGCTTAACAGGAGACCTGCCCTGCTCAGAATGGCTCAAACAGCCCAGAGACTTGAAGAGGTGCCTCTAACTCTCAGCTTGCTACAGATGTCATTCTGTAGGTGGGGAACCAGGCCACAGTGCCTTGAGAGTCCTGTTTTTAAGGGTACATACTCTCCAACAGGGAGAAATTTGGCTCAGGGTTCCTCAAGAAAAAAAGGCTAATCTTTTGCAGCATAGCCTGGCCCCACTATAAAGGGGACAATGGAAAGGTTGGCCAGTTAATGGCACCAGTAAGTTTAATGCTACTCTGCCTACAGCTGGACCTGTTTTCCCCTTCCCAGGGAAGTGAATGAGGCTTTCTTAGATCAATATGCCTTTTCCATACATGTGAGCCCTTACGACTCTCAAAAATGGCCCTCAGCTATATGCTACCTGTAACCTGGGTCTCTCTGTAATTGTTACAGAGCCTCAGAGAAAAACATACTCAGATACAAAGAAACATTTCAAAAATGTGTGAATGAATTTGTTAGTCCTTTATAAACATTTGCCAACCTTTTAGGAATAAAAAAAAGTACTATCTTTGTTTTAAAATGTAGTCTTATAAGATCAGAGGTGTGGCTCCAGAATATCAAAGCCCACTAAATCCTTTTACCTTTCCCAAAACCTCCCTTGTTCGGCTCTAAATGCTTATAGATAATTGGTTTTGGAACCAAAATCCCAGGACTTTCGAAATGTAAATACTTGTCTGGGCCTTTTATATATATATATTAGAGGCCTGGTGCATGAATTCATGCATGGGTGGAGTCCCTCGACCTGGCTGGCAATTGGGGCCAATAGGGGAAATCTCGCCCAGTCCTGATCAGGACCAATTGGGGCCAGCTGGTCGGGGGGAGGGACCATGGGAGGTTGGCTGTGGGAGCACACTGATCACTAGGGGGCAGCTCCTACATTAGTATCTGCCCCTTGGTGGTCAGTGCACATCATAGCGAACAGTTGACTGGTCGTTCTGTCAACCCATCATAATGGTCTCTTAGGCTTTAATATATATAGAAGAAGATATTTATTTCACAGAGGAAGGGAGAGGGAGAGAGAGATAGAAACATCAATGATGAGATAATCATTGATTAGCTGCCTCCTACATGCCCCACACTGGGGATTGGGCCGGAAACCTAGGCATGTGCCCTGACCAGGAATTGAACTGTGACCTCCTGGTTCATAGGTCAACACTCAATCACTGAGCCATGCCGGCCAGGCTGGGCCTTTTTTTTTTTTTTAATACAAATTTCTGGAAGGTAGCCACCTAAGCAAATCATTTAACTTATTTCAGCTATTCCTTTCTAAATTAGTGAATTTTAATTAATGTTATTGAATATCTAGATATTTTGAAATAACATGAAATACTAAACATTGATTGCTAGATAAGTCTTAAGCTCGCCTATTTTTGTCTTTGTTGTTGAAATTCTGTAAAGTGGATTTGGAGCTGTTGTAATTGTCTTGTGCTTTGTTGAAGGTGTGTTTCTTGAAAGTGAGAGTCTTTGTTGTTGTCTTTTTAAATATATTTTTATTGATTTCAGAGAGGAAAGGAGAGGGAGAGAGAAATAGAAACATCAATGATGAGAGACAATCACTGATTGGCTGTCTCCTGCACTCTCCCCACTGAGGATGGAGCCCACCACCTGGGAATATACCCTTGACTGGAATCAAACCTGGAATCCTGTAGTCCATAGGCTGACATTCTATCCACTGAGCCAAACCAGCTTGGGCAGTGAGAATGTGTTTTTATAATGTATTCATAAACATCAATCTAAGGAATGCAGGTTATTTATTTGTTTGTTTGTTTGTTTATTTATTTATTGGTTATTATAGGAAATTGAGACTGCTAATTGTTAAAAGTTCAAGTTAAGTTGGAAGAAATTATATGGTTGCGATAATAGAAAGCATGAGGTATGGAGATTCATTTTTTTAGGGAAAAGGAAGAATATAACTTGTTCTAAGGACAATTATTTCTAAATAGGTATGAAGGTTTTTGAAAGTTGTAGAAAGGTTTATAAAATGTTGTGTAGGTTGTGAAAGTTTTAAGTTCATTAAACAAAATTCTTGTGTTTTCTCTGCAAAAATTAGCAATTCGAATTATGTGTATGGCCTTTATGTGTATTATGTCTTGAATTTTCAGCCTCTGGATGGCATTACTAGGATATAATCTTTGATTGGCCTAATTTTTTTAGAAAAATTAAATATATAAAGTAAGCAGGATTCTGTGGTCTGGACAAAATATTTAATATTAAAACCAGTTAAAGTTTGATTAATGTCTTTTAGAGTTATTGCTGTAAAATTTGTGTTCTTATCTAGACTTACAAAGAGTGTATGTTTCACCCACTGCTGTCTGGACCCCGCCGGGCATGCTGGGCGCTGGCCGTTTCCCTGCGGAACCACATTTGTTCCTGTGGGAGTTCCCGTCATAAAGTCCAAGTACTACATCACTGCACCCTCTCAACTGCAGGAGGCACAGCCCCATTTCTGTGCAGAGGATGGAAAACAGAGTACCCAGTACATCTTTCTGGAGCATCAGGTTTATTACAAAATTTGAGAGAATCAAATACTTTAATAAGAACCCCCACAAACATGGGAGCAAAGGAGAGCAGGGGAGGGAGAAGGGCCCCAGGGAAAACAGTCCAGTCTCTGAAGTTTCATTCCGGTGGGGGCCGAGGGGGGGACTCACAGGGCGGGCAGCTTTTCCTCTTGACCCCCAGGGGGTTCCAGACCCTCCTCCAAGCTCAGCAGGTGTTCTGGATAAGATGCTTCTGAAGGCCGTGGAGATGCCCGATGCCGTCCTGATTAAGTGAATCCCGATTAAGGGAATCCCATGCAGAGAACGCCTCAGCACACCTCCATGGTCGCTGGACCAAGTCCTCTGGCCTTGCACACACAGCGTGTGTTTCTGACACTGCTCTCACCGCAACTGGTTGCGTCAGCCTCTGGCTCCTCTCCCACACCACGTGGCCAGCCTCCCTGCAGCTCAACACCTGAAGTTCAACATTGAAGATGCACAGAGTGCTGCTTGATTCCCCGGCACCTTTGGCTGTGGTCCTGCTTTGGCTGCCCACTATTGTAAAAATTATATTGGCTTCACTCTGGTCCTTTTCAGAAGCTGCTGTCAGTGGATGGCTGACAGCATAGGAATCTTAAGAAAAACCTGAACACCCTCTAGCCACCCCCTGTCGGCCCTGGCTGTGGCCAGAGGAAGAAGCTGGGGTCCCCTCATAAGGCTTCTCAGCTTGAAGGTTGTTTTCATTGGTGATCCCTTCTGGGGCTCCATCACCACTGCTGCTGTGGGTGGTGGGAGAGCCCACAGGGTCCCGCTGGAGGGCTGGGCCGGGGAGTGGTGGTGCTTCCTTCCATCTGAATACATTGTTCCCCTTTTCATTCCATATCACATGGTAGGCACTCAATAAATACAGGCCAATATCCCTGATGAACTTAGATGCAAAAGTCCTCCACAAAATATTAGCAAATTGAATCCAGCAATATATTAGAAAGATTATAAACCATCTCTGGGGCCATATAGGGGGCAGTGCCACAGAAGGTGATCAGTTTCTCTTCTGTAAATTCCCTACTGAAGCCAAAGTCTGCTAATTTAACATTCATCTCACTGTCTAGAAGTATGTTCTCTGGCTTTAGGTCCAGATGTATGACTTGTCTCTGGTGACAGTAAGGGGCCACTATTAGTAATGGCTGGGACGGGGCTCGGGCTTCCTTCTCCCTCACGGGGACACAGTTCTCTAAGTTGTCAAATAAGGTCCCTTCACTCGCGTGCTCCATGAAGAGCACACTTGCTCCTGTGTGGTAATAACCTCAAACAGCTTGGCGATGTGGGGATGATTTAGTTCCTTAAGAGAATGAATCTCCTGGAGAACATCAGAGGATCCCTGCCAGTTCACAGCTCTCACAGCCACCTCTGTGCTGCTGACACTGTGCCGGGCAAGCCTAGCCTCTGCAAAGGACCCCTTGCCAATGGTGTTGGGTGTGAGGGAGTTGCCAATATGGCACTCCTCATTGCAAAGGTGGCTGCAAAGTCATCACACATAGTGACTAAAAAAGTAAAAAATATCTCTGATATCTGTTCCCAGTGAAGTGGGTCAGTGATTAAAATAGAAAAAGAAAAGAAGAAGAAAGAGGAGGAGGAGGAGGGAAGGGAGAAGAAGAAGGAGGGGAAGAAACAATGAGAAAACAAGTCAACGAGTCCATGTCCAACAGGTTACCACCAATCAGCTTCCTGGGCTCTAAAGGACTAACACCTCAGCCCAGCCAGGACGTTATATCAGAGTGGTTTGCAACTGCATCACAACGGCACCGAATGAGGTCAGAGCAAGAAATGGAGCGATCATGGCTGGGTATAAGCCACAGTGGTTTTCTCACGTTTTGGTCTCATGACCCTTTTACTCTGGAAAGAAATAAAAATAAAAGGACCACCAAGAGCTTTTTGTTTATGTGGGATATTAAATAAATGTTAATATTTACTTTACTAGAGATGAAAATCTGTAAGATGCAAAAGAAGAAAAGTCTGACTTATTCTCATGCTTCAGGTCTCAGTTCAAATATCACCTGCTTAGCCAGCTTCCAATCCATGCATTCGTCCCTACCTCACCCAGCGCATCACAATTGTTATTTTCACAGCATTCACCACATTGTAGCTGATTCTTTTTTTAATCCTCACCCAAGGATATGTTTTTATTTATTTTTGTTTGAGAAAGAGAGAGAGAGAGAGAGAGAGAGAGAGAGAGAGAGAGAAATGTCGATGTGAGAGAGAAACATCGATTGATTGGCTTCCATACATACCCCGACCTGGGATCAAACTCTCAACCTGCACAGGTGCCTTGACTGAGAAATGAACCTGTGACCTTTCGGTGCACAGGATGATGCTACAAGCAACTGAGCCACACCCACCAGGGCCGTGTAGCTGATCCTTGCTTATGTCTGTCCTTCCATGGAGGGAGGACATGACGCTAGGCTTCCCTGTGTCTAGCCCAGTGAGTGGCAACAAAATAAGTGTTTAATCAATATTTGTTCACTGGACTTGGGGGAACAAAAGGAAATATGGAAAACTATTTATTTAATCAAAGTAATTCATAAAACATCTTTAAAAACAGTCATGTTCTGTCCTCACTCGGCTTTTGGAGCTGTCTGTCATTTTACTTTTTAACCAATGCCAGAGTTTCTCTGCTTTGCTTTCTCCCGCCTCCCTAATCTATCACCAGTGTATTTCTCGTAACCCACTTACGTCTCCTCCTTTGATGGTAACTTATAAAACCAGATACTCTGGAGCAGTATCTCAATACATTGAGATTCTGCTTGCTGGCCATTGTTGACAGTTTGGCTCAAATAAACTCACAAAAAAATATTTTAAAAAAAAATAATAAAATAATAAATGTTGACCTCCCCAGAAGTCATCGTCATGGAGTTGAAAGAACAGCCCAGGCTGTTCATAAATGCAAGTTACTGAAGCCACAGCCTCCCTCGGCCCAGCTGTCACCCAGACAGCCTGCAGCCAAGTAGCCAGCCAAAGGCGCCACTGCCCCTGGGAACCAACCTACTCGGGCTCAGGTGCCTGCCATGACCTTGGGTCACTTAAATAAGAGGCGATTTCAGGTGAATTTGTTTTTTATACCTCATTGGATAATTTGATGTGACATGATTGTGTTCACACAGGGAAAACAAAGAGCTCCTTTTCAAAAAACAATTTTAATTTTATCTTTCAATTACAGTTTACATTGAATATTACTTTGTATTAATTTCAAGTGTACAGCATAGGGGTTAGACAATCATATAGTTTATACAGTGTTTCCCCCAATATTTCCAGTACCCACATGACCTCATATCTAGTTATCACAATATTACTATGTTATTCATTATGTTCCCTGTGCTCTACTTTACATTCCTGGGACTATTTTGTTACTACCAATGTGTCCTTCTAATCCCTTCACCTCTTTACTCAGTCCCCCAAACCCTTTCTGTCAAGCAACCACCAGCCTATTCCCTGTGTCTGAATCTGTTTCAATTTTGTCTCTTCATTTATTTTGTTCTTTAGATTCCACATATAAATAAAATCATATGGTGTTTGTCTTTCTCTGACTGAGTTATTTCACTCAGCATAATACTCTCCAGGTCCATCCATGCTGTCATAAATGGTAAGATTTTATTTTTTCTTATGGCAAAGTAATATTCCATTGTATACACACACACACATATATATATATATACTAGAGGCCCGGTGCACAAAAATTTGTGCACTCGGGGGGGGGGGGCGGGGGGAGGCGGTCCCCCAGCCCGGCCTGTGCCCTCTCACAGTCTGGGACCCCTCGGGAGATAACGACCTGCTGGCTTAGGCCTGCTCCCCGGTGGCAGAGGGCAGGCCCAATCCCTAAGTGCAGCTCCTGGTCAGGCTCAGAGCAGGGCCGATTGGGGAGTTGGGGCGCCGCCCCGTCATGCACAGAGCAGGGTGGATCGGGAGGTTGCAATGCCACCCTCAGTCACGCTCAGGGTAGACTGATTGGGGGGTTGGGGCACCGCCCCCTGTCACACTCAAGACAGGGTCAATGGGGAGGTTGCGGTGCCACCCCCTGTCACGCACAGAGCAGGGCCAATCAGGGGGTTGGGGCACTGCCGCCTGTCACTAACAGAGCAGGGTCCATCAGGGGGGTTGGGGCGCTGCCCCCTGTCACTCACAGAGTAGGGCCGATAGGGGAGTTGGGGCACCGCCCCCTGTCACACACAGAGCAGGGCGGATCAAGGGGTTGGGGCGCTGCACCCTGTCACACTCAGGGCAGGGCCGATGGGGAGGTTATGGCTCTACCCTGTCACACACAGAGCAAGGCCCGTGGAGGGGAGTTGGGGCGCCACCCTCTATCACCCACAGAGCAGGGCCGATCAGGGGGTTGGGGCGCCACCACTGTCACACTCGGGGCAGGGCCGATGGAGAGGTTATGGTTCTACCCTGTCACACACAGAGCAGGGCCCGTGGGGAGGGGGGGTTGGGGCACCGCACCCTGTCACACACAGAGCCGCAGGGCAATCGGAGGATTGGGGAGCTCCCCCCCTATCAGGCACAGAGCAGGGCTGATCAGGGGGTTTGGGCGCTGCCCCCTGTCACGCTGATCCCGGTGCCGGGAGCCTCGCTGCTCCGCTGATCCCGGTGCTGGGAGGCATATTACCCTTTTACTATATAGGATAGAGGCCTGGTGCAGGGGTAGGGGCCGGCTGGTTTGCCCTGAAGGGTGTCCTGGATCAGGGTGGGGGTCCCCACTGAGGTGCCTGGCCAGGCTGGCTGAGGGGCTGAGGGCTGTTTTCCCGCTGGCAGTTGACTAAAAGCTCCCAACTGCTCCTTGTTTTCTTTTTTTTATTCTGGGCCAGCTTTAGCTCTGAGGCCTTGCTGCTGAAAACATGGATACAATGTTGCAGTCTGGGGTTGACTGACAGCCAGTTTTATTTAGCTTCTTATTTGCAACATAGTAATAGTTGCTTAGAGTTGCAGTTGAGAGGCCGGCAAGTGAGGCGGGAAACGTTGGAGTCTGCAGTTCCTGGAGGAAGCAAGCCTCCCTGCTCGCTTCAGTGCATGGCTGCTGGCCGCCATCTTGGCTGACAGTTAATTTGCATAAGGATAGGCTGATTAGCCAATGGGAAGGGTAGCGGTCGTACGCCAATTACCATGTTTCTCTTTTATTAGTGTAGATATTCCATTTATTTGTACCTTCTTCAATTTCTCTCTTCAGTAACTTATAACTTTCCAAGCATAGGTCTTTTACATCCTTAGTTACCTTTATTTCTAGATATTTTATTTATTTATTTATGCAATTGTAAGTGGAATTGTTTTCTTAGTTTCTCTTTCTGAGAGTTCATTATTGGTGACAAAAATGCACCCAATTTCTGAATATTATTTTTTTATTCTGCTACTTTACTGAATTTCCTTTTCAGGTCTAGTTTTTTGGTGGAATCTTTAGGGTTTTCTATATACAATGTCATGTCATCTGCAAATAAAAACAGTTTTATTTCTTCCTTTTCAATTTGGATGGCTTTCATTTCTTCTTCTTGTCTGATCGCTATGACTAGGTCTTCCAGTACTATGTTGAATAGGAGTGATGAAAGTGGACATCTCCATCTTGTTCCAGGGCTCAAGGAAAATTATTTTAGTTTTACCCAGTATGACGTTGGCTGTGGGTTTGTCATGGATGGCCTTTATTATGTTGAGGTATGTTCCCTCCATTCCCACTTTATCTGCATCTATTGATATGATTATATAATTTTTAACTTTCATTTTATTAATGTGATGTATCACATTAATTGATATGTAGATATTGTACCTAACCTTGCATCCCAGGAATAAAACCCACTTGATCATGGTTTATAATCTTTCTAATATATTGCTGGATTCAATTTGCTAATATTTTGTTGAGGACTTTTGCATCTAAGTTCATTAGGGATATTGGCCTATAATTTTCTTTTTCAGTAGTATCTTTATCTGATTTTGGAATCAAGATAATGCTGGCCTTGTAAAATGAGTTTGGAGTCTTCTCTTAAAATTTTTGGACTAGTTTGAGAAGAATAAGTGATAGTTCTTCTTTGAATATTTGGTAAAATTCACCTGTGAAGCCATTTGGTCTAGGACTTTTGTTTCTTGGGATTTTTAAAATTAGTGCTTCAATTTCATTAGTTGTAATCAGTCTGTTCAAATTTTCTGTGTCTTCTTGATTTCATTTTGGAAGATTGTATGTTTCTAGGAATTTATTCATTTCTTCCAGATTGCCCAAATTGTTGGCATATAGTTGTTCATTATATTTTCTTACAATCTTTTGTATTTCTGTGGTGTCAGTTATTACTTCTCTTTTATTTCTAGTCTTTTTGGGGTCCCTAAGAGGACTTCTTGCTGTCAATTGAGTGACTAACTTTTTATTGCAATAGATTCCTTTCCTTTCAATAGCTAAAAAATTTTTAAATGTACTTCAGAGTCTACATGTTCCAAGTTAGGTTTTAGTTCACTAATTATTAGTTACCATAAAATTGGTTTCTTTCTTTTCAATTTTGACAGAATTGTTATTGAGCCCATTTTCATCCACACGGCTACTCAAACTGTAAGTTTACAGAAGACAGATATCTTAAAAAATATAGAGCTCTGTTAATATTATTTTAGTCATTTTTCTGGGACAGTACTTTTGCCTGAGTATCTAGTTTTATTTTACCACAGTGATGTAGTTTATGTGATTGGGGGCTGGGGCAGGCGGGGGGGAGGAGAGTGGATTTTGGTTTTTGCTTTGGGCACCAAAGGTTTGACAGTACTTTTTGCAGAAAGTGCATTAAAAATGCAGACATGTGTTCACCACGTGGAAACTGTACACTTCCGCACACAGTCATTTGTGGGGCAGATCAACTTTCAGTCTTTAGGCACTGGCTTTGGTATGTTTGGGTGACCTGGTTCTCTTTCCAAATTCATCTGAAGAGTGGTTTCTCCTGCTGCCGTGGCGGGAATAACCTGAATTATTGTCTGTGTGACATTCATGTCTCCGCATTGACACTGAGTGTAAATGAGGTTTCGGACATGTTTCTCTAAACTTTGGGAAAAGAACAATAAAACTGTAAGCATTGACTCTGTAGACAATGCTTGGTGTCTTCATAAGTGGCCTTCAATTAACACTCTGTAACAGTGTGTTTCTTTAGGTTGGCAAAGTCCATTAAAATATTACTTTTAATATTGAATTAACTTCATAATTGAAAATTACTAATATTCATAATGTGGCTTGTATACAGACTATAAACATTGTTAAGAGATAAAACTTATGTGCACTTATGAAACTCATCAAGTAAAAAACAAAAGGGCAATCCATTACCAAGGTACTAATGTGATAAAGGCAAATGGAGACATAGTCAACGTTAGGGCCAGGGTCTAACTGAGAGGGTCTCAGGGGCAAACAAGGCTTCATTTAGGATTTGTGGCAGCATACCGTTCTTGTGGTGCATGTGTTTTTCTGTGGTCGCCAGAAGGCACCTGGTGTTTTCCAATAAGCCCTTTTGTGAGAAGGCAGAGATTACAATCCAAGTCTCAACTCTCAGTCCAGCGCGGTGGGAGCTGAAGTAGAAATCCCCGAATTAGAATTCAGAACACTGGCATGAGGAGCTTGCCTAGTGCATGTTTTCCCCGTGGCTAATCCAAGTCCTTCATCTCAGCACTAAATGAGGAGCCAGTCAGCTCTCTCTCGGTTTCAGCTGCCTCAGCTGATCACCCACGCCCCAGTCTCCAGCTCGTCAGCAAGACCATCTGCACTGGGTCCACGCTGCAGGCAGCACTGGAGAGCCTGGCACACATTGGAGGGCTGTTTCCAGAGGGTTTGCAAGAGACAGGGAATGACCCTAAAGGAACTAGAAGGAGACCACGCTGGAGCCCCAAGAAATCCAAAGTTGGTGGAAGGATACGATGCTCAAAATAAGGAGAAAAGAGAGATTCTTTGAAGATGCAGGACCTCTGAGCATCATGAAGTAACTGCCCAGTGAAAAATATCAACCACAAACTGGAAGCCATGACAGAACTCTCACCCCCCATCTGCTGTCATCTGCTCAGTGTCTGTGTTGAGTATGGTTTGCTGTTGGTAGCGATTAATTCAGTCCGTGTAACAAGAAGGCGATGCCTTCTCTTTACTCCAGAGAAAGTGTGCCTGTGAGACTGAGTTTGACTAAACTAAGATTTAAATGTATCTGTACTTTTTAATACAACAATAATAACCAATTATTGCACGTGCTGTGTCCTAGGAACTGCTTAGAATGCTTCCCACACCCCGTGAGTGAGCGCTGTCACCGACCTCACCTTGCAGAACACGGAGAGGTAGTAATTGCCGAGCCCAGCGGCTGGACTCTACAGCTTGAACTTGTTTACAGCTACATTCTTGTCACAAAGATCTGCTCAGATTTGATTTCTAGTTGAATCCTGTGTGTAAAGAAAACTTGAACATAATACTTTTAGATAATATAAGAATTTAAAATATAAAGTTTTGCCTGTGAATCAATTAAGAAAATATTTTGAGGAAGAGGCGACTTTTTTTAAATGTTCTCTTTGCTAAATCTGAAATTAAAGATAAGATGTCCAAGAATCCTGGCCATGGATGTAACTTACATGGAGTATTGCTAACCAGCTGAAATCAGCTCTACCTACTTGAGGTGCATTGGTTCCGGGCCTCTGGCTCTATTCGGCAGTAAATGGACCATCTGCCTGGATACTAAGTGTGTGCTGTTGTCAGGTTTGAAGAGCAAAGACTAAGAGATTGAACTCTGGTCTTTCAACCCAATGGGTGCCATAGCACCCTCGTTCCTGCGCTCTTTGCGTGGCACGTGACCACACGCCCTGTTTTAAGCGTGCCAGCGCTCTCTGCAAGGGCAGTGTCTACAGCACCGGAGAGCGTATTTTAAGGGCACTAGGTTCCAGTCGGTAGTAAGGCATATGCCACTTCCTGGAGTAATGTGCCAAAGCACTTCATTTGAACACATTGTTCCTGTTTTCATTATATATCACATGGTAGGCACTCAATAAATATTGGATAAATTGAATTGATTTGATAAACAAACCTCAACTCAAATATAAGTAAATAAGTATTCTATAGTAATTATTATCCACAGACTTTAAGGAAAATAATTTTAAATGTCTTTCTAATAGATTAATTTGTGTTTTTTAATTTCCAAAATTGATACCTATTATTAATCACCCACGGATATAGCTGTAGATTTATGAAATTATTGAGATTTGGCGAGTTACATTGACAATACAAGCCTAGATTTTTATCCCATATGAGAACTTCCAGTGGGTAATAAAGTATTTTTAAAAATCAATTTAACAAAAAAATCAAAATTCTGAATGATTTCAGAAAGAAGAGGCAGAATGACAATTCTCTTAAGGTGAAAAAAAGTCTACAAATGAAATACTCATTCATTCATATCCATATAAAAGAAGGAAGGGAGGAGGGAAAGGGAGGGAGGGAGGGAGGGAGGGAGGGAAGCAGCCCTGTGAGGAGGGGCTGTGTTCTGGAAGTGCGATGGTGTGAGTGTGCGCTGACCTCTGTTTTCATTTTTACTTGTCTTGTCCAATTTAATAGATTATCTATGGCAAGATTTCATCAGTGTTGACTCAAGTCCACCAAAAGGATTTAGAACCCCTTTACCAATGCACGGTGGGCTGTTTTAAATGGAAATTAGATGTAAAGTCACATCCCAGGGTCAGGTGAGCAGAAGGAAATAACTGCTAAGACCCTAATATAAATGTTTAAGTTGAAGAAAAGCACTCTTTTTGTTGTTGTTGCTCTTTGGTTGATTTTAGACAAAGTATTTCTCCTAACTCAACTTTGTTTTCTAATAAAATTTGTAACTAGTTCTGGAAGTTGGAGTTGGGCTGGTTGTGTGGCCCTTTCATCCAGCTTTGCACGTTCCTAGTCACCTTGCCCATTTGTAGGTCCACAAAAATCCTACAGGGAGGAACGAGAAAACATGCCTATTGAACAGGTGATTTTCTAAAAAATTAGAAAATTCTGCTACCAACAGAAAAAGAACTTGACGAAGCTGTTGGGTGTTGAACAAAAGTTCACAAAAACTAAGCAGAGCAGCCGTGAAATGCGTGCTCCCCCCCTCATCCCCATTGGGCAGGCTGTTCCTTAGATTAGCATCTCTGTGTATGGCCTACAGAGTTAATGCACCATCTTTTCCATGGTTTGATGAAGACTCCTGCGCCCTGAAGATATGAATTGCTATAATTCCTAAATCAAACAGCATTCAATTCCGCTCCCGACCACTGCAGGGTAATAAGACCGGTATTTCTTATTTTAATTAGTCATTTTATACTTCTAACAACTTCTTTGACAATCTTGGATTACTTGTTTGTTTATATGTGATAAAAGCCATGTTTGGCTAAAAATATAAATGCTACATTTGAATGTCCATTTACATTTTAGTAGTTATAGAAATAATCTTTCTAAGCCTTTAGATTATAGCTTTTTATAGACAGTGAATGCAATCACCTAATCTATTTTAATATCACCCCTTTCAGCTGCCTCGTGAGCTATAACACAGCAGAGATATCAAGTTGATAACGCAAATTCAAGACAAAATGCCCAACTCCTCATCAGACACTGTCATTTAGTTTGCAGAGAAATTTGCTTCTGACACTTGAAATTTTCAAGATAAATAAAAGTGAAGTGGCTACATGGACGGGCTGTGTTGTTATCACACTTAAGCTCCCTAAGTGTGAAGACTTGCCCTTGTGCCCTGAACACAGGATCTTTAGACATAACATTTGCTCAATAAATATTTATCAAATAAGTAAAAAAAATAAGTGGAGTTCATATCATGATTCAAAA